>NC_083100.1:114190777-114518277 GCF_949774975.1 Lagenorhynchus albirostris
CAAGTAACAGAAGCAAAGTGAGGCAGCAGCACCGAGGTAGGTGCACCAGGCTCAGACAGCACTGCACTGCAGATTCTGCAGCCCTCCAGCTGGGCCCTTGAAGCTGATGCTGGGATAGAAGATATGCCCATGTCATGGTGGGAGGAGGGTGGGAAGACGTTTTCAAGCACTGGGCCCCTGCTAGAGCCCACAGGCAGGTCTAGCTGGTTCCGCTCTTTGCCTCATGAGCCCAAAGGACAGACCTGAGACCGATCCACCTCTGGGCCCCTGAACCCCTCCCAAGTGCCTGTCCCAAGGTAGAGGGGAGAGAGATGGCAGAGGAAGATCAAGAAGAGGGGTGGTCTCTCAGTGACAAGAAAAAGATGGAACCATCTTCTCAGTTCTTGACCTCATGCCATCTGTCTTGGTAGCTGAGCGGCTACAGCAAAAACACCACAGAATGGGTGGACTACACAACAAACATTGATTTCTCACAGTTCTGGAGGCTGGGAAGTCCAACATCAAACCACCAGCAGATTCGGTGTCTGGTGAGGGCCCTCTTATCAGTTTACAGACGGCCGCCTTCTCACTGTGTCCTGACATAGTTGAAAGAGTGAGCGCTAGACTTTTTCTCTTCTTAAAAGGGCACTAATCTCTTCATGGGGGCTCCACCCTCATGGTCTCATCTATACTTAATTATCTCCCAAAGGACCCTCCCCCTATAACCATCCCTCTGGGGGGTTAGGGCTTCAACATATGAATTTGTGGGGGGGACACATACATTCAGCCCATAACACCATCTCCGACTGTTCCCAAAGTAAGTGAGCCTGATTTCTGGAATCATTCACATCTCTCAGGAACTGCCAAATGAAAGAGGATTTCCAGTTCAAAGGATCTATGCCATTTAATGCTGGTGCTCTGGAGCTTTGGGGACTGAGCAGTCAGGGGATGTCAAGCTCAGGAACGGAAGGGTTACAGAGTCTGTTCTAGACATCAGTGGGCTTTGCAAAACACTCTCAGAAGTCTTGGTCTCTCCCTAAGGTGGACAAGATGAAGCATGGGTCCCGCCCTCAAAGCAACCCGTAGTCTGGTTGGAAGGACAAGTCCAGCTGGCCCGGAACTAAGAGAACCAGAAAGGATGGTGACTCCAAGGAACTCAGAGACCCAAGTGACCTCTTCCAAGAACCAGAGCTCAGAAACCACAAGTAAGTGAAGGGGGAAGTTATTTTAATCTCCTGCCTTGCAGAATATCAGACTCCAAAGTCAACACGTGTCACTCTATTACTCTCCCCCCATCTCCACCAGCCACCAGAACAAACCTCCCTCTTCCCCTGCCTGCTGCCACTTCCCCATATACTGCCCCCACCTCCAATATGGTTTTCACATAAATTAAGCCCACCAGTGTCCACGAGTCCACAGTTTGCTTATCTTCTCCCCATTCTCGTGACTCTGCATCACTGGAGCCAGAGTATATAACTGGGGAAGGGAAAGCCCTCCCCACAGGACAGGGGAGGGAGGGGCTGAGCAAGTGTCAGCCAAAGACCAGATTCTAAATCGTCCCCAAAGGGCAGGAAAGATCTGTGAGCCTGGGAACACGTGTGAGGCAATCAATTTTGCCCCAGCACAGACGGAGCTGTGGTTGTGCAGCTTGATTTCAAGGGCTCCAGACCTGGAACCACCGTGGAAGACAAGAAGGACGGGGTTGCAGACAGAGAGAGAGAGAGAGAGAGAGAAAGAGAATTCCAGAATGGGGTGGTAAACGCAGCACACAGCCATACGCAGAACTGATGGAGCGTGACAGCCCATTTATACACCAATGACAGGCAGCCTCCAGGGAAGGACTGTGTTTTGTGTGGTGATTGGTGCTCTGCTGAGGCAGCAGAGATCACGGCTGGCCCCCGGGGCAGTGTTGCTGGGGTCTCCCTGAGTGCAGAGCCGACAGGCCTGCTGGGTGGGGCAGAGGTCACCTCGGGCCCTTCTGGGAGAATCAGCAGAGGGCGCAGGGCCCCCCGAGGCCTCATGTGCTGGGTCTTCTCACTGGACAGGAGGGAGTGGGTGGAGTTATTCAGAGAGAGCCCTGGGCATCTGGATCCTTCAGAGAGAGTCTCTTCTGCTTGTGAGTCGCTGAGGAAATGCACACGTTTGTCATGAACCCTGGTGAGAACATTACCCACTATGCGAGACGAGGCTCCACACACAGGCTCCAAGCTGAAACATCAGCCCTCTGCTCCAGGCAGAAACACTACTGTCCCCGTTTACCGGTCATCAGTGTTCTGCTAAACAAGTACCATGACTCATTTCAAAATAGGTTACAGCACCCCTTTCTAATTACTTCCTTGAAGTTTGCTAATCCCAAACCTGCAATTTTTCTTCATTTAGGTTGGGGGCTGTCTTAGCCCTTGGGACTAGGTGGTGGGCATCCTTTTCTCTTTCTTGCAATGCAGTTCTCATGATAGCATGAGTCTTAATTTTTTATAGGGGTCTTTTTCCCCACAGTTCCCCATCTGGCTCTCAGATCCCTTCTGGCCACCATGTTCATCCTCCAAGAAAGGATTCCTCCAGCTGGCTGCTCATGGTTTCACTGTAGGGTCCTCTCATCATTCCCCGGCGATCCATTTCCCCATCCACCCTGATCTGTTGAACCCATCTTGCCCCTGAGCCTTAACCCAACCAGCACATCCAGCCTTGCTGAGCTCCCATGCCATGAAGCAACACCCAGGAAGAAGAGCTCTCTGTCTACTTCCATCCTGCCCCAATCCTGACACGCCCTGAGCCTGTTCACATCCTTCATATTTGCTTTTGCGTTTTTCAAATGGTCTTATTCTCCCAAGCTCTAGATCCTGGATTCAACTCCAGGCCATGGTCTGGCGCTTGGTTCAGCACTTGGCCCTGCCCCAAAGGAGCCAGGTCCTTGTCAACATTTATCCCTCTGGCTGCATCTGCTTGTGGCCACCCCAAGAAACACCCCAGACTCAGGTGCCCAGCCCAGCCCCGCTCTTGCAACACATGAGATCCCAGACACTGTGCCTTTTTGCTTGGAACTCCCTCCCTCCCCCAGGCACCACCTGCACCCCCAGCCTTGGACCCCCCTTCCCAGAGTGGGAGGTGGGTAATATCAAGAGTCACATTTTGAGCATGTTAAGTTCGGAGCGCCTATCAAACGTTAAATGGAGAGAAAGTACAGGTCCACATAGACTTATCTGCAATTCCGAAATCCAAAAATCTCAGAAATCCAAAAGGTGCTTCATAATTCATTTACTAGCAAATTCTGACGTGATATGAAATGAAGAGATTTACAGATTTTTTTATGCCACTTAGGATAAATATTCAAGTTTCTCTGCAGAAATATCAATATGTTTGATTACAGGATGCTGCTATCGATCTTACTGGAGACATTACCTTTCTACAGTTTAGAGATTCTGGATTCTAAAACATACCCAGTGCCAAGTGCAGGATAAGGAATTATGGACCTGAATGTAGTTGGAAATATAAGTCTGAAGTTCGAGGACTCAGGGCTGAAGATACAAATTGGAGGACCATAAGTCAGAGCTTTGAGACCAGACCTCACCTTGGGAGAGACTAGAAATAGAGAAATGGCCAAGGTTGAGCTCTGGGAGGCACCAACAGCTAGAGGTCATTCAGAAGAAGTACAGACTTTTATCCCAAATTTACAGAACTGGACACTGAGACTCACAGAAGGCAAGTGGTTTGCAGAAGGCTGCATAGCTGTGATGCAACTAACAGGAAGCAGCAAGCTGCAAGTTCCGGGCCCTCCCCCTGGATTATGAGATGTTAGGGGCTTGGCATGGGATACAGACTACGGCGCTGAAACGCAGCAGAGTCAGCCCCCGCCCTCTGAGCTGAGCCCGCTGTGTCTGAGCCCATCAGCTCTACATTCTAAATTCTGAAACGCCCCAGCCCCTGCATGACCCTGAGTGTGGCGGCCCCTGCTGCCCAAGCACTGTCACTCCCTCCTTAGGGACACCGTGCATCACATAGGGTTGTAATTAGCTATTTGTGGTTTGTTACTCCTACCAGTTATGAGCTCCTTGGTGGGATGACATTGTATCTTAATCATTGTTGCATTTCCTCATGCCAGGCACATAGTAGGAGCTTGGTAAATATGTGCTGAAGTGTCCTGAAATCCAGCAAGTATTTTATAATAACTTTAAATGGAGTATAATCTATAAAAATATCGAATCACTGTGGGGTACCCCTGAAACTAATATAACGTGGTACTCAACTATACTTCAATTAAAAAATAAATACATAGTAAATAAATGTAGGGATTCCCTGGACCACAGCAAGGTAGCCTGAAGAACAATCAGGAACAAGGACAGATGATGCAGACCCCCACTGAGCCCTTCCCTCCCCCAAGTGTTATCTAAATGAGCCAAAGGTAGCTTCTGTATCTTGGCCCCTGTGTTGTTTACTTCTTCACAGCACCCTGAGACCACTTAGCTCAAAAGCCCACCAGAGCCAAACTCACATCTTTGTATATCCAACTGTTCTAAGCATGGTCCCAGTGAGCAGATTCTTAGCCATTTAGAGTCTGACTCCTTTGCACACTAGGTGAAACTGCACTTACCATCTGCTAGCCATGAATAAGATAAACCCCAAAGCTGTAACCACCCCCAAGATCCTGCCACCCTTTGGAGCACTCTGAATTCCAGACTGCTGAGCAACATCTCCTGGACACATAAACTCCCTCCCATCTCCCTCTCGGGAATTCCCTTGCCCCCTTCCCCTTCTGGGTGGTGATCCTGAGCCCTAGACACTCAGGGAGGGTACCGAGTCTCCTGCTGTGAGAGACATCCTCAAATGCAAACCTGTCACTGTCTTCCAAGTCAAGCTTGCGTGTGCTACTGCCACCTCGTGGTCATAACTTTTCCTTTGATCAGCCCTGAAATTTCTCGCACCCCCTACCCTAAGGCTGTAGAAAGCCTTAGTGTAAACCCACCCTTCTTCCCTTTACAAAAGCTGTCCACCAGGAGCTCTGCTGGGACCAGAAACCAAGAGATTATTATACTCACTCTATAGATGATCATTGTAAGGTCTGCCCAATACACATGTTTTGAGTACCTACTACATGCCGATCTCTGACTTAAGGCCTTGAGGAGCCCCAGCCCAACAGGGGAGACTGACATTGAAACAAATTATTTGAGTGCATGACGCTTGGGTGAAACAGCCAGAAAATAAGATGTCTGAACAGAGTTTGGGAGTAGAAATAAGTATGTGACAGGCAGATATGAGAAGGAAGGGCATCCCAATACGTGCCCAGATACAGCCTAGCAGGTTTGGGAAGCTCTGAGTGGTTTGGATAGAGTGGAGTTGGACACAGCATGGGAGCACGTGGAGGTGAGGACACCATGCATGAGAGCACCCAAGGCAAGGAGTGCATCACCAGCCGGCTCAGGATCCGGAGCTTCTGAAGTTTTCCAGCCCAGGAAATGAGGTTCAGATGTGTGCTTAAGTCTGGGGGATGGTGTGGTGCTCAGCTCCTCAGGAAGCTCACTCTGGGACCCCACTTACACAGTAAAGTCGCATCCACCATCTCTTCAAGGCCTGGGAGAGGGCCAGGCCAGACCCCTGCAGCTCTAGGGAGCTCTGCACATGACCACCTTATGAGCTGGCTAAAAATAGTCCAGCCTTGGACGCTGTCACTGCTGTTGAGGGGAGTTGGGGGGGGGCAAGACAGAGTAGATGAGCTTGGGGAGCCCTCAGGTCCCAACTGTGCAAGCATGACCCAATTTTCTAGGCATGTAATTTCCGTGGAAGGTGGCTTCCTGGCGTTTGGGGACCAACGCTTGACCTACTTCTCCCCCAACCCCTCCCACAAAATGGGGATGTTTCATTTGGGAGAACTCCTCTTCCCACAATTTGATTAAAACAATTACTTGCACACCTTGCCACTGGTCTGTCTTCTCAGGTCCCTGGCCTTTGGGCCACACCTGTGCCCTGTCCTGGCTGAATACAGACAGAGGCCAGGTCACCCAACCAATCATGGGTCACTTTTGTGGGCTGACCCTCCCCCAACTCTGTGTAAGGAGATAGCTGCAGGAAGGGAAGAAGGCAGTAGGGTACATTGTAGTAATCAAGATAAACAGGGGTCATGGAGGGACACAGTGCCCACAGCCACTGCCCACCTCCCCAGAAAAGCTAGGAAGTGAAGGGGGGTTTCCAAGAGAACCCCTCCCAGACTGAAGCCACCCCTAGAGAGAGAGCCTGGCACCTGACTGCCTGGCTAGAAGCTGGGTGAGGCAGAAGCTTAGGGGCCCCTCTAGAGCTAGCCCTGAAAAGACAGGGTCCTAGGACACAGTTCTGGGGGAGCTTGATGAGTGCCCTAGAGTTTGGGGTTGAATGTGGACATGGAAACTAGGGCTGACTTCTCACTTGTAGATTTTTTTATATATATAATTTATTTATTTATTTATTTATTTATTTTTTTTTTTTGCGGTACGCGGGCCTCTCACTGTTGTGGCCTCTCCCGTTGTGGAGCACAGGCTCCAGACGCGCAGGCTCAGCGGCCATGGCTCACGGGCCCAGCCGCTCCGCGGCATGTGGGATCTTCCCGGACCGGGGCACAAACCCGTGTCCCCTGCATCGGCAGGCGGACTCTCAACCACTGCACCACCAGGGAAGCCCTATAATTTAATTTAATTTTCTTTTTTGGCCATGCCATATGGCTTGCAGGACCTTAGTTCACCAACCAGCGATCGAACCCATGACCCCTGCAGTGGAAGCACGGGAGTCTTAACCACTGGACCACCGGGGAGGTCCCCACTTGAAGATTTCTGAAGGGAAGATACTCACTGAAGCTTATAGTGATGGGGGCTAAAGGGATCTGAAAAGAACACATTGAATCATGTGTATCATTTCTTTTTAGATTCTGCATATAAGCAATATCATACGATATTTCTCTTTCTCTGTCTGACTTACTTCACTCAGTGTGAAAATCACTAGGTCCATCCATGTTGCTGCAAATGGCATTATTTCATTCTTTTTAGTGGCCAAGTATTATCCCATTGTATATATGTACCACATCTTCTTTATCCATTCCTCTGTTGATGGACATTTAGGTTGCTTCCATGTCTTGGCTATTGTAAGCAGTGTTGCAGTGAATATTGGGGTGCATGTATGATACAAATGAACTTATTTACAAAACAGAAACAGACTCATGGATTTAGAGAGTGAACTTACGGTTACCAGGTGGGAAGGGTGGGCAGAAGGGATAGTTAGGGAGTTTGGGACTGACATGCACACACTGTTATATTTTAAATGGATAACCAACAAGGACCTACTGTATAGTACCAGGAACTCTGCTCAGTATTACGTAACAATCTAAATGGGAAAATGTATAACTGAATCACTTTGTTGTACACCTGAAACTATCACTACATTGTTAATCAACTATACTCCAATATAAAATAAAAAGTTAAAAAAAAAAAAAAGAAAACGTTGAGAGTACAGTTCCCCCCCACACCCCGTCCCAGGTCTCTGTGTTTCTTGGGAGGCAGAAAAGAAGATTCCGGCAGCTCTCAGACTTCATGCAGTGGGAGCAGGTATTAGAAGAGAGGAGGCCAGGGCTGTGCAGAATCCTAGGTGGCTGCTGGGCCAGGCAGGTGAAGTTCCATCCAGGGAGGGGTTGGGATGTGGACCCTGGCTGTCCTCTCTCAGGGAGTCCCGGAGATGGAGAGGGCCAGGGCCAGGCAGACACATTCCCTAGGAAACCCCACACACCATGGACATAAAACCCACCACAGCTGTGCAGCCCACAAGCAGAAGATGAAACCAGACCCAGCCAGGGCCAGGCAGCCCGTCCTGGGACAGTTCTCTGGCCATCCCTCTGCTGCAATACAGGAGACCCACAGTGGATCATATTTCAGCCTGTCTAGAAAGTGAAGAGTTCTCTGGCTCTTTTGTTCTAGGCTATATTTTCAAGGATGTTTAGATGCAGAACAGCCTTGAAAGATAAAGGTAGCAGTCCTCCAAAGCAAAGGCAGGCATACTTATTGTCCAGTAAAATAGAGAATGTCTCACTCTGGAGCAGGGGACAGGCATGCTTACTGCCCATTATAAGAGATTTAGGTGCCCTAAGCCCAGGGTTCCTCTCCTGTAATGCAACGCACGGTACACGCAGGGGACACTTGGTCCCCTTCATAGTGTCCTGTGAGAACTGGGGTTCAGGGAACAGGCACAAAAGTGCTGATTCTCTGGCTATTGCCATTGCTGTGAGTAATAACCTGTCCTTTATCTCTGACCCAGGAGTCTCACGTCTTTTACTGACATCCACTTAACTGACAAACTAACATGTTAGCTTGTGATCAGGACAAAAACTGAAATCCTTCACAATTCTTGACACTCTCCCCCTCCTCACTCCCATAGGTGTTCCTGAGGGGAGGAGCCATCCCAGAATCAGAATCCCTGTGCCTGATGGAGGGGGAAGATGAGCAAACGAACAGAACTGCCTGCCCCAGCGCCTGCCTCCGCCCAGGCACTCAGGCCTGGCTCCTGAGAGACGGCAGAGGAGGGGACCTCAATCAGACTCAGACTGGAGTTTCAACTGCTCTCACTGATTGTGAATCATTGAATTGACCAGAAATCTAAAAGACCCACGTGAGATGTCATTAAGGGACAGAAAGGAGTCTGGGAGTGCACGGCTAAACGTGGCGATGGAAAGAGAAAGAAATCTTCTCTGAGCCGAAATGTTGCATTCACAGCCTGTCATCAGGCCCCAGTCCAAAGCTCTCACTTCTAAAGAAACCTCGGAGATCCAGGAGGCCTCCATGGGCCCTTTCAGCCATGTTCTAGAAGAGCCCGATAGCCCCAGCTGTTTTCTTTTCCCCTCTTCCTGCACCCCTGAAAACACTCTGTTCTGCTCTGTTTCTCCATGAAGCCTCTTGTGCAATGATGAAGCCCGCCCCCTCTCTCCTTCCTCCCCTCCCTCCCTCCTTCCTCCCCTCCCTCTCTCCTTCCTCCCCTCCCTCCCTCACTCAGAGCAGGCCAGGGGTAGGTCCATCAGGTCAGGGTCCCCCCACAGTGAAGAGCAGTGACCCCACCCTCTGATGCTCACACAGCCTTCCCCTACAGAACCTGCAGCCTGGCCCAAGCTGCCCACACCCAGCTAGCTTCCCAGCCCCAGAGTGGGAACTGGCAGGAGGCCGACTCCTTTTCCTGCATCCTTCTCTCTGCTCCAGCCTGGTCACAGGCCAGGCCTCAGGATGAGGCCACTGGGCTTCAATCTCCCAAAGGCACCACCATGTTCTTGAACGACAACAGCGAACACTTGAGGAAATTCCACCCTATACCAAGCTCTCTTCTGAAGGCTTTACGCGTAACTCTTTTGTCCTCACGAAAACTCTCGAAAGTGCAGACTATCATTAGCCCCATATTGCAGAAAAGGAAACAGAGACACCAGCAAGTGGGGTGATTTGACTGCAGCACACAACTTGGATGTACCAGAGCACACTTAGGTATCTGAGACTATCCTCTTAACCATAGCACCGCACTGGTTCCCCAGGATGACTGGAATGCCCAACTGTGGCTGGGCCAATGATAGACTCACACTCTTGAACATTTTTTTCTGAGTCTAATTTCCCCAGTGAAGCGGACACACAAGTCATTGCTCACAGTATCTGGATTCCCTGCAATACACACTCTCATTTCTTACCAGTTGAACAGGAGGACATCATGGTCCCCAATCATGTGTCCTCTGGCCAGATAGCTACTCTGACCTCTGGGACAAATCTCTCAGGTGCCCGCCCTCTGCCCACTCCAGTGTTGCAGACTCTACCTGTTCCCCCACCCTGCCGGACACACACACACACACACACACACACAGGTTCTCACTCTTGCCACTGCAGGGCCTCCTGGCCAATCCCTGCTGCCAGCATCTGCATCCCTTTGTCTGGGGCCTTTCTCTCACTGCCAGAGCACAAGGGTGTTGGGGAATGAATGATCCCTGGAGGGCAGCCTACTACCAACAATAGGAGCTGGTGTCTACACACTCCAGCTCCTTTGCCCCCGGGGCAGGGTAATTCTGAGGAGTGCATTCTGCACAGGGAACAGAGTTCTCCAGTAAGAACAAATGCAACCACCCACAGAGCTAACTTGTTTGATAACCAAGGTTCCCTCCCCTTCCTGGTCTCACTTCCCTACTTCCGACCAGTGTTGCTTGAACTCACCTCCCAAAGAAACATAACTTTGTCTCAGCGTCTGCTTCTGTGGAACACAAACAAAGGCAATCCGCCCTCCTGCTCCAGCCCAAACAGAAGACCTGTGGGTACCGCCTCCTCTGCCCTCTAGAGTTCCTTTCTCCCCTGCCTCCACCTCCGTGGAGAGGTCCCACTGGCAGCCCACACTCACCTTCCCTCCTGCCACACAGCCTTCGTTGGACAGATGAGAAAACTAAGACACAGAAAGATTTAACAGCCATGTAAAGTCAGACCCAGGCTCTGTGTGTCAGCCAGAGCCATCCCACTGCACCGCGATCTGCCCCTCTCCCCAGACCATGTAGGCAGAAAGATTAGTTGGGACTTCTGAAATCTGAATATATTTTCATTGCCTTGGACAATCACCTCCCCACCAGCAGCCTTTCGTTCTTGGCTAACATGTGAAATCTTCCTCCCTGCCTGTTTCATCCGCCCAGGCTCAAGAGGGTACATGGGAGTCCCCAGGTGCCCACCCCTGAGAAAGCACAGAGCATGCCCAGGGCTGCCGTGGTGTCTGTCCTTCCTGCCCACGACGTCACTCCATAATAATGCCTGGCTGACATTTGTGGACACAAATCAAGGCTTGGATAAGATGCTCCCCCCGCTTCTATCACCTCTGGCACCTTGTAAATCTCTCAACTCTTTGTTTTTAAGCTTGAATTTCATTCATTGTTTTCAGCCCATTTTTATAACCTCTGAGAGTCCACTGAATTCTTCCCTTTATTCTCGCTGGTGTTTATGCTCCCTCCCAACTTAACATGCTCTCTGAATTTAATTAGCATGTTATTTATTCAAAGCATTAGAAAGACGGACAGCAAGAGCTCACAGTGGAGGCCACAGCTCCCACCTCTCCCCACCCACACCCCACACACATCACCCAGTGCCTCACTCACATCTCACTCCAGACAGCTCCAGACACCTAGATCCCAGGTAAGCAGAGTGCCTGCATTGTGTTACCCTCCGCCTCTGCACACACGGTTTAACCTTTGAACCTCTAGCTTCTCATCAGTGAAATAAGGGCAATGGTAACTGCTTCTCAGCTGTGTGTGTGTGTGTGTGTGTGTGTGTGTGTGCATGTATGATTAAGTTGCTGATCTCTTCATTTCAAATGAATTTTAGATACCTTGCATTTGTTTTCTCCTCCCCTTATGATTACTGTTTTTGATACCATATTTTACATCTAATTGTTCTGTAAATCCCTTAACTGCTTTTTGTGGGTACAGATGATTTTACTACTTTTCTCTTTTAACTTCCTTACTAGCTTTGTGTATAGATTATTTCCTACCTTTACTGTATGTTTGCCTTTACTGGTGAGCTTTTCCATTCCAAAATTTTCTTGCTTCTAGTTGTGGCTTTTTCTTTTTCACCTATAAATTTCCTTTAACATCTGTTGTAAAGCTGGCTTGGTGGTGCAGGATTCCTTTAGTTTTGCTTGTCTGTAAAGCTTTTGATCTCTCCTTCAAATCCGAATGAGAGCCTTGCTGGGTAGAGTATTCTTGGTTGTAGGTTTTTCCCTTTCATCACTTTAAGTATATCGTGCCACTCCCTTCTGGCTTGCAGAGTTTCTGCTGAAAGATCAGCTGGTAACCTCATGGGAGTTCCCTTATATGTTATTTGCTGCTTTGTTATTTGTTGCTTTTCCCTTGCTGCTTTTAGTATTCTCTCTTCAATTTTTGTCATTTTTATTACACTGTGTCCCCATGTGTTCCTCTGTCGATTCATCCTGTATGGGAATCTCTGAGCTTCCTGGACTTGGGTGACTGTTTCCTTTCCCAGGTTAGGGAGGTTTTCAGCTATTATGTCTTCAAATATTTTCTCAGGCCCTTTCTCTCTCTCTTCTCCTTCTGGGACCCCTATAATGTGAATATTAGTGTATTTGATATTGTCCTAGAGGTCTCTTAAACTGTCCTCATTTCTTTTCGTTCTTCTTTCTTTTTTCTGTTGAGTGGCAGTGATTTCCACTACTCTGTCTTCCAAATCACTTAATATTGATTCCTTCTAGTGTATTTTTCATTTCAGTTATTGTATTATTCATCTCTGTTTGGTTGTTCTTTATGTTCTTTGTTCAAAACTTCTAACTTCTTGCTCTGTGCATCCATTCTCTTCCCAAAATCTTTGATCATCTTTAAAATCATTACTCTGAACTCTTTTTTGCGGTAGACTGCCTATCTCCACTTCACTTAGTTCTTCTTCTGGGGTTTTATTTTGTTCCTTCATCTGGAACATATTCCTCTGCTGCCTAATTTTCTATTTGTATTTTTATGTATTTGGTAGTTTAGTTACATTTTTCAACTTTGGATAAGTGGCCCTCTGTAGGAGACATCCTACGCATCCCAGCAGTGCACTCTCCTCTCGTCACCCAAGCTGTATGCTCTAGGGGTTCCCCTTAAGGCTGAATATGTGGGTTGTCTGGTGGGCTTGGTGGGGCCCTAGCCTGGTTGGTTGCCAGGCCCTGCCTTGTGCAGATGCTGCTGGGTGCTGTTTAGTGTGGCCTGGTCCCAAGGTGGCTGGCTGAGGAATCCTAGGGGGCCCTGGGGCTAGTGCTGGCTTACTGGTGGGCAGAGTCAGGGTCCCATAGACTCTGGGGCTATTGTCCGCACACTGTTGCCAGATCCTGGGGTTAGTGCTGGATTACTGGCAGGCAGAGCTGGTTCCTGAGTCTGGCTGCAGGGCCCAGGGATCCCAGAACTCATTTCAGATTGTTTTGGGGGGGGCTAGTTTCTGACACAGTTGAGTATGGGGTCTGAGGTGTCCTGAAGGTTGTTTGGCCTGCTAGTGGGCAGCCCAGTGCCCCTGGTGGGTGAGGCTGGTCTAAAGGCTTGTGCAGGCTTCCTGGTGCTTGCCCACTGGTGGGTGGAGCTGTTTCTTGGCCCTCTGGTGGGCTGGGCCATGTCTAGGCATGTGTCCAGAGGAGGCTATGGGCTCTTCAGTCTTTAGGCAACCCGTCTACGGATGGGTGGGGCTGTGTCCCTGCCCAGTTAGCCGTTTGGCCTGAGGCGTCCCAGCATTGGCACCTATAGTCCGTTGTGTTGTGCCAGGTCTTGGCGCTAATGAGCCAATACATCAGCCGCCAGCAGCACCAGTGTTCACGTGGCTGAATGTTCCCCAGTACGTGTGCCAACAGTGTCTGTGCTCCCAGGGTGAGCCACAGCCACCGCCAGCCTTCCCAGGAGACTCTCCAAGACCAGCAGGTCTGGCCCAGGCTCCTATCAAATTACTACTTTCACCCTGGATCCCAGTGTGCATGAGATTTTGGTGTGGCCTTTTAGAGCAAAGTCTCTATTTCCCCCCGTCCTGTGGGGCTCCTGCAATTAAGCCCCACTGCCCTTCAAAGCCAAATGCTCGGGGGGCTCATCTTCCCAGTGCTGGACCCCCAGGCTGGGGATCCCGATATGGGGCTTAGAACTCTCACTCCTATGGGAGAACCTCTGCAATATAATTATTCTACAGGTTGTGGAACACCCACCCGAGGGTTATGGGATTTGATTATATTGTGAGTCCGCCTCTCCTACCCATCTTGATGTGGTTCCTTCTTTATGTCTTTAGTAGTAGAAGATCTTTTCTGGTAGGTTCCAGTCCTTTTCATCGATGGTTGCTCTGCAGACAGTTGTGATTTCGGTGTGCTCGTGAGAGGAGGTGAGCTCAGGGTCTCTCTACCCTGCCATCTTGGCTGCTCTCTCATGCAAACATCATGATAAATTTAAAAAGCCAGTCACCAGAAAGCACATATTGTGTAATTCCATTTATATGACAAGTTTAGAATAGAAAAATTTATGACAGTAAGTAGATTCGTGGCTGCCCAGGGCTGGGGAGGAGAGGGAAGAAAGAGAACTTCCTCCTACAGAGGGGCCCTGGAAAGATGATTCCCATGGCCTCCCTTGGATGAACACATAGTGTATTCCCAGCTGTTTCCCGTAACACTCTTACTGAAATCTTACAAAATCCCTGCCATGTAAGTATCATTACCACCCTCATTTGTATATGGGAAATTGTTGCTTGGATATGTTAGGAAACCTGTCCTTGTCACACATCCCATAAGGGGTGCACCTTGGTTCAGACCCACTTCTAAATCCACATTTTCCAACACAATTCCTCTCCACGGAACAAATCAGCCCTGCCTCTGGTCCTCCCGTGAGCCTTCACTTCCACAGCCAAAGCAAGGAACAGCACGCCCAGGGTCAGTGCATGCCTCAAGTTTCAATAGGGTAGCCTTTGGGAATAGTCTATAATTCTCACATATTCAAGATATGCTTAACGCTTTAAAAAACAACAACAATTAAATTTGGAGGGGTTTCCTGGTGCTGATCTCAAGAGAACAAGGGTATCAGTGCCCCCAGAAGTTTCCCCACCCTCTCATTAAGGCAGGCCAAAGATCACCTCTCTGCAAATCAGAACTCCATGGACACATCATCCATGGGAAACTTTAAAAGAGGAAGCCAGGCTTGGTTGGATGAAATGGCCCAATGTTAAGCAGGAAAGCTCTCTGGTGGATGACATTCAGCCACCAACCCAATCATTATGTTGGCCTAGATATTTGTCAGGACCCCTGATACAACAGATCTGTCCATTTCACTGGTAGTGCTAAGAAGGGGTTGTATTACCACTGCCCTCAAGCCCCTTGTGGGGGTGGCAGAGAACAGGGCTTCGTTGGTAGAGAGAGGCATTTGATGACTGTGCACTCTGGGCTAGTCTTGCGCTAGGTCTTAAGGGTACAGGGGGATAAAGGAAAAGTGATCTTGTCCTCAAGTAGTGCTCATTCTAATGGAGCAAGCAGAGGATAAATCTACACTGGTAGTTCATTGGGTTGAGACTCACAACAGAAGTACGAGCACAGGGGGTGAAAGCACTCACCTCAGCAGGTGTAGGGGGAATAGGAGAACACCTGGAGGGCTTCCTGGAAGAGATGGTGCTGGAACAGAATTCAAGCACAAGGGTTAACCAGGTGGAGGGTGGAGTATGGGAGGAGAGGCCATTCCATAGAGAGGGACCAGCAGGAACAAGGGCACAGAGGTGATCACTGGATGAGCTGTGCAGAGAAGCACACCTGGCCCTCTGGATGTTGCCAGAGCATCCAGAGATGAGGATGGACAGGCAGTCAGGAGCTGGACCACCATGCAGACACTTCACCTTGTGATCAAGCCAAGAGTTTGAAGCCAAGGTCAGAATTGCCCTTTAGAAAGAGGTTGGTGGGGGCAGGGGTGTGGGGCCAAGTCAGGAAACTAGTGCTTCTGGTAAAGTGAGAGACCCAAGACCGCTAGCTGGACAAGTGGGCACTGAGAGGAAAGAGGGATGTGCAGGAGTGTGGTTCAGAGGGCACCCAAGTCCAGTGGTCTGGGGGGAGAAGCACAGGAGAGAGGTGTGAGGTCATACCTCCACCTGGGGGTCCTGGTACGCGATTCTGGACCAGTCAGTAAATGACACTCATTCCAGGTGAGCACTCTGGTGTGGCTGAAGCTGGTTCTCCTCCTGCCCTGCCATGGGGGCCTCTTCACAGGGCAGGTCACAGGCGGGAGCCTCAGCGCCAGCTGGCCCCCCTCCAGCAAAGAACGGAACAAAGCAGGCCTGGACTGAGCCTCCCATGGGAGACTCGTCTCCACTACCATTGATGTGTTCCTTGGTGCATTCGTCTGCTATACTCAACAAGACTCCCCCAACTCCTTCAACTGGCAAGGAACAGCTTGATCATATTAAGCACATAGGTTTTTGTCAGCAAGGCTCTGGAGCCCACCCAAGGTAGTAATCTCCTATGAGGTGCCTGGGATAGGAAGACTCTACAAAGTCCTGGATCCACTGTGATTTTTCCACTGGGGTCATCACTGTGGAGAGTGGGCTCTTAATCTCCTCAGCAGTCCATCCTTTCTTCCAGAAATTGATGCCAGAAGAAGGCCATGCCTCTGCTAAGAGCACCCAGACCAGCCAGTGCTGTGGAAATGCACAAATAGGAACTCCTGGCATGTGAATGGCTCTCTGCATTGGGGGAGGGGTGAGATCGGTACATCAGACTCTGCTGCCCTAAAGTGGAAGGAAAACTTCCATGATTCCAGCAGACCTGCTCTGCTCCCCAGTGAGGTCTCGAGACCCTAGGCTGCAGATCCCCTGTTGACTGAGAGGTCAGAGATGCAGAGACAGGCACACACCAATGGTCACTTCAGTCTTCAGCCTTGAAACCAGCCTAGGAACTCTAGGTTCTGAAGGCATGAGCCCCACAATTTCCATGAGATGGCAGTGGGGTGTCCAGGTTTGTCACCATCCTCCAACAGGTGTCCTGAGGCAGCTCTGTTCAGGCCACACTAGCCACACGCTCTCCCAGGCTTCATCTTGCCTGCCCTCGGATTCCATTCAGATTGGAGATGGGGTGGGCATGGGGAGGGTAAGAGAGATAGTGAAGGAGAAGATGTAGGTGAAGACAGAAATGGGGAGGGGGTGGAGCTGGGAGGTAGGGGAAGGTGGGCAGGTGTGGGAACGAGACAGTGAGGGAAGACCTGCCTGCTGGAATCATTTGGCAAATCTAGAACCAGGACTACAGTGAGGTGAGTGAGCCACTTGCACAGGGAGCAAAATTTATGGGTGCCGAAAGACTCAGTAATCAAGATAAATGATATCTGAACACAATAATTTTTTATCTAAATTAATGCAAAAAATTCCATGATGAACAAACTATCAAAATTTTGAACAAAGATGGGATCCATATTCCTAACCATACATGAGGCGAGTTTGGACCTCCAGAAGATCATTTGATGTCCACTTACACGGTCCAAAGAAAACAAAGGAAGGTGGAAATGGCAACATTCTAATGAAGAACTCAGCCCCAGAAAGGACGAGGCCAGGATGTTTCCAAATACTCACATCCCCAGCTTATGCTCATAAGAGGGAAACTTCTTTGGGACACTGAGTCATCTCCATGTGGATCGGTGTGTGTAATCCTCATAACAACACCAGGCGTTTGGTGCTTTCAATGCTCCCATTTAACAGGTAAGAAAACTAAGGCCCTAAGAGTGAAGTGACATTCCCAGAGCCACACAGCCAGCAAGGGGTGGGCCAGGACTAAATCCTGACTCCTGCTATCAGCTTCCACACCACACAGCCCCCTCATCATGACCACAGTCCTGTACGCCATGGGGCTACTCCACGGTCAGCCTCCACACCTGGGCACTGCCTGACACCATCTGCACCTGGGCCTCGGGTGCTGGGTTCCTTTCATCTACCTCCCAGACCTGGGCTTGATGCATGATCAGAACTAATTAGGATAGGGAGCAGCCATTGAAGGGGTCTGAAAAGCAAGTGCCGTCCCATCTGACCAAGGAACCAATGTTGGAATGAGACCTACTGGGTCTGATTAGCTACAGGGACACTGAGGATGAGGGAGTCCCCAAAACTCTTGAGCTGGATGCAGTTGTCTTCTGTGCTGAATAGTTCCTGGCCATCACTGGTACCCAATCAATGTTTGTTGACCCTTCAGCGAATTAATGCAGTTTCCCAATCTCGGCCCTGTTGACAATCTGGGCCAGATAATTCTTTGTTGGAGGGGCTGTTTGGATGTTTATCAGCATCTCTGGCCTCTACTCATTAGATGCCAGTAGCACCTTCCAGCTGTGACAGTCAAAACTGTCCCCAGACATTGCCAAATGTCCCCTGGAGGGCAAAATCACCCAGCTGGGAACCACTGTGCTAATAAATCAGACAATGAGAGAATGACTGAACAGCTATTGGCCATCTTAAAAGAGAAGTGGGCCCCCTGTGACACTGATCTGACCCAGATGAGTCAGCTCGCAGCCAGAAGGCCCTGGGAACATCTTTGTTAGGAAGCCAAGATGAATGCACCATGACTGTTCTTCTCCACTTGTCAAATGGCCTGTCCATAGCATACTTGCAAAGTGTGACACTTTCAGCAGAAACAAATGACCGATGAGGGATTCAGCCCAGGGCTGCCTGCTCTGTCGCTGTTCCAAGTGGCTGCCTAACTTAGATCCAGGCCAGAAACGATTCACTACTTCTCCTTCAAAGAGCAATTTCCCCTGAGTGTGATGGATGGCCTGTCACTCAACAGCCACAAACCAACCCTACTTCTTACCCTTCACACAGCTGTGCCACCCCAGGGCTTTACAGTAAATTAAACAACAATCAAGAACAGACTGTGAAGGAAGTAAGGTGAGGAGAGCAAATATCCGAATTCAAAGAGACAAGGCCAATCAAATTTTGTGCCTAGCCTCTGCCTCCTCTCCCATGACCCAGTGCTAGCTGCTGTCCATTTAAGAAAGGTAGAGACAGAGGTGTAGCCAGATGGTAGAGTAGGAAGACCCTGAGCTCACCTTCTCCCATGGGCAGAGCAAATTACAACTATTCACAGAGCAACCATCCGTAAGAATGACCAGAAGACAAGCAGAAAAGATTTTCCGCAATTACAGATATAAAGAAGGAACCACAATGAGATGGGAAGGAGGAGCAGACACACAGTACAGTCAAGACCCACACCCCCAGGTGGGCAACCCTCAAACAGGAGGATAATTACAATGGCAGAGATTCTCCCCAAGGAATGAGTGGTTTGAGCCCCACATTTGGCTCCCTAGCCAAAAGGTCCTGCACTGGGCAGATGAGCCCCCAGAACATCTCCTTTGAAGGTCTTGGTGTTTGCATATGGGAGAGTGAGAGGGCTGTAGGAAACAGACTCTTAAATGCTGCACACAAAATCTCACATGCTCTGAGACCCAGCATAGAGACAGTAGTTTGAAAGGAACCTGAGTTAGACCCACTTGCTGATCTTGGAGAGTCTCCCACAGAGGCAGAATGTCACTGGGGTTCCCCCTGAGGACATGAAAGCTGATGGCAAACATCTGGGGGAGCCCATTCTACCACAAGGAAACTGGTACATGCAAGCACCATTTTGGAGTCCTCCCTCTAGCCTATTAGGGCCGAGGACTTACCTGCCCACCAGCAGGCCTCCACCAGTCCCAGGACACCCAGGATGTGCAGACAACCAAGCAGGGACTTGGCCTCACCCACTAGTGAGCCAGCACCAGACCTGGACCGCCTGGCTGCCAAGGCCAGCTGCCCCAGGACTGGTCCTGCTGACCAAGAAGCCAGCAGGCACCACATGAGGCAGGGCATGAAAGCAAATGAGGCTAAGGACCAGCCCTCCCTACCAGCACACCCACAGTAGTTGGCCCTACCACAACAGAAGGACCCATGCAGCCCACACAGGGGGTGCCCCTAGAGTATATAGTGCTGGTGACCAGAGGGTAGAATGCTGCTATACTCCATAGGATGTCTTGTATGCAAGGCCCTTCTCCAAGACTGGAAAACATAACCAACCTAATAATACATACAAATAAATGCAGAGAATTAAGCAAAATGAGGAGACAGAGGAGTATGTTCCAAACAAAGGACTAAGACATAACCTAAAAATAAATAAATAAATAAAAGAGAGAGAGAACTCAGTGAAGAGGAGATAAGCAATCTACCCAATAAAGACTTCAAGGAAATGATCATAAAGTTGCTCAGTGAACTCAGGAGTAGAATGGATGAACACAGTGAGAATTTTAACAAAGAATTAAAAAATATAAAGAACCAAACAGAGATAAAGAATACAATAACTGAAATAAAAAATACACTAGAAGGAATCAACAGTAAATGAGATGATTCAGAGGAATGGATTAGCAAACTGGAAGAGAGAGTATTGGAAATTACCCAAGCTGAGCAGAAATAAGAAAAATCTGTACTTGGAAAACTATGAGACATTGATGAAAGAAACTGAAGATGATGCAAAGAGATGGAAAGATACCCTGCTCTCATGGATTGGAAGAATTAATATTGTTAAAAATGACCATACGACCTAAGGTAATCTACAGATTCAACACAATCCCTATCAAAATGCTGATGGCATTTTTTCCACAAAACTAGAACAAATAATTCTAAAATTTATTGTCTAAAAACACAAAAGACCCCAAATAGCAAAAACAATCTTGAGAAAGAACAAAGTTGGAGGTATCATGATTCCTGACTTCAAACTACACTACAGAATTACAGTAATCAAAACAGCATGGCACAGGAACAGATACATAGATCAATGGAACAGAATAGAGAGCCCAGAAATGAACTTACACTTATACAATCAATTGATCTATGACAAAGGAGGCAAGAATATACAAGGGAGGAAAGACAGCCTCTTCAATAAGTGCTGTTGGGAAAACTGAACAGCTACCTGCAAAGAATCAAATTGGACTACTCTCTCAGACCCTATACAAAAATAAACTCAAAATGAATAAAAGACTTAAAAGACCTGAAATCATTAAACTTCTAGAAACCATAGGCCGTACTCTCTTTGACATCAGTCTTAGCAATTTTTTTTGGATATGTCTCCTCTGGCAAAGGAAACAAAAGCAAAAATAAACAAATGGAACAGCACAGCAAAGGAAACTATCAACAAAACAAAAAGGCAGCCTACTGAATAGAAGAAGATATTTGCAAACGGTATATCCAATAAGAGTTAATATCCAAAATAAACAAACAATTCATACAAAAAACTCATACAGCCCAATTAAAAATGGGCAGAGGACCTGAATAAACACTTTCCAAAGAAGACATATGGATGGCCAACAGACACATGAAAAGATGTGCAATATCATTAACCATCAGGGAAATGCAAATCAAAATCACAATGAGGTACGACTTCACACCTGACAGAATGGCTATCATCCAAAAGAAACCAATAAGTGTTGGAAAGGATGTGGAGAAAAAATGATCCCTGTGCACTGTTGGTGGAAATGTAAAATCATGCAGCCACTATGGAAACAAATGTAGAGGCTCCAGCAATTTCACTTCTGGGTTTTTACCTGAAGAAAACAAAAGCACGAATTTGAAAAGATATATACAATCCAATGTTCATTGCAGCATTATTTACAATAGCCAAAATAGGGAAGCAACCTAAGAGTCCATCAACAGATGAATGAATAAAGAAGATGTGGCATACACACACACACACACAATGGTGTATTAGCCACAAAAAAATGAAATCTTGCCATTTGCAACAACATGAATGGATCTAGAGAGTATTAGGCTATGTGAAATAAGTCAGAGAAAGACAAATATTCTATGATCTCACATGTGGGATTTAAAAAGAAAAATGAGAAAACAAAGCAAAACAAAATCAGTCAGAGATATGGAGAAAGAATGGGTGGTTGCCTGAAGGGAGGGGGTGGGAGATTAGCAAAACAGGTGAAGAGGGTTAAAAGGTACAAACCTCCAGTTATATGATAAATAAGTACAGGGATGTAATATACAGCATAAAGAATATGGTCAATAACTTTGTATTGTAATAACTTTGTATGGGGACAGATGGTTACCAAACTTATGGTGATCATCTCATAATGCATACAACTGTCAAATCATTATGTAGTGCACCTCAAACTAACATAATATTGTAGATCAACTATACATTTGACCCTAGAACAACGCCAGGGTTAGGGTACCTATCCCATGAAATTGAAAATCCTCATATAACTTTACAGTCCACCCTCCATATCCATGGGTCCACATCCATAGATTCAACCAACCACAGATTGCATAGTACTATAGTATGAATTTATTGAAAAACATCCAAATATAAGTGGACCTGCTCAGTTCAAATCCATGTTGTTCAAGGGTAAACTGTATTTCAACAAAAAAATAAATAATAAATTTGAAAGGAATGTGGAGACATACTGGCCTCATGAGTTTAGGACTTGGAGCCATAGGGACATGTTCCCGAGTGGAGTTGGCCTTTATGCTGGTCCTTGAAGATTCCTGTAAGAAAAGAGTATGGAAATCCCAATAGGATATCAGATTGGCAATAATGAAGAAGTCTGACAATACAGAAGTTGAGAATATGGAGCAACGTGAGTTTTTGTTCACTGTTGGGGGCTGGGGCAGGGAGAGGGGCAGATGTAGGCTGGTAGAAGGAGTGTGGAAAACAGTTTGTTTCTGTCCTGGACCTGAATGCCATGTGCTGTATGACACAGCCATTCCATCCCTAGATATGAAGTGTTAGCCAACAGAAACATGTGCATAGGTGCACAGAACAGGAGACACACAGAAAACGACAACAGCATTGTTCAGTGAGTGCAAAAAGAGGAACAACCCAAATATACACCAAGAGTAGGATGAATAAGAAGAATATCATTTCAAATATAGATAAACTTCATAAATGTAGTATTAAATGCAAAAAGCAGGCCAAAGGAGCTATGTACAGAATCATTCCACTTAAGATAAAGCTCAAAAACCTGCAAAACTAAATATCATAGTGTTTAGAGATATATTCACATGTGATAAAACTATTTTAAAAATGAGCAAAAGATGACATAATATTGTACATCAACTGTACTTTAATTTAAAAATATTTTGAAGGTAGAGTCAATAGGACTTCTTCATAGATTTGAGGAAGAATGTAAAAGAAAGGATGGAGTCAAGGATGATTCCAAAATTCTGAACTAAGCAACTGGAAAAGGGGTGTTGCCACTGACTGAATGGGAAGGCTGTGAGTTGAGCAGGTCATCTGGAGTGTTGGGGGACAGGCAAAAATTGGAGTTCAGTTTTAGACATGTTGAATTTGAGATATCTATTAAACATCCAGGAAGAAATGTGGAGTACACAGGGGTTGAAGATATAAAACTAAAGTCCAAGAGACAAGTCAAAGCTGTCAGCATGTGTATGGTATTTAAATTCATGAGACTGAATGCAATCACCAAGGAAGAATGCCTAAATAGAGCAGAGAAGAGGTCCAAGAACTGAGAAGTGGGATCCTCTAACATTAAGAATTCTGGAGCAAAGAGGAGGAAACAACACAGGATCAACATGATCCAACAGTAATTCAACTGTACATGCATACATCCATACACATATGTGTACACACATACATGCACACATGTGATACATATGTGCATGTGAGATGCATACACATATACACATATATCACACATACATAAAGTTCCATGACCTCTAGAGAAAGATAACATAATTCAGACTCTGTAAAGTATCATTCACAGTATTCATCATACAACAACAACAAAAAATACAACAGATTCGAAAAAGCAGGAAAATGCACCCCAAATCAAGAGGAAACATGTCAATAATGTAGACCCACAGATGACCCAAATTTTGGAATTAGAAGACAATGATGTTTTTTGAAATTTATTTTAAGTATATTAAAGCATTGAGAGGAAAAAATGAATAGAATTGGTGAAGAGATGAAGAATTTCAGGAGAGGAATTTAAACTATAAAAGGAGAATTAAATTGAAAAATATACCATTTCAAATATCATTCTAAAAATCAAATACATGAGAATAAATTTAACCCCAAATTATGCAAGACTTATATACAGAAAAGTATTTAGCATTTCTAAAAGAAATTAAAGATTACCTAAATAAATGGAAAAACATCTTGTGTTCATAAATTGAAATACTGTACAGATGCCAATCGTCACGCAAACTGATTGATAGATTCACCGAAATCCCAGTCAAAATCCCAGCAGGATTTGTTGTAGAAACTGACAAGCTGATTCTAGAATTTACATGGAAATGCAAAGGACCTAGACTAGCCCAAGCAATCTAGAAGAAGAACAAAATTGGCAAACTTACAGTACCTGATTTCAAGACTTAATATAAAACTACAGTTATTAAGACAGTGTGCTTTTAGCTTAAGGATAGAAAGTAGATCAAAAGAACAGAATAAAGAATTCAGAAATAGACCTATACAAACTAACTGGAAAAAATTAACTGTGGCTTTTATTTCATACCATTCCCAAAACTTTATTCAAGATGAAACATAGACTAAAAAATAAAACTAAGCATATTCTAAAAGGAAAAATAGGATAATATTTTCTCAACCTTAGGATGTGTAAGACAGGTCACAAAAGCATTAATCATAAAAGAAAATAATGATAAATTGGATTTCATCAAAAGTTAAATCTTCTGGGGCTTCCCTGGTTGTGCAGTGGTTGAGAGTCCACCTGCTGATGTAGGGGACACGGGTTCGTGCCCCGGTCCGGGAAGATCCCACATGCCACGGAGCAGCTGGGTCCGTGAGCCATAGCCACTGAGCCTGTGCGTCCGAAGCCTGTGCTCCACAAGAGGAGAGGCCACAATGGTGAGAGGCCCACGTACCGCAAAAAAAAAAAGTTAAATCTTCTAGTCATCATAAGACACTATTACATAAAAAGAAAAGGTAAGCCATAGACTGAGAGATACTAATTGGGCTACCTATATCAGAAAAAAGTTTATCTCTAAAATGTATTTTAAAACTTATACAAATCAATAAGAAAAAGACAGATGAGCAAATATATTATTGCTATGAACGTCCCTCTAAGGACTGCTTTTGCTGCATCCCATAGATTTCATATGGTTGTGTTTCCATTGTCATTTGTCTCAAGGTATTTTTAAATTTCCTCTTTGATTTCATCATTGACCCACTGGGTTTTTAGTAGCATGTTGTTTAGTCTCCATGTAATCAGTTTTTTCTTGTTTCTCTCAGACAAACAATTATTTTAAATGAGAAAAAGAACACATATAAACAGCCAATAAGCACATGAACAAGTAATCAACATCATACTTAGGGAAATGCAATGATGCCTCCACACACCTGCCAAAAGGGCTAAAATTTAAAAGACTGACAAATCCAAGTGCTGACTAGGATGTGGAGCAACTGAAACTCTTTACTTTGTGGTACGAGAATAAATGGCACCAAACACTTTGATAAGTTTTTTTGAACATAAACACATACCTACCTACACCTAAAAATTTAACCAAGAGAAATTAGGTTGTGGGTCCACAAGAAAACTTTCACAAGAATCTTCATAGCAGCTTTATTGATAATAGCCCAGAACTGAAAAGAAAAATGTTTGCCAACAGGAGAATGGATAAATAAATTGGATTTATTTGAAGAAGGGAATTCCCAGGAAAATAAAAGGATGAACCACTAAAAGGATGAATCACACGGCTGAATCCAGTCTCAAAAACATCATTTAAGCAAAAGAAACCAGACACATCTCTAAACAGGATGTTCAAGAGCATGCAAAACTAATCTACCCTAGCGATAGAAATCAAAACACTTAACTTTGCTGATAAAGGTTAAAGGTAACTTTCAGGAATGTTGGAAATAGTCTATATCCTGATTGGGTGGATGTTAGCAGGAGGACACATCTGTCAGAACTACTGAACTGTACACTGAAGATCTGTTTATTTTACTCCATGTGAAATCTGCCTCAGTTTAAAGATAAACAGTAAAAATCATTTTAAAGAGAGAAAATGACAAGAAACACCAGAAGCAGGGTCTAGAGAAAAGTAGACCACCTCTTACTGCAGAAGTCAGTCAACAATGGCCCTCAGGCCATAACCTGCCCACTGCCTGTGCTTATATGGCCCCAGGACTAAGAATGGCTTTTACACTTTTAAATGGTTAGGGATAAAAATCAAACGAAAAATAATATTTTGTAGTACATGAAAATTATATGAAATTTAAATTTCTGTTTCCTCCAATAAAGTTTTATTGGAACACAGCCACATTTGTTCATTCAGGCATTGTCTGTGGCTGCTTTCACAAGACTATACAGAGTTGAGTGATTGCAGCAGAGCCCACACAGCCCACTAAGCCTATAATATTTACTATTTGAAACTTTATAGCAGAAAAAAAATACGATTGCTGGGCAGAAGTAAGCACTCCCCTGAGGACTGTGGTCCTGAACGTAAAATGAGACATATCAATGTAGTTGTATGTTTTTCCTTATTTGTAATGCAACAATTATCAGGCCCCTAATTAGGTCACAATTTGGTTGTTGGTTGAATTAAATGAGATCATATGTAGAGTGTCCAGCACAAAGTGAGTACTTGTCCAACATGAAAACCCCAGACCCCCCCTAGCACTACCTCCTCCTGGGACTAAAAGTCATGTGAAGTACAGAAATTTAAAGTAGGATTCTGGGCAGAATGGGCTGCTTCCTGAACCACAGCTCTTGAAGAAATCTCTCTGCTCTAAACTGGGTTTTTGCTTCACATACCCCATGAGCAATTCTGGACAAATGTTCCTACTCCGTGATGAGAGGCAAAGCTGTGATCCAGCATCTCTGGGCTCCAGAGCCAAAGGGTCAGGACCCCACCCAGTAGGAGCATTTTGAAGGAACTCCCTCCACCCCACTGCTGCCCTAACCCCAACACAGATATTCTTTCACTAATACAGCTTCGTCAAACAAACATGAGAAAGAGCTTAGGGAGATGGTCGTGTAACTGTGATTTCCCATAAAGGAAGATTGCCATTGCCTTTTAAAGACATTTTAGAAATTTTAATTCAATGGCAAAAAAATTCGTTATTTTCTTAAATTTAATTAATTTACTAAACTCCTCATGGTTCATTGACTTCAGTGCAGTATCTGTGATCTTTCTGGGTCCATTACACTTATGGGATTCAACTTCATCTCTTCTAACTCATAAAAATCTCATCAAAATGGAAATAAAATGCAATTTTGAACTTTCTAATGAAGGCGCCCATCTTGGCTCCCCAGCACTCTAAAATTAATGGCCTCTCTCCCCCACCCTCTTTGGTGAGCACACTTCAGTTCTGTGCCTACGGGACAGAAAAGGAAGACGGCTTCATTGTGAGCCTTTGTTGTGAACAGTCTCTAGGTTGTCCCAGCAAAAGCATCACCCAGGTAGGACCCTGAGGAGAGAGGTGTGCCACCCACAAAGCTGCTGCCGGCACCAACCAGCTCCCCGATGGGATTTTCTTTTTAATGAAAGGAAAGGAAATTAAGGAATTAATTCCCAATTAAGAAAAAGTGTAAAACCGATTTTGCCTTGGCACTGGCACGCCCCCGGGGCTGCCCCACACCCGCCCCTTCTTGTGTTCCTCCCATACACCACGCACCCTCCCTGGACCACTGAGCATCTACCCACAGAGGCCTTGTAAACCTACCACAACTCTGGAATGAAGGTATAATTCTCTCCATTTTTCCAATGACAAAATTGAGGACTGAAAGAAGAACGCAGCAACTGTCCACACCGGCACAGCTGGCAGAAGACAGAGCAGGGCTGTTTATGACCTAACATGGTGTGATGGTTGGAGCACAGTTTGATGCAGGACAGCTAACGTCATGGTGAATATCTGCTTTGGCCAGGCCTGGTGCTCAGGGCGGGCCAGGCACAATCTCATGCAGTCTTCACAGCTCCTTGAATGCTGGGGACGGTCATCAGCCCCAGTTAACAGATGGGCCAATAAGGTGGAGAGGTGACGTAGCTTCCCAAAGCCACAGGGCTAGACGGTGGCTGACCTGTCCAGGAGCCCCAAGGACTGTGGGGTCCCAACCCTCGCAACCCACACTGCCCCCCCTTATCACACCTACGCCTGCCCTGTGCGGACATCCACAGAACTAAAGTGAAAAAGGGACTCTCTCCACTTTGAATATGCAAAAAAGATTGGTATTTTTCATATTGACATTTTTTTAATTCAGGTGCCTCAAAGCATATCTAAACTTCCACCCAGTGAACAGAGATAGCATATACAAGACTAGTGTAATATTCAGCCTTGCCAAACTGTGCTTCCCAACCTGATCCCTGGCTCATGGACTTGCCCCAGTTCCCAGATGTTGAGAGGAAGTAAGATCCCTCTAACTGGTTCCAGTGACTCACATCCCCAGGGGTCGGTCATCCATCAGGCCATTCACAGTATTTGCTCCCCACTACCTATGAAAGGACTCTGCTATCCAACCCCTCTGAATTAGGTGAGGCTACATCATTCGTTCTGAAGAATAAAAAGTGAGATAATATCACGGGTGTCCCTTCTGGGTAGAAGTGCATACTTTACCACATTTCTCTCCATGTCTCGGTGATAAAGGAACTCATGACAAGGTGGAGCCTCCATTAGACTGGGGTCCTGGGTGAATATGAAGAGTGGAGACCCTGTCAACCTTCATGAAAGCACTGAATTCCTGTAGAGTGAAGAAAGCCACTGACAGATGGGAGGTTGTTAATGCAGCATAACCCAGCCACACACATACAACACACACTCCTACTACCCCACACACACTCCTGTAACCCCACAGACACACACTCTCACTCCTGCAAGCCCCATAGACATACACTCCTACAAGCCCCCCACGCACACTCCTATAACCACACACACTCCTATAACCATACACAGGCCCGGCACGCACTCCTATAACCCCTCACCCACTCCTATAACCCACTCTAGGATCTGTTTCTTTACTCACAACACTTCTTAACACCAAATATCTAGGTTTCCCACACCAATAAGTTCTCTAAGTCTCTGCAGACACCAACTAGATGCCCTACGATTTAATTCACCTCTGACACTAACTCCCTGGAATTAGCACAGACCCTACAGGTTAAGGGCTCAGTCCCACAAGACTGCTCCCACTCCAGGCACCAATCACAAGCAGTGGGTCCCCAGTTTACCCACACATCTGACTTGGCTACATAGCATAGGTTTCCATGACCCTCTCCTCAGGTTTGATAATTTCCTATAGCATAGGAAACTCTCATAGAACTCAAGGAAACATTTTCTTTACTATTAACTGTTTATTATAAAGGGTACAAATGAACTGCCAGATGAAGAGGTACATAGAATGAGGACCAGAAGGGTCCTAAGCACAGGAGTTTCTACCCCTGCGGAGTTTGGGGTGGGTCACCCTCCCAGCATGTGGATTCATTCACCAACCCAG
This sequence comes from Lagenorhynchus albirostris, assembly GCF_949774975.1. Classification (NCBI taxonomy): domain Eukaryota; kingdom Metazoa; phylum Chordata; class Mammalia; order Artiodactyla; family Delphinidae; genus Lagenorhynchus; species Lagenorhynchus albirostris. Next base: position 114,219,666 of record NC_083100.1, read on the forward strand.
AAGTTCTCCAAACCCCATTGTTTTAGGGGTTTATGGAGGTTCCATTACACAGGTATGATTGATTAGGTCATTGGCCATTGGTGTCTATCTTGATCTCCAGTCCCTCCCCTCTCCCTACAAGTCAGGGGGTAAGACTGAAAATTCCAACCTTCTAATCACATGGTTGGTTCCTCTGGCCATCAACTTCCACCCTCCAAGTGTCATCTTATTAGCATAAGTTCAGGTAAGGTTGAAAGGGGCTTTTTTTAATTGAAGTATAGTTGATTGATAATATTGTGTTAGTTTCAGCTATAAAGCAAAATAATTCAGTTATCTATTTTTCCAGATTATATTCCATTATAGGTTATTATAAGATATTGAATATAGTGCCCCATGCTATACAGTCTTGGTTATTTATATATTTTATATATAGTAGTTTGTATCTCTTAGTCCCATACTCCTAAATTGTCCCTCTTTCCCTCCCTCTCCCTTTTGATAAGCATAAGTTTGTTTTCTATGTCTATGAGTCTGTTTCTCTTTTGTATACAGATTCATTTGTATTATTTTTTAGATTCCACATATAAGTGATATAATATTTGTCTTCGCTGTCTGACTTACTTCACTAAGTATAATATTCTCTAGGTCCATCCATGTTGCTGCAAATGGCAATATTTCATTCTTTCCATGGCTGAGTAATATTCCAGTGTGTGTGTGTGTGTGTGTGTGTGTGTGTGTGTGTGTGTGTGTGTGTGCGCGCGCGCGCGCGCGTGCGCGTATCTTCTTAAGCCAAACATCGTTTGGGTTGTTTCTATGTCTTGACTATTGTAAACAGTGCTGCTATGAACATTGGGGTGTATGTATCTTTTCAAATTAGATTTTTTGGGGTTTTTGGATGTATACCCAGGAGTGGGATTGCTGGATCATATGGTAGCTCTATTTTTAGTTTTTTATGGAAACTCCATTTTGTTTTCCACAGTGGCTCACCAATTTACATTCCTATCAACAATGTAGAAGGGAGCTTTTTCTCTAAGCCCTCTCCAGCATTTATTGTTTGCAGACTTTTTGATGATGGCCATTCTGACCAGTGTGAGGTGCTACCTAACTGTGGTTTTGATTTGCATTTCTCTAATAATTAACGATGTTGAGAATCTTTTCATGTGCCTGTTGATATACTCAAAATAGTTTAAAGACCTAATATAAGACATGATACCATAATACTCCTAGAAGAGAACATGGCAAAACATTCGCTGACATAAATTGTAGCAATATTTTCTTAGATCAGTCTCCCAAGGCAAAAGAAATAAAAGCAAAAATAAACAAATGGAACCTAATCAAACTTAAAAGCATTTGCCCAGCAAAGGAAACCATCAACAAAATGGAAAGACAACCTATGAAACGGGAGAATATATTTGCAAATGATGCAACCGACAAGGGGCTAATATCCAAAATATACAAACAGATCATACACCTCAATATTGAAAAAACAAACAACCCCATCAAAAAATGGGCAGAAGATCTAAATAGACAGTTTTCCAGAGAAGACACACTGATGGCCAACAGGCACACAAAATAAAATAAAATAAAATCCACTGTGAAGTTTTAAGTATTTTATTATGAAATATTACAGACATAAATAAAGCTACAAATATAAAGAGCACCCATGTACCCCCTACTCAGCTTAAGAAATAAAATATTAAAACCCACTGAGTGTTCTTCCCTATTCTTAATCCCTCTCACTCACTCTACCAAAGGCAGCCTCTATCCTGAAGTGAATGATTATCATTCCCGTGTACATCTTTATATTTTTATAACATGCATATATGCCTCTAAAGAATAATTGCCATTGTTTTAAATTGTAAATGATTTATATAAATAAAATAATTTTCTCGTATTTTTCTAAAAAAAATAGAGAGAGAGAGTAAATAACAACTTTTTTTTTTTTTTTTTTCGGTACGCAGGCCTCTCACTGTTGTGGCCTCTCCCGTTGCGGAGCACAGGCTCCGGATGCGCAGGCTCAGCGGCCGTGGCTCACGGACCCAGCTGCTCCGCGGCATGTGGGATCTTCCCGGACCGGGGCACGAACCCGTGTCCCCCTGCATCGGCAGGCGGACTCTCAACCACTGCACCATCAGGGAAGCCCAATAACAACTATTAGTGAGGATGTGGAGAAATTAGAACCCTCGTGCACCATTACTGGGAATGTAAAATGGTACAGCCTATATGGAAAACAGTGTGGAGGTTCCTCAAAAACTTAAAAATAGAATTACCATTTGACCCAGCAATTCCACTTCTGGGTATATATCCAAAAGAATTGAAAGCAGTCTTGAAGAGATATTTGCACACCCATGTTCATAGCAGCATTGTTTACAACAGCCAAAGGGAAGCAACCCGAGTGTTCACTGACAGATAAATAAACAAAATTTGATACACATATACAATGAAATATTATTCAGCCTTAAAAGTACGGAAATGCTGACACACAGTGCAACATGGGTGACCTTTGAGGACATTATGCCGAGTGAAATAAGCAAGTCACAACAGTTCAAACGAATACCAGAATGGTCTGCATGCCACAGGTCAACCAGGGGAAACGCGAAGGCAAAGCACGCTGAGTGGACACCCAGGCCAGTGCAGAGCAGCCCGGATTCCTGACCAGCGACACTTAGGATGGCATCTATTGGATTGATAGCTACATCTGAGAAACAGAACTCATCAGGGCAGGTTTGCCTGCATTACCCCAAACCCTCCTCCAGGGGAGCCCCAGAGCCTCTCAATTCCCAGGGGAGGCCCCTCTCTCGACACAGGAAGTTGGCATCCTGAAGAAGCCTTCAGCTGGAGGACGGGCAGATGTGGGACCCTCCACCTTAGCAGGTTGCCCTCCTCCAGATCTCATGTGGAAGGAGACTGGTCTGGGAAGCTCTCCCCAGCCTGCGAGCCGGAGTCCAAATGCATAGCCTCCCTGGGTTTATTCCCCTGCGTTGTCTCCAGCTTCTTCCACTTTGAAGGTTTGAAACCCTTCCTCCCCTGGCACGGCTTTGCACTCACTGGAAGCCCTGGGACCCCAAGTTCTGTACTGCCCTGGCCCTGCCATGGCACCAAGGTGTGGGATGTGGAGTTCTCATTTTACTTGAAGGTAAATTGAGCACCACAGCGGGAAAGGGATCTGGCCCAAATTTCTCAGCATCTCCCACCCAGCCCAGACCTACCTGACTTTTACCTGACCTCTGCCTTTCTGAGATACAGAACAAAGGATCCCCAGTGACAGACAAGCCCTAGAGGAGAGAGCCTCCACTCCGCAGGAGGAAAATTCCTCTGCAAAGCTTCCTCCACCCATACTGACGTGGTTCCCCTCCATCACTTTCCCTCCCATCCTCTACCCACCCACTTGCCAACTCATCCATCCATCTATCCACCCACCCACTCACCCATCCATCCATCATCCCATCTAATCAGTCAGCAAATGTTCCTTCCCAGCTATCCTGTGCCAGGTTCTGTGCTGGGTGCCGGGGGCCCAGAGAAAAAGCAAGACCAACAGGTAGCAGGGGGACTATGCCTTGAAGTAGATAAATACGGCACAGGATGTTCCAGAGCTGCCCACAAAACTGGCCTCTTGCTGCCTGTGGTTGGAATTGTGCTCTGTGCCCGTGGACCTGTCCAGAATTGCCTCCTATGTGCATGTCAGTACTGCCCAACCAGACTGTGCACCTGGAGACAGAAATGTGGCTTTTACAGGTATGTGCTTCACCTGATGGGCGCACTGCGGTCTGGAGATGGCTGTGTGCACAAGGCGCCTCTTTTTTCAGGATGACAGAGTCCAGTACATTCCCTTGGGCCCTGGAACTCAACCGATTCCCCAGCATGTCATTCCTCTTGATGGTACAGGGATACAGATGAAATCTGCTCCCAATTAGTTGTTTCTTTCGCTAATTTGACATCTGTTCCCCTCTGACAGCTTCATGTAGTGATTTTCCAATCACTTTAAATCTTGCCACGTAATTAAGGAGAGGCCCGGTGTTCTCCCACTTGATTTGGTTTGAGGAGCACATCAGGGCAGGAGTTGCAGGGCTAGCATCCCACAGTAATCACCCTCCCCTACAGCTCAGAGGCCTGGGAGCCAGACCCTGAGCCCAGCCTGGGACACATCAAAATAAAGGGGAGGGAAGCGCCTCCCAGCCCTCTCTCCATGAAGCAGATGTGGTGGTGTTTCAAGCCCTGCTGGTCACTCTCACTGGCTCCCCTGTCCTCTGGGGGACTGACGCTGGCAGTCATGGTGACCTCACAGCATCCACAGAATCATGGCTCTGTGGTCCCACAGACACCAGCTAGTGGGCTGTGCAGTAACTGTGGCCAAGGAGGAGAGGGTGAGTGATTAAAAATATTAATCCCACAACCTGTATGGGTTCCTTCTGGGAGGACGGCTGAGACCAACCAGCATGAGTCTGAAAGGAGATGTCACAGGCTAAGCACCTCACCAGGGCTTCAGGGGCACCAATCTGTTAACTGCTCTCCTGCTCACAACACCCCCTTTACAGATGAGAAAACTGAGGCTCAGAGAGGCAGGGCTTCACGCCCAGGCACCTACAGGGGTTATACAACCAACCCCTCCACACGCTACCTGTGATGGTTAATTTGATATGTCAACTTGGCTGGGCCACGAGGTGCCTGGATAGTTGGTCAAACATTACTCTGGGTGTTTCTTTCAGGGTGTTTCTGGATGAGATTAACATTTAATCAATAGACTGAGTAAAAGATTGCCCTCCCTGATGTGGGTGGGCCGCATCTGATCAGTTGAAGACATAAGTAAAACAAAAGGCTGGCCTCCCCACAGGTAGGAGAGAGGCCTTCCCGCCTGAGGATTTTCAACTGCAACATCAGCTCTTCAGCAGCTTCTGTAGAAGCTGCAGTTCTACAGCAGCTTCCAGCCTTCAGACCTGAACTGGGACTTCAGCTGCAGATTTTGGACTTGCCAGCCTCCATAATCACAGGAGCCAATTCTTTGCAGTAAAAACAAAACAAACAACAACAACAGAAAGGTATATGTGTATATATGTCCTATGGGTTCTTTTCCTCTAGAGAAAACCTTAATGGGCCCTAATACACTGTCTCTCTAGGAAGCCCCCAGACCACACACCTCCAGCTTCCAAATTGGGAAGAGGCTGAAAAGAGGAGGTGGGAAGGGGCTGAGGAGACAGTGGGCACCGAAAAAAGGGCAGACCCGGGCTGGCAGGCCCATCCCACCTCTGAGGGTTGTCATGGGTTTCCGTTGAGTCTCGGATTCCTGATTTGGGAGCCAGGATGTTAAAATCCAGAGCTGACAGGGGCTGAGTTCCAGATGCCTGGAGGGCCCTCTATGAGTGATTGCAACTTCCCATGAAGCACAGGCTTGCCCAGTTGCTGATTTTCCAGCCAGCTCTGGGCTGGGACAGGGTTGGCTTATAAGCGCCAGGCCCCTCCTGGGTCCTTGTGCCAGGTGGGGTGTGGGGTTCAGGGCCTCCCTTATATCTGGCTCCTTAACCATGTCCCGTACTCTCAGTTTGGACCGTGAGACTCACACGTTATTTTTCTACTCTTAGAAGAGTTTCTTCCCGGGCAGTTCTCCCTGTGCTGAGTCAGCAGGGAAGGGGCTGCCTGGGCTCCGAGCAGAAGCTCATTCATCAGCCCACTGTTCCCGGTGTTCTTCCAAGGGTGTTTGGGGGGTGGGAGAGGAAGTGATGCTTCTCCTGCTGAGTGTCTGGATGCAGCGGGCAAGCAGGGACGTCAGGGTCTGTGCCGGAAGGGACGTCTGTGCCTTGGCATTGGCGCACCCCTTGCACTGGACCAAGGAGCCAGGCCAGGTCCAGAGAGGCTGAGTGACCTCCGATGCCGCAGAGTAACCTGCCCTGTCTTAGCCCACTGACGACCAGGCTGCCCTGCCCCTGGCTCCACAGTAGTTGACTGGGCACCAGCAAAGGGCTTACACAGCCAGGCTCCACAGGCTGGGTCCTGCATGAGTCTCTGACCCTCCCAGGCCCCCATCCCATGGGCTGCCCGGCCCATGAACCAGATTCCCTCGGGCCCCTCCCAACTCGTCAGCCTGATGGTCCTGAGCTGGCAGACTGCACCCAGCTCCCCCAGGCACCTGCCTGGATGGGTCTGGACCCCAGGGTGCAGCGGTCTCCCGCTGACCCCGTCACAGCAGAGATCGGGTCCTGCCCATGCCTCTCCCCTGAGCTCCCCTTCGGGGGACACTCTCACGGGCAGTAGATGGTACCTGAGCTCCGATGTCTGACCCCGGCTGGGGTCACCTCCCCCCCTGCCCCGCTTACCCTCAAGAACACCCAGCCTGGGCTGATCCCTGCAGGCAGGCCCCATTCCTCCTCCCTCCCCCTCCCTCCCTCCATTGCCGAAGTCCTCCAGGGCTCAGCGCCCCGGGCACAGCTGGCGGACACCAAAAGGGTATTATTTCCTGACTCTTGGTATTTGGCCCTTGGCTTCTACTTTAGGCTCCTAGTAGTCCCCAGGTCTGTAGGAGAGGCCCCCTCAGGCCGGAACACTCAGCGGCCACGCACCGCCCTCTAGACCTGAGCACTCACACATGTGCCGGAGGAGGCCTCCAGCTCCTTCTCATGTGGGAGGCCCACCTCCCAAGCACGTTTTCTTCCCGATTAGCACACAGTCCAACTGAGTGTTATCTTCAGGGTCCCTGCCATGTGCACAAGGAGTGGGGGGCCCAGCTTTACCCTGCACGCTGAGGCTCCAATGGAGAGAGCCAGGCCTGTACGAGATGCAGAGGGGCTACATGTGTGTGGTGCATGTGTGGTGTGTGCACATGCATGTGGGGCGCATTGTGTGCACATATGCATGTGTGTGTTATACATGTGTGTGCATATGCATGTGTGTGGGTGTGGGTGTGTGTTTATGCCTATGCATGTGTGTGTGCATATGCATGTGTGTGGGTGTGGGTGTGTGTTTATGCATATGCATGTGTGTTGGGTGTGTGTATGCATGTGTATGCATGTGCATGTGTGTGGGTGTATGCATATGCATGTGGGTGGGTGGTGGTGTGTGCATATGCATGTGTATGTTGTGTGTGTGTGCATATGCATGTGTGTGGTGGTATGTGTGTGCATATGCACGTGTAGGAGCATGTGTGTGTGCATATGCATGTGTGTGGGTGTGGGTGTGTGTTTATGCATATGCATGTGTGTGTGCATATGCATGTGTGTGTTGGGTGTGTGTGTGCCTATGCATGTGTGTGGGTGTGGGTGTATGCATATGCATGTGTGTGGGTGTGTGTTTGTGCATATGCATGTGTGTGTGCATATGCATGTGTGTGGGTGGTGGTGTGTGCATATGCATGTGTGTGGGTGTGGGTGTGTGCATATGCATGTGTGTGGGTGTGGGTGTGGGTGTGTGCATATGCATGTGTGTGTGCATGTGCATGTGTGTGTTGGGTGTGTGTATGCATATGCATGTGTGTGTTGGGTGTGTGTGTGCATATGCATGTGTGTGGGTATATGCATATGCATGTGTAGGAGAGTGTGTGTGTGCATATGCATGTGTGGGGTGTGTGCTGTGGGGGGGTTGTGTATGTGTGTGTATGCTTTCTGGGGCTATATAGGGTGGGCTGCCTTAGATGAGGAGATAATTTCTTCTCATCACTGCTTCCTGGAAACCACAGAATCGAAACTGGGAAGGAGGGGTTAAAGGGGAGCAAGACGGCATCTGCAGACACACCTGTGAATGGCAGGAGGAGCTTTTCTTCTTGGAGCCACCATGTCTTAGCTGTGTTTCTTTGGGCAAGTCACCTAGCCTCTCTGAGCCTCTTCTCATCTGTAAAATGTGATAAGCACACAGACCTCACAGGGTGATGCTGAGGACTAATAAGATACTGGGTGTGAATCATCTGGGAAGTACCCTGAGCCCATAGCCCACTAGGAAAGGGGGAGTTAAAGAGACACCCCACCATCTTCCCACCCGGGGGGGTGGAACAAGAAATGTGACCTGAGGGAAACGCTCCACCAGAGAGTGAGAGGGCCTGCCGGGCTCTCCTCAGGGCCTGGAAATTGTAAATGCAGTGTTATTATGTAAAGCACATAAGTGATTTTCAGCATAATTAAGATGGATGGCTCTAATAATCCTGCAGGGCCCAATTCCGGGCCACATTATCAGGCATTTACAGGGAGTTTTTGTGCACTTTGCTTCAGTGACCACTGGGGCCCATTAAAGGAATGCGTGGAAGACGGGGTCCTCAAGCCAACTGCCCTGCACTGAAGCCAGCGGAGGGGCCTTAGCGCAAAGCCCCAAAGGATATCTGTCCCGCGAAGTCATCCGCACCCTTTACCTTTGCAGAAGCCATTTCTCATTTTCCTTCTCAGATGTGGTGCTTCATCACTGACATGACTTTTTGTTGGATGGAATGTCATCCCATCCCCCTGGTAAGAGAGGAAAGCTTACAGAAGAAGAAACTGAGGTCCCAAGAGGTCACGTATCCTGTCCAAGGTCACCCAGCTCTTGTCAAAACCAGGATCAAAGTCAGGTAAAGGGACCTAAACATGATGAGGTTTAATCTTCTTCCAGTGCAGAAGTCTCTTATACAGCACCCAGCCAGACTCCCAACCGATCACAGCTTGATGAGTGATGATGCTAGGGTACTCACTGCAATAATATTAATAATGCTAGCACCTGGCATTACTGTTATTATCATTGTTGGTATATGCAGTGCTTACTATGTTCCAGGCACTGTGCTTAATTCTTAATTAACTATTTTAAATAATTCCCACTACAACTCTATGAGCTAGGCATTATTACTATCCCCAGAGGTAAATGACTTGCCCAAGGCCACACGGCTGGTTAAGGACTGTACTGAGATCCTGTCTGACTGTCTCTGACTCTGGAGCCCATCCAGAGCAGGAGACTCCAGGCATCAGAAAGTTGCTCCTTGTAGAGCTGAGAGTGTTGTGAAATCCTATCAGAGAACCATGTTCCCTCAAGGCCAGGGACCACACCCTCCTCCCCACTGCAGCTCTCCTCACTCTGTCCACTTTGGGGGCCCCCCACCCCCACTGCAGGGCCAAGCTCCTCCAAAAGGTAGGTTCACAGCTCTTCCACCCCTTCTCAAGAAGTCACTGGTTCCTCACTGGGCCTCTCTCTCTTCAAGGCTGCCCAGCAGGAGGGCCATCCAGGATCTGGGCAGGATGCTGCCCTGCACCCCACCAGCCCCCTTTCCTCTGGGCTTTCCCTCTTCTCTTAGCAGTGCAGGCAGCACTGACCTTGAGGTCAGAGACCTGGGTCAATGCCTTGCTCTGCCCATCACTAACAGGGCAACCTTGGACAAATCATTCTATCTCCCTACACCTCAGTTTCTTCACATTTAAAATGCACATAGACCTGCCTGCCATGTGTGCACCTACCAGGAAGACCGAGAGCCACAGGGTCTAAAGCTTGATCGCTGCCCACTGCCAACCTCCGCCTCCCCCTTGCAGGGTGTGCGAGAGGCTGAGGAGGGGGGAGTGCGTGAGGAAAGGTCCTTGCTCCAAGGAGCTGTGCTCTTTGCCCCTACAAAGCTCACCTGGGGCTGCAGACTTAGATGAAAGGCCAGAGGAGGGAAAAAACAGGAAGGAAAGAAAACGTAAGCTGCCGATGTTTCATCCCTTAGAGCCTGATTGGATCGATGGGGCCTCCTGGCTGCAGAAGGAGCCTTCGAGGATGGCTGCTGTGTCCCAAATGGGGTCTGGAGGTCGGAGCCCCCAGCTCCAGGGACATGGCGCAGCCCATGGGGAGGGTCCAGGCTCCCATGCCACCTCCTACCCCCTCCCTGGTGACCCCCACAGCGCCTCAGGGAACCTACAGAGTCTTCCTCTTGGTCCTGACCTCTGTGCCACAGGACCCCAGTGATACTGAGCAGGGCCCGTTGGGCTCCTGGACACAAAGCCTTTCTGTGTCTCCCATTTCTTTGATTATAGGAAACAGCCTTCATTCAGCCTCCATGACCTTCCCTGAGTTCCAACGGGCAGATTCAAGCAGTTGTTAACTAGGGAAGGGAGGGGATGTGAGACAAGGGAGAAACAAAGTCAAGAGAAACAATAGTTCAGCCTTAGGACAAGGCCCTGGTGTCCCATCAATGGATACACACAACAATATCTTGGAGCTGTTTTTCAGATGCAAAACAGGTGGGAGAAATGAACGATTCATGATGGTAGGCTGCCCACAAGCATGTAGACCCCAGACCAGTTGGAACCAGAAGGTTGATGATGTTACCTCCCAATTACCTCACCACCAACCAATCAGAAAAATGTCCAAGAGCTGATCACTCCCTCTTTGAACAGTTACTATAAAACTTCTCACTACCCTCTTGAAGAGAGGCACAGTTTTTGGAGGCACTAGCCTGCTGTGTTCCCTTGTGGCCTGGCAAAGAAATAAAGCTACTCTTTCTCTTTCCTCCTAGATTCTGTCTCTGTATTTCTACTTGGCACGGGTGTACAGAAGCCTAGATTTCAGCAACACCAGGACACATCAAGATGCAGGCCAGCTGAACTCACCCCACGGTGCATGGACCAGAAACTTCCAGACACAGCCAGCAGTCCTTACATACCCTGAAATGTCCCCAGCCAAAGTCTCCTGCTGAGCCTGACACTCTGGGCAAGTAGGGTCTCTTAAAGGATAGTGCCGGGCTATGTGCAGAGCCTGGCTCGGGGTGGGGCTCAGACAGCCTCGCCTCATAGATGCTCGCTGTGGCCCCGACAGGTTTCTCACCCTCTCTGAGCCCTGCCTTCTGCACATATGAAATCAGGACAGTCACAGCCCCTGGTACATCCTTGCCAGTGCAGCGGGCTCTGTGCCCAGACCCCCTTCTTCCTTCTGTCTCAGCTGCCCTCCACCTGAGCCAGAGACCCCTTCAGGATGGATGACAGGGGACAGGACAGTGACCAATATCACTGGTTGCTCCCAAACGTCTCCTCTTTTGGTTTCCTGAGGACAGGACAATTTTCTTTTTTTTTTTTTAACATCTTTATTGCAGTATAATTGCTTTACAATGGTGTGTTAGTTTCTGCTTTATAACAAAGTGAATCAGTTATACATATACATATGTTCCCATATCTCTTCCCTCTTGCATCTCCCTCCCTCCCGCCCTCCCTATCCCATCCCTCCAGGCGGTCACAGAACACCGAGCTGATCTCCCTGTGCTATGCGGCTGCTTCCCACTAGCTATCTATTTTACGTTTGGTAGTGTATATATGTCCATGCCACTCTCTCACTTTGTCTCAGCTTACCCCTCCCCCTCCCCATATCCTCAAGTCCATTCTCTAGTAGGTCTGTGTCTTTATTAGTCTGGAGCTTTGGATGGGTTTAAAATCCTCTTTCAATCCTGTAAATCACTTTGGATAATAAAGACCAACAACATGGAAAGATAAAAGTGCTCACCCAGAGCATGGACCTGAGTCAGAGAGAGCTGGGTTTTCACCTGCTGTTCCATCGCTCTGTCCACAGGTGTGACTCAGAGCCAGCGCTCGGCACCTGGGATGCTCACGCCGCCTCACCGACCAGCGTGATGAGCACCCTCGCCCATCTCCAAGCATTGCCACTCCTCCCCTGAGCCAGTCTCTGGCAGGAGCACTCTTTCCGGCCACTTTATAAAGTCACATCTTTGTAAGGTGACCACATTTTTGAGGTTGAGAGAGGCCATATGACTAGATGTGCCCATGATTCATGAGTGGAGGTGATGTCTACTGCTTCCCTGCTGGAGCCTTCTTTTTTTTTTTTTTAATAAATTTATTTATTTTTGGCTGCGTTGGGTCTTCATTGCTACACGAGGGCTTTCTCTAGTTGCGGCGAGCAGGGGCTACTCTTCCTTGCATTGTGAGGGCCTCTCATTGCGGTGGCTTCTCTTGTTGCGGAGCACAGGCTCTAGGCACGTGGGCTTCAGTAGTTGTGGCACATGGGCTCAGTAGTTTTGGCTCGCGGGCTCTAGAGCACAGGCTCAGTATTTATGGCGCACGGGCTTAGTTCCTCCGCGGCACCCGTGTCCCCTGCATTAGTAGGCAGATTCTTAACCACTGTGCCACCAGGGAAGTCCCCCTGCTGGAGCCTTTAAGTGCCCACCAAAGACCCTCCCAACACTCTCCTCTGCCTTTGGTGCCCAGGTCCACAAAGTCCAGGAGAGCGGCTCCCCAGTTGCCCAGGCCTCTGAGTGGCTCTGATGAGCAGAGACTGTGGCCAGCCCATCTGGATACGTAACTTAAAGGACAAATAAGTCTTTGGGGCTTTTTTAGGGCGTTATATGACCAAGGCCTGACCTTGCCTACCTGGACTCATATAATTACTGTAAGAATTAAATGTGATCTTTTGCCTAAAGCACCTGGCTCACAGCAGATTCTGAAATGATAGATGTGTCTCTTTGAAGCTTAAAATTCAAAGGACTAGGTCCCTCCTTCCATGGCAGGAAAGTCAGATGTCCCCAGCAGAAAGGACACACACTCATGCTACTGAGATAAAAATGAGGTGGAGCAGATATTTCCCCAAGAAAGCCTCTGTGGCTAGGAGGGCTGTGAGAACATGCAGGCTGCAGGTGCAGAGCAGAGGGGGATGGAAGAGTCAGAGAGATTGTGCAGTGTCACAGCGCCCACCATGGGACACCCAGAGCACTGCGGTCTTGCTCACCACTTCACAAGACTTTGCATCAGAAAACAGACCCCAGGGATTCCCTGGTGGCGCAGTGGTTGAGAGTCCGCCTGTCGATGCAGGTTACACGGGTTCGTGCCCCGGTCCAGGAGGATCCCACATGCCGCAGAGCGGCTGGGCCCGTGAGCCATGGCTGCTGAGCCTGCGCGTCCGGAGCCTGTGCTCCACAACGGGAGAGGCCACAACAGTGAGAGGCCCGCGTACAGCAAAAAAAAAAAAAAAAAAGTAAAAGAAAATAGACCCCAGAGCTCTGCAGAATCCCGGGATGCAGCCGCAGGGAGAAGGTGAAGAGTGAGGAGTGAGAGTTGACCCAGAAGCATAGAGGGAGGACAGGAACTGGTAGGTATCCAACAGCATCCCCCAGCACCCGGCAGCCAGCAAGGGCAGGCCGAGGCGTCCAGGCAGCCCCTAGTGTGCCCTCAGCCTGGCTGCCAAGCCAATGATCCAGACTTCACAGAAACAGCCTGTCCTATCGAGCATCCTCTAGAGGCGAGACCCCATGCTCCACATTCCACATCTGCTCCTGTCCACTCTTTACCTCCCCAGCAATGCAAAAAGGCCCACGGAACTGAGCAGCCCCTCCCAGGCATGGAGGAAGGCTCTGATTCTATCACCTCTGTGGAGGCACCTAGCATGGCCCTGAGCAAGCCACAGGCACACAGTAAATGACATTTTGCAGACGTGTGGGAAAGGTCACGCGCTGCTCATGACACAGGAGGAGGCTAGAAAAGCTGCTCACCCAGCAGCCAGGAGCTCAGGCTTCTCCTCTGTCGTGAGGCCTCTCCTTGGGCACCAGCGAAGTCTCCACCAGCCCCACCCACAGCAGCCCCACCGCTCACAGCCTGCAGTGCTAAGTAGGTCGCCATTGGCTCTGACCCTGCTGGTACGAGTGCTTGAATGACTGATTCCCAGATGCACATGTCAACAGCAGTCAGCTCTCGATCTGTGCTGGCTGGCCCTCGGGTGAGAAGTACCAGTGGACACAGTATGTACACACGTTTGTATATAGGCGTGTGTGTTTGTGCTCTGGGTTGCCAGCCACATGGCTATGCAGCTCCCAACAGAAGGAAGCCCAAAGCCCTAATGTCTGGTAGCTTATATTTTCTTATATAAAATTATATATATATTTTCTGTATTTTCTCCTCCTCCCTCCCTCGAGGAGCCGTCTCCTGAGACCCTGGCACACCAGCCTCCAGCAGGAGGATTCCCACGGATCATGAGTATCTACAGGGATCTATGCCTTGAGCACCATGCCTCGTACCCAGTACACACTTCACAACGCTTAGCTGTCATTATTTGGCAACGGGGAACCACCGCATCCAGGTCCTTCCGCAGAGAAGGGAAAGGACATAAGAGAAATCGAGTACCTATATTATGTTAAGCACTTGACACTTTTATAGTCACAAAACCCCCAGGATGATGGCGCTCTAATTATCACCATTTTAAAGGTGAGGAAACAGGCTCAGAGACAGGAGGAAACCGGCCTGAGATCATACAATAAAGAAATGTCAGAGCAAGATTGCAAACCCAGATCCAGCTCAGCAGAGACTGTGCGCACATTTATTCCTCCGCACCTCATTTCCACAAGGAGGGTGTGTCATAATGAATCCAGGCTGCCCCTCCGTCTCATCTCCACCGCTTCTTGGATGGAGGTGGTAGATGACAGTGGCCAAAGCGTCATGCGCCTAGGGGCCTAAATCTGTCACCCTTTGTGTGGCTGATGGGGGGTGTGTAATCAGAGCCCACTTGGAGACCCAAAACTTCATGCACAAGTCCCCAGGACTGGGATCTCACAGGCAGGAGCAGGCCACTACCACCTGAGTTTCCTGCCCTGACTGAGGCTTCTAATCCCACTTTGCAGAGCCCTCAACCATGTGCACCGTTGGGCCATAGGGCGGAGTCCCTCCCCGTTGATGAACAAGTCTGTGCCTTGTGCTCTTGTATAGAGCCCATGTTCCCACTATCTCGCTGCATAAAAGGGCACAGGCCAGGGGATGGCTTTCCTCTGCCCCAGGAGCCTTAACTGGGAAGGCTCGAGTGGCCAGAGTCCAGTGTCATCCAGGAACGTCCTCACTCACACGTTGGTAGCAGCTAGGACTTTCCACCAGAGCCCCCACAGGTGGCTTCTTCATATGGCGTGGGATTCTCCCAGCATGGTGGCTGAGTTCCAAGAAGGAACATCCCAAGAGCAAGAGTGAGCTTTCCAACATAACCACGGAATGCAGCATGGCCCTTTGTGAGGGAAGTCACAAAGAGCCACCTCTACTGCATTCCATTCGTGACAAGCAAGTCATTAAGTCCAGTCCAGATCAAAGGAAGGGGGACCCTCACCAATGGTCTTGGTGAGGGGGTGGCCAGTTCCCATTGCCCAAGAGTCTGTGGGTAGGAGATATGGTCCTACCTTCTTTGGAGAAGTACCCTGGAAAAGAAGAAGTGTGATAAGTAAGATTCAGAGACTGAACACATTATGGCAGAGAAGGGAGGGAGCCAATCTGGGCAGGGAGCCCCCTTTGTCCTTCAAAGATGTCCAAAGCTCCCAGCAGCAGCAGGTGCTCCCAACTTCAGGTGTACATCACAACAGCCCCAGTAGACAGCTCATCAGAGGAAAGATGCTCTAGTTCCCAGCCTAGCCAAGGGTCCTAGTCTGCCCCAAGAAAACACCAAAAACTGAGGGACATACCAGGATAGGGTGAATGCATTCCATGCCTGAAGTTCTTCCATCTCTTTTCCTGCTTCTCCAGGGAAAATAAACACCCTATTTGGGAGCTGGAGCCTTGTTTCATCAAGACAATCTTTGGTCTTCCCTGCTGGTCCATGGTTAAGACTCCGCGCTTCCATTGCAGGGGGCACAGTTTCGATCCCTGGTTGGGGAACTAAGGTCCCGCATGCCACACTGCACAGCCAAGAGAAAAAAAAAAAAGACAACCTTTGGCCAGCGTAAATGCAGCCATTCTCTCTCTCTGTCACATCGACCTCAGAGTTTAGACCTGTCTCCAAGAATTCTGGGAAGGCCCCATCCATTTGTGCAAAGAACATCATGAAAAGGAAAGTACTGTAAGGAGCCAAGAGTGGAGATGAGCAAACTTGCTTCAAGGGCTGCTGCACGTCTCCATCAGGAGGGAGCAAGTGGTCAGAATCACCCCAGAACCTTAGAATATTCTGCTTTGGACTTGAGGCTGAATGAGAGGAACCATTCTCCCTTCTTCTGCAAGGCAATGACTGGGGTCCATAGTCTCATAAGGGCAATTAGAGCATCCAAAACTGGGAAGAAGAAGCTGAGACCATGGTGTGCGGGGAGTGGCAGAGGAGGGGGCATCACCTCCACAGAGGGGAGCAGACATCCCCAGCCAGCTGCATGAACTGTGCTCACAGACACGTGGGGGACATGCCTTGAGGACCACCTGAACCTCTGACAGCAGGAGAACGAAGAGAGCTGAGACCTTACAAAAAAGAGATGACCTGAAGAAATTTTATTATGATTGTGACCCTATATTTCAAAGCAGGCTGGTAAGGTCTAGGAGGAGCACAGGCTACACTGGATTTTAATGACATTTAAAATCAACAACAGAAAAATGTCATGATTTGGCATGCAACTACTTACCTAATGAAAAACACAAACATGGCCGTCAGAGGGATCAGAAGATGTGGAAATCACTGTGGGAGGGAGAAACCTGAGTAGGCTTCATGGATGCAGGGGCTGAGTTCAATGACCATTAAATGAAAACTTCAAGAGATGGGGGTGTGAGGTGTGGGGTGGTGGACACTGGTCTGGAAGGCACAGGTCTAAACTTGAACCCTCACTGAGTCCCACTTGGGTTCATCTCACTCCTCCTGGGAGGAACAAACAGATTACACTAAGCCCTGTTTAGGGTCATGCCCATGCTAGCCCTGCATGATTCTCTAAGCACAATAAGGAGATGGCCAGGAGCTCTTTGTCCTGCAGACCTTCTGGCCATAGCCCCTGACTAATGGAGAATGTCTCTGCCCAGCAGCAGGGGTGGATGGGAGAGTGACCTAGAGATGTGTGACCCTGCCTCCTTGAATACCAAAGGCACATGGCCTCAACCTTTCCCAGAAGAAACATTTCACTTTAAATTCGTCCCAATTTCAGTCAAAATTATTTTGATGATGATTAAAATTACATGAGTGGCTTCATGCAATTTTAATATTCTCCACCAACAAATTCTGCAAGAGAAATCCCCCCAGGCATCCCCATTGATCATTCTAAGTAGACACAAGAAAGCATTTAAAGACAAGAGTTTTAACCAGGAAGAAAATGAAATAAATATTTCATTTATGTTGGGTCATCTGGTGAGAAATGTTTTCATTAAAAAATCAAACAACTAAATCCAACCTCTTGTAAAGTCATTGACCAAGCAGATACTAACCTCTCGGATTAATTGAACATTCTTTCAACCAAGGTTCCTTGTAACAATTGGACAGGATTTACAGGTCAATAACCTCTAAGACCGTTTTGCCAACCAAGTGAGTTAATTCGGTCATATACATGGCAAAGATAGATGCCCTCGTAATGTTCTACTTGTCCCTAGATCTCTCACTGCTACTATCCTAACATCCCCACAACTCAGCACCTGGGAATCAAAAGTTTCTGTCTGGAATTTGAGAACCTCTCAGAAGATTCCAAGAGACCCCAGAAGCATTACACAAAGCCTTGATCCAGGTAAATTCAAGTGAAATATTAATGAGTAATAAAGACTCTATGTGCTGTTGTTAGACTATAAAGAAACTGGCTGGTCTTTGTCCCTGGTTCCTGGGAGGTAACCTTTAAATCCTTGGAATTTCTGAGAGATAGGAGTGTCTTTGCTACTTAGAGTGGGCTTATTGCTAGCTTTATGCTAATGAGATGACTCAGGATGGGGGCTGGCCAGCCAGAGAGACCAACCATGTGGTTAGAGGCTTGAGACTTTGAGGCACGTGAGATCAGCCCAACCTCTGGGGAGGGGAGGGAGATGGAGTTTGAGTTCAATCATACGGCCAATGACTCAATTAATCATGCCCACATAAGGAAACCCCAATAAAAATCCTAGCTCCTGAAGCTGGGGTGAGCTTCCTGCTTAGTGATTCATATCAATCAATGTACCAGGAGGAGGACCCACCTGAGGACATGAAAGATTTGAGGTTAGGGACCCTCCCAGACTTTTCCTTATGTGTCTCTCCATTTGGCTGCTCTTGACTTGTATCCTTTATAATAAAACTGTAATCATAAGTATAGTACTTTGAGTTTTGTGAGCTTTTCTAGTGAGTTATCAAAGCTGAGGAGGTAGTGGAAACCCCATATTTGTAGCTAATTGGTCAGACGTGAAGGTGACCTGGCAGCCCCCCTCCCCCATCTGAAGCAAGGGCAGCCTCGTGAAGGACGGTGCCCTAACCTGCGGGGTGTGAACTAACTCTGAGTCGTTAGTGTCAGGATTGCATTGCAGCTGTGCCTCCAACTAACTTATATTCATACTAAGGGGCTCTGGGGAGACACAGTTTCCTAATCCAAATTGGTGACTAATTGCACAGAGAGAGGTGCTGGTGACACCATTACAGGTCCAAAGTGTAGATTGTTGGGTTTGGGGGTGTGGTAGTGATGTTGAAAACTGGGCCTCTGTGCACTGGTGCTGAATCAAATCTCAGAGCCAGAGTTTTGGGTGAAGTAGAAAAGAATATCTTTACTGCTTTGCCAGGCAAAGGGGGATACAGTGGGTTTGTGCCTCAAAAACTGTGTCCCAACCAGAGGAGATTTGGTGAGGAGTTTTATAGCAATGGCTCAAGGGTGGGGTTGCTGATAAAAATCAGGGTGTCCTTTAATCTGTCCTCAGGTGGTCTCCTGATGAGCTTCTCAATGTTATCAAACTGTGATCTTCTCTAGAATGAAGAATGCTAACATCTTCCATTTGTTGGGAATTTTAGTCCTGTAGAAGAGCTCAAAGATATTGCTATGTGTGTCCCTTGAGAAGGAACCAGGGCCCTGCCCTGAGGCTGCACTACTGTTTCTTTACTGCCCTTCCCTTGTCTATGCACCCCTCCCATTCCAGATTACCAACTGTTTGAACCTGCCTTTTGGAACTCAGGGAAGTTTATGGAGGCTGGAGTCTAATCCCTACAAACAAGAAATAAGGGACACAGAAAGGCTTCCATGCCCAGGAGCCCCACAGGGTCCTGCTCCACTTTAGTAGAAAGAATTCTGAGATGGTTTCCAAGATTTCTGTCCCCTGGTGTCCACACCCAATAATAATCCTCCCCACTTGAGCAGGGCGCAGCACTGTGAATATGGAGGATTTCACTCCTGTGATTAGGTAATGATATATAACATCACGATTTCAGCCTTGTAAAACCCTGAGTAGAGCAACTGGCTTAACTGAGCCCAAACTTCTACCATGAGATGATAGATGATTGTTGTTTTAGGCCACTAAGTTTGGCGTCATTAGTATGCAATACAAAATGAACATGTGGGAAAATCTGTACCAGTAGGGAAAGTAGGAGGACACAAACACAAACCTCCCCAAGGTCAAAGAATATTCAGTTGCACATTCTGTCCAGCCAAAGGCAAATGCAGGTGGTTCAAAAGGAAAGCAATCAGAATGGGGGAAGGCAAGAAACCAGATTTTAAGATGGGCTCAAGGAGCTCTTGGGCTGGAGAAAAGATGTTTGGTCTCAAAAGAAGAGGCTTAATTTCTGTCTTCAAACACTGAATGAGCTGTCCTATGTCAGAGGTATTAGACATCCCCAAATGACCAGAAGCACAAGATGGATGGGATCTCAACATAAGCAAGAAAGTTCTAGAGTAACCTTGACATATATACACTACCAAATGTAAAATAGATAGCTAGTGGGAAGCAGCTGAAACGCACAGGGAGATCAGCTCGGTGCTTTGTGACCACAGAGGGGTGGGATGGGGGCATGGGAAGGAGACGCAAGAAGAAGGGGATATGGCATATATGCATACATATAGCTGGCTCACTTTGTTATACAGCAGAAACTAACACAACATTGTAAAGCAATTATACTCCAATGAAGATGTTAAAAAAATTTTAAAAAGGAAGAAAGTTCTAACACCCAAGATGCCTAGAAATGGAAAGGACTGCATTTATTATTTAGACTTCTAATTCATTCCAAATTCTTAATTAATTCCAAGTACACAACATACAATTGAATTAAATGGGAAACTAGGAGAGAAATCAGGGTAAACAAATGGAGACTAGAAAATGAACCATAGTCATGAGTTGCGTTAAAAGCTCTTCCAGCCCACAGTCTCTATGATTCTATGTTTAAATGCCCCTTCAAAGGGTCGGTACCACTTTCACAGATTGAAGCTAAGAATGGGGGGGGGGGGAATGGAAATGATATTGTGTCAGGGACAGAGTGACTCCTGAATCCTGCCCTGCTCGAAAGCTGCCCAAAGGAAGAGCATAAAGCAAGGAAAAGGCAGGCTCTTGAACACTGTGGAGCTTTAACCCAAACATCAGTGTAGAATTCTACCAAGTGTGACAGCATCTTGTAGAATACTCCTTTGATTTTTGTGAAGGTTTTCTGATGGCCTAATGCCAAAGCACTCTAAATGCCTACCCTATCATTTCACCTCCAAAACAAAAGCCTGAGTCTTGGACCTTACCACTTCTAACTTGAGAAAAGACAATTCCTGCCAGAGAAAAGCAGAAGAGAGTAAAGGAGACCAAAGCAAGCCAGGAAAGGAACCCAGTGCTCAGAGGGAGCTGAGCTGGTCACCCACTCCAGACCTTTCTCTACCCAGGGAGAGCCAAACAGTTTGGACTGTTTGTCATCCTGGGGTGTCTTGACTGTTACCATAGACATTCTCTTCACCCCTCTGTAGGACTACAGTCTCCATTTTCTGAATTCCATGTCATCTTTCTTGCTTGATGTGTTTGTTTAGTTGGAGCACATCCTCCAACAGCTTTCTAAGAAAAGGTATTAGAGGTCAATTTTAACCCTTGCCTGGCTGAAATACCATTAGTCTTTCTTCTCCTTGACTGTTGTTTTATTGAGCATAGAATTCTAAGATGCAAATATTTTTCTCAGACTGTGAAAGCATTGCTCCATTCTCTACCTCTTTCCTACATTGCTCTTGAGAAGCCTGAAAACATTCTGATTATTAGCCCATTGTACATGGTCTGTTTTTTCTCTGTGCTTTGGTGTGTTTTTTCTTTTTTTCTTTAATTAAATTATAGTTCATTTACAATACCATGTTAGTTTCAAGTTTACAGCAAAGTGACTCAGTTCTATATATATAAATACATATATATCTTTTTCAGATTCTTTTCCATTATAGGTTATTACAAGATATTGCATATAATTCCCTGTGCTATACAGTAGATCCTTGTCATTTAACTATTGATATTTTATATATAATAGTGTGTATCTGTTAATCCCATACTCCTAATTTATTCCCCCCAATTCCATTTGGTAACCATAAGTTTGTTTTCTATGTCTGTGAGTCTGTTTCTGTTTTGTAAATAAGTTCATTGGTATTATATTTTAGATTCCAAGTGATAGTATACAATATTTGTCTTTCTCTGTCTGACTTACTTCACTTAGCATGATAATCTCTAGGTCCATCCATGTTGCTACAAATGGCAATATTTCATTCTTTTTTATGGCTGAGTAGTATTCCATTGTGTTTTCCATAGTGGCTGCCCCGATTTACATTCCCACCAGTACTGCAGTACTCAGAATCACCCTGTCATCTCAGAGCCCATCTAACTAGTGTGGCCTAAATTTACCAATTCAGCTGCTATTTGTTCTAGCGAACATTGATGCCTGCCCTCTGCATCTCTCTCCCTGTAAGACAGAATTCCTCCCTGTATATACTTCCCACACTACTTTTTTTTAATTTAATTTTTATGTTATATTGGAGTATAGTTGATTTACAATATTGTGTTCATTTCAGGTGTACAGCAAAGTGATTCAGATGTATATATATATATATATATATATGTATGTGTGTGTGTGTGTGTATATATATATATATATATATATATATATATATCCATTCTTTTTCAGATTCTTTCCCCATATAGGTTATTACAGAATACTGAGTAGAGTACAATAGGTCCTTGTTGATTACCTGTTCTATATGTGGTAGTGTGTATATGTTAATCCCTTCCACCCAACTTCTATTGCAAATAACTTTCTCCCCTCCAGTTTCTCTGTCCTTTCCTTCTAAAACTTACATTAGCTCAATGTTAGACCTGGAGTTCATGGATTATCTAATTTTATCTTTTCTTCCCTGTTTCTTATCTCTATTTTTTTTGTACTTCTGTCTGAGAGACCTCTGAAAGTTTATCTCCCAACGTATCTATGGAATTCGTAAATTCCTGCTATTATATTTTTAATCTCTAATAACTCTTTTTTCAGACTTTTTCTTTTACATGGCAGCTTCTTCTCATCTGGGGAAGGCAATATTTTGTCTATTTAATTATGGTGGGGTTCTAAGTTTTCTTCTGCTTCCCACCATATCTTTTGTACCCTTCTTTTTTCCTGTGGTTTTTGTTTGCTTCTGTTTTGAATTCTTGACATCGTTTTGCCTCTTGTTCACACTAAAAGCATTCTTCAGATGTCTGGTGGCTTTCAGCTACCCATAGTTCAGCCTGAGGAACTCAAGCTGGTTCTGAAAGCATGGCATGGAAGGGGAAAGCTTATCAGCTGAGGAGTGACAAGGATCCCACTGGCTTTTTCTTTACTGAAGAGTAAGGAATTTTGCTTTTCTTCAAGGCCCACTGCACATAAGAACTGCTGTCCCAGAGACGGCTTCTCTCTCTGTACTCCCATGCACGCTCTGTCTACATTCTGTCTACAGTGTCTGCCTACACTGTGATGGGAATAGCTATTGAAGTCCCTCTGGCTTGACCAGGCACAAGACAGCAGCCAGTTTATATGCGCCATGAAAAAGACATATGCTCCATAAGCTTCCCATGGCTGACCACTTCTATGTGGAAAAGTGATGCAGACTCTTTAAACAACTAACCTTCTCTCTATGCTGCTCTCTCCTGGCCTTCCAAATTTCAGCCTGTGAACTATTCCATACATAGTAAATGCCATCAGGGGGGCTGAGGACCAGCCACAGGCAGCACAACCATCTCTCTGATCCTCACAAGAACCGTCCTCAATGAGGATCGGTGACCCCACCTTCAGAGGAGGATATCAAGGTCCTCACTTGGCTCTGATGTCAAAGCCCAGGTTTGTGCCATGGCTGGCCTTCACCTTACCCTGTGGAATTTACTTTTGTTCTGCAAAGAGAATGTGGCTCCCAGGGCGACAGGGTGCCAGTGTTCCATGTAGAACTGCCAGGCAGTGTGGTAAGGGCATTGAGGGAAGACCCCAGAAGATGCTGCTTCTCCTGCTCAGCTGTCTCTTGTCCACCGCCAATGGGAAGAGCTGCCTCCACTGCTGGCCAGAGCTGCCTGCACTGATAGACTATGACCTGCAGATTCTATGGGGCACCCCAGGGCCACCTGTGGAGCTCTCCCACAGCCTCCACTCCCTATTTCTGGACAGTCATGCTTTCCTCGAATCCTGGTATCTTGGTGGGGCTCAGCCAGGAGACCAGGGGTCAGGGCTGACCCCTTTACCTGGCCCAGGACCTTAGTCCCCTGACTTCCCTTTGTCCCAAATCCCATTCTCAGGTCAAGACCATTTGGAGGAAACAGCAGGAACATTATTCACTCACATAGATAAAGCCATTAAGAAGTTTCTGAGATGGTGAGGAAGCCTAGTGTCTTAGGGCCCCAGGGCTTGGGTTGACAAAACCTGGCCCTCCAAGGCATTCCCAGAAGACCACTGGGGGGGGGGGTGCGGAGGTGTTGTGAAGGGTGGGGTCAGAGACAGCAACTATCTGTGTGCACTACAGAGTTTCTGTCTGAAAAACCTGGTTTGAATTCCCGACCTTGAGAAAGTGATTGATTCCACCTATGAAATGTAGATGGCTTCTTCCTTCCTGCTCCACCCAGATAAACCATCACTTCTGGAAGAGGTTCATGTCCTGAAGCAGCAGTTTTCCAAGCATCTGGAGGACCTATATGAAGAGCTGAAGGAGAAGGGTGAGAGGTGGGGCTGGCCCCTGCCTGCCCCCCAGCCCTTCACCTCCCGGAGACCTAAGGAGGCAGAGTCCAATCTGCAGATCCCCGCCCCCAGGCCCCTCCCCAGGAGACCTCACCCTTCCCTCGTTCAGGGCGCCTGACCACACCTTCTCCCAGCTTCGTTTCCTGCTCACACCCCGACCTCTCCCAGCTCTGTCTGCCCAGAACCTCAGTCTCTCTACCATCTTACCCTCCCGGGCAGCCTGCAACAAGTCCTGTGGTGAGTATTTTGGGGACCAGGTCTGGGTGAGGGCTGAGGGGCACCTGGCTCTCGCTAAGGCTCCTGCCCCTTCTCTCTCTCAGACATCCACTCCACACTGGAGGTCATCAGCTGTGCCAACTGCAAGACACACTTCCTCACCTGCCAAGACCCCACTCTCTGCCCAGGTCAGTGGCCAGCCAGCCATCTTGGCCTGCAGCCTCCCCACCTCCACCTCCAAGTCCATTGTTGTCTCTGTCTGGACTGTCTTTCTTGTCTATACCGATACCACTCCTTGCTCTCCATCCTCCCTGGGGAAGGTAACATCTCCCAAGATGTCTGGATTCCACGTGTCCAGCTTCAGAGCCACCTGCATCTAGGACATGCCCCCTGGGGGTCCGTCAGGTCCTCAAAACCAGCATGCCTGGGGACATGTCCAAACCCATCTCCACCCCCAAATCTGCTCTTCCCTCAGGACCCCTCTCAGCAAATGTCCCATTCAAGCTCTTGACCTCCAAAACCAGGAGTCCCCTCCCCCTCACTCAGTGCCTGTAGTCACCAGGTCTTGCTAAACAATTCTTCAGTGTGTTGCCATATGGTCCTTCCAGCATCTACCACTCCTCAGGCAGCCTCACCTCTCACCTGGATTATGGCAGCTTCTCCTAACTGGCCTCCGAGACCCTGTTGGCCCCATCTTACTCAGCAATCAAAGAACCCTTTCCCAAGGAGCCAGTCTACCTCCGACCCTTCCTGTTATAACTTTCCCAGGGGCCCCAGATAAAGTCCACCCTCCTCCTTGGGAGGCCCTGCTCACCTCCCCCCTCCCCAGCCACATGGAGCTGCTGACACGCTGGACAAACGGCTTCATGCTTCTGTCCTTGAACACTCTGTGTCCTCTGCCTGGAACACAGTTTGGCCCCTTGACCATCTGATCTAAACTCCTACTGGTCTTTCAAAGTCCAGCTCAGAAGTCCTGTTTCCCGAGAAGCTTCCTCTGACCAGCTCCCTCTCCCCAGGCTCATGGGCGCTCCCCCAGATCTCTCCTCCTTCCTGCCCTGCCCCGCTTCCCTGGGACACCACAGCAGAATCGTTTGCTTGTCTCCCTCCTAGAGAGCAAGGATCCTGTCTCACTCATCCTTAGATGTAGGTGGGCACACAGTAGGTGCTCAGTGTCTGCAAACAAGTGACTGAGTGGGTGAATTAAAGAAGGAGAGAATGCAGTCTCCTCTCAGAGCTGAGATGGCCCTGCCTGCTGCCCAAACACAGGCTCCCCCTTTCCACCCCCCACAGGGACCAGGAGGAACTTCGTGTGGGCTGTGAGCCTCGGCATTGCTCTGCTCCTGGCGACCCTAGCTGGAGGTGGCTGAGTGCCTGCTCCAAGCCCCAGCATCCCCAAGGAAGACACGCCTACTCCTAGACTGACCCATCTCCACCCTGATTCCTGGCCCAGATGTTACATTTTCTGGCTCGAGAAGAAGAAGAAGGAGAAGGAGGCAGAAAAGGAGGTCCTGGGGCATCCAGAACTCCCACGGAGGGGAAGCTGTGTCGGCCTGGGGGCAGCAAGGCTAGCGACTCCAAGTCTGGCTCCCGGGGCCTCACATCCAAAGGAGTATAGGATCAAGGGCCGGGACTCAGGAGGGCCACCACCAGCCCCCAGTGTGAGCAGACCCACCCAGGGCCAGGCACCCGGGACAGAGCTGCAGCCATGCCCCAAGTCTCCACCTGATCCACAAAGTTTCCCCTACCCATAGCTGTCATCATCCCTCTGCAGCGACCCCTCCACCCTTTGCCACCCTGCTCCCTGACTGCACAGACTACGAACATGTGCCCCTTGCCCTCTGCTCCTGGTTGGGTTTGGCCAGCAGGAGGTCAGAGGCAGAAGCAGGCCTGCTTCTCCTTTCTCAGCAGGGACCCAGCAGGCCGCTTGTCACCTTCAACTGAACAAAGGTCTCAGGTGCTGTCAGGAAGCTCTCTTATCTCCGGGTTCTGGTAACTCTCCCTCCCCCGACCCTTCTAACCTGGGGTGGTAACAGTTCCGAAGTTCTGAGGCCCGGGAGACCGCACTCTCTCTTGGGGTTTCCCTACGCCCATGCTTTGTAAATTGCCTCTATTAAAACACCCTCCTCATGTTCTGATGGACTGTGCCATCCGCTTCCTGCGGGGTCCTGCACAGTGGCCGTCGACACTGCGATCCTCCCCATGCGGGCCCGCGAGGACTGTCTCATGTCCTCACCCTCTTCCTGCCAGGCCACCACCCTTTCCTTCCAGAAAGACCCCTTTCCTGGTCCCAGCAGTGGCAGCTCTGCAGGATCACACTAGCCTCAGCTGGTTCCAACACCAGAGATGAGGGCAGCAACGGCCTGGCTCCCTCGAGGCGTCCCCATGTCTAGGTGTGGAACAGAGATGGTAAGGGGCCAGCCGGAGGCCCCAGCAAGAGCAGGGACTAGCAGAAGAAACCAGAAAACAGGCTCCAAGTCACATCAGTAGCAGACCTCACTCACGTCCTGGCCAGGATGTCCACCCTGGCGCCTCCCAGGTCGCCGGTGGATCACTGGTACTGCTGACAATGAAATGTACCGGCTCAGGACTTCCCTGGTGGCGCAGTGGTTGAGAGTCCGCCTGCCGATGCAGGGGACACAGGTTCGCGCCCCGGTCCGGGAAGATCCCACATGCTGCGGAGCAGCTGGGCCCGTGAGTCATGGCCGCTGGGCCTGCGCTCCGCAACGGGAGAGGCCACAACAGTGAGAGGCACGCGTACCGCAAAAAAAAAAAAAAAGAAAGAAAGAAATATACCGGCTCTGCCTGCGGGAGAATGTCGCCTTGCCCTGCTCCATCTCCCTCCAGAGCCCTTTCCTTCTCAGCCCCCAAGGCTGCCGAGTTAAATGGAACCCCTGGGACCCCCAGGCATGGCTCTGCCCTTTTGCCTCAACCCTGTGCCCCTCCTCACTGATTCCCCAGGCTCTCAGCTTTGGCCCAGGCTCTCCCCAGAGACTGAATGGGAGGCCACGCCCAGAGACTGAATGGGAGGCCACGCCCAGATCCAGGGCCCTGGTCTGCAGGTCAGCTCCTGGGGGCTGAAAGGAAGCAGGTCTGAGGCCAGAGCTGTGGACGGGCAGCCCAGACCCTGGACTCGAATCCTGGCTCTGACATTGAGGTTCTAGGTTCCCTCCTCTGCATTTGTTTCCCCATCTGAGCACAGAGTATGGGATGAGATGTTCTAGCCAGGTTGGTATGCCCACTGGGTTCATATTTGCCATCCTATATTTGTTCATGCTGTGGGTCCAAATTCAGTGCCTTGTTCCCTTCGCCTCCTGCAGTCCACTGAAATCCTGCTGGGGCCCATGGCCCAGCTCCTAAAACAGGGTTTCCTGTCTCCTTTGGCCCTGCCGGTGCTCCCTCCTTGGAGCTGGCGGCCAGGCTGGAAGCAGGCTGACTTCAGCATCACTATCCAGCAGTGAGGGCCACTCCCTGGGGTGGGGGTGGGGCTACAGAGACCAGGGCAAGACATAACAGAACATAAACAGCAGCCTGGGCAGAGAGTACCACGCCAAGGGCAGCTGTGGGTACCCAGCTGCAGGCATCTCCAGCTCACCCAGCCAAGAATCCAGGAAGGCCTCCCAGAGGTGGTGTCTTCAACTGTGAGAGTCCAGGGAAGGCGGAAGGGAGGGAGGAGTGTTTTCATCGAGGATTCAGCATTGCAGAGGAGGGGCAAGAGACTTTGATAGGGTCAGGAACTGCAAGAAATATGGCTGGAGGGAGAGGCCCAGATAAGAGGCCAATGAGAGGCTCCCAAGCCCATGTGGGTCCAAAGCAAACCTGAGAAAAGAACCCACCAACAGACTCCAGGGAAAGCAGGTGGGCAGGGCAGGCTGGGGGAGAGGCAGTGGAGGGTTTTGTCAGCAGCAGGCCATGTCCCAAGGCGAGGAGTCCATAGATATAAGGTGTTTGGGGACAGCACCTGGTGAGGACCTACAGCCTTTCTGAATGAGTGGGAAAAGCCCCTAGGCAGCGGTCTTGGCCTTGCAGGGGACTGTGATTCTCTGCATGTCTGTGAAAGCTGGTTACCACCCAGGACATAGAAAAAGTCAAGCTCCTTTGGCCGTGATGCTGTTTTCCTATTTTTATTCAAATTGGGACTTAGACCACTCCCTCAAATGTATCCAAGGCAACAATTTTCTGGTGTCTACAGTAAAAGCAAAAGACCCTGAGTATAATTTATATGAAGTATGTTTGTGTGTTTGTATGCATGCATCTCTTATCAACAGATTTTTCATTATTTGTGGGCATATTTGCATGAAAACTAGATATTGCATTCTGCTAGAGAAGAAAGATTAAGGATTTTTGAGTCAGGCAAAGCATTGGCTCTGAAGGACTTCTGGCCGTGACAGGCAGCTCAGAGCAGACCAACACTCCCACCTAGGGCAGCTAAAAATAAAGCACATCAAAAGAGCAAGACAAGACAGGAAGTCTGTTTAGGGCACCAGACGAATAGGTCCTCTGCGCCCAAGGTCTCCAAGTAAAGAGAGCTCTCTGCAGCGAACCCCGGTCCTGCCATGCGCTTCCCCAAGCTTGACCAGCTCAGCAGATGAGGTTGAGAGGCAGGCGTGGGGGGCTGTGCCAAGGATGGCCGCCAAGTTTGGAAAAGCCAAGAGAGCTTTGGCAATATCATGGAACTGCGGATTGAGAAGTTGGAGTTCTAGGTGCCCACACTGAACGTGAGGGG
Organism: Lagenorhynchus albirostris; assembly: GCF_949774975.1. Taxonomy (NCBI): domain Eukaryota; kingdom Metazoa; phylum Chordata; class Mammalia; order Artiodactyla; family Delphinidae; genus Lagenorhynchus; species Lagenorhynchus albirostris. The sequence goes on from NC_083100.1 coordinate 114,248,326, forward strand.
TCCAGGTCCCTGAAAGCAGGGAGGTGCAGAAAAAGGAAACAAACGCACTGTATCTGTTTCCTCCCCCTCCTCCAAGGTGCCCACCTATACTTAAGCAGCATAGGCTTCAGATTTCCAAAGACAGAAATCAAACAGAAAGGATCTGAAGTGCAATTTATCAGAGATTTGTATACTAGGGAACTAAAAGTTGGCCTCCACGACCCACATAGGAAGATAAACTTTGATAAATACCCCCAGGGTATTGGTTGGAAAGGTTATAGCTTAAAAGAGAGGGTGTACCAGCAGCAGACTGATCCTTACAGAGGATGGAGCTCAGACTGAAGGCCCCACCGTCGCGGACAAAATTGAAGAGCCCTGTTCTCACTCCATATCGCTGCTGAAGGAGAGAGTAAATACAGTCAGAAGGAAAAGAATACCATCTAGAGCCACTACTATGTTTCATTTACAGTGTCCAGTATTCAAACAAATATTATCAGGCACACAAAAACAAGATCAAGAGAAAAAGCAGACAACAGAAACCAATCTACAAGGTACCCAGATGTCAGAGCTGATATAAATTTTAAAATAACTGTGATGAATGCATCTAAAAATATTCTTTCCAACTTTCCAGATAAAACTGACATATGACATTGTGTTAGTTTAAGGAGAATAGCATGTCAATTTTATATACTTGTATATTGCAAAGTGGTTACCACCATAGCATTAGCAATCATCTCCACCGAGTCACACAACTACTTTTTTGTGTGGTGAGAACATTTAAGATCTACTCTCTTAGCAAGTTTCAAGTATATAATACAGCATTATGAACTATAATAACCATGCTGTACTGCTGCACATTAGATCTCCAGAAATGATTCATCTTTAAACTAGAAGTTTAAAGTCTGCCCATTTCTCCCACACCCTAGCCCCTCGCAACCACCATTCTACTCTATGATTTTGGTTTTTTAAGATTCCACATATAAGTGATATCATGTAGTATTTGCCTTTGACTTATTTCACTTAGCATAAAGCTTTCATGATCCATCCACGTTGTTGCAAATGGCAGGATTTCCTTCTTTCTCGTGACTCAATAATATTCCATTATCCATTCATCTGTTGACAGACCTGTGGGTTGGTTCCTTATCCTGGCTATTGTGAATAATGCTGCAATGAACATGTGAGTGCAGATATGTCTTCAAGAAGCTGTTTTCACTTCCTTTGGAAATGTAACCAGAAGTGGGATTGATGGATTATATGGTAGTTCTATTGATAGTTTTCATTTTTTAGGAGACTCCACGCTGTTTTCCACAGTGGTTACACAAATTCACATTTCCACTAAAAGTGCACAAGAGTTCCCTTTTTTCCACATCCTCACCAGCACCTGTTATTTCTTGTCTTTTTGATAGCAGCCATTCTAACAGGTGTGAGGTGATATCTCATTGCTTGGATTTGCATTTCCCTAATGGTTAGTGATGTTGAGCACCTTTTCCATGAACTTACTGGCCATTTGTATGTCTTCTTTAGAAAATGTCAATTCATATCCCCTGCCCATTTTTTAATTGAATTGTTTGGGTTTTTTTTTCTATTGAGTTGTATGAGTTTTTTTAAATATATTTTGGATATTAACCCCTTATTGGATATATGTCTTACAAGTATTTTCTCCCATTGCATAGGTTGCCTTTTCATTTTGTTGATGGTTTCTTTTGCTGTGGAGAAGCTTTTTAGTTTGATACAGTGCCACTTGTTTATTTCTGTTTTTGTTGCCTTTGCTTTTGGTGTCAAATCCAAAAAAAACATTCATTGCTAAGACCAACATCAAGGGTTTTTTTTCCTGTTTTCTTTTCTAGGAGTTTTAGAGTTTCAGGTCTTATTTTTAAGTCTTTAATCCATTTCAAGTTAATTTTTGTGAGTAGTGTAAGACTGGGGACACTATCATTCTTCTGCATGCAGTTATCTAGTTTTCCCAACATCATTTATTGAAGAGACTATATTTTCCCATTGAGTATGCTTGGCTTCCTTGTCAAATATTAATTGACCATATATGCAAAGGCTTATTTCTGGGCTGTCAATCTGCTCCATCAGTACGTGTGTTTTTATGCCAGCACCATACTGTTTTGATTACTATAGCTTTGTAGCACAGTTTGAAATCAAGAAGTGTGATGCCTCCAGCTTTGTTTTTTTCTCAAGATTGCTTTGACTATTCCAGGTAATTGTGGTTCCATACAAACTTTAGGATTGTCCATTCTATTTCTGTGAAAAATGTCATTGGAATTGATTCTATAGATGGCTTTGAGTAGTACGGACATTTTAATGATATTAATTCTTCCAATTCATAAACATGAGATTTCTTTGCATTTGTTTGTGTCTTCTTCAATCTCTGTCATTAAAGTATTTTAGTACTCAGTGTACAGATCTTTCACCTCCTTAGTTAAATTTATTCCTAAGTATTTTATTGTTTTGGATGCTATTGTGAATGGGATTTTTTCATATATTTTTCATATATAATGTTGTTAGTGTATAGAAATGAAATATTTCTGTATGTTAAATTTGTATCCTGCAACTTTACTGAATTCATTGATTAATTCTAAAAGTTTTTGGTGGAATCTTGGGATTTTCTATGTATAAGATCATATCATCTGCAAGCAAAAACAATTTTACTTTTTCCTTCCTGATATGGATAACTTTTATTTCTTTTCTGCCAGATTTCTCTGGCTAGGACCTCCAGTACTATGCTGAATAAAAGTGGTGGGTGGACATCCTTATCTTGTACTGATCTTAAAGGAAAAGTTTTCAGTCTTTCACCTTTGAGTACAGTGTTATCTGTGGGTTTGTCATATATGGTCTTTATTTCATTAGGATATGTTTCTTCTCTACACAATTTGTTAAATGTTTTTTATAATGGAAGGATGTAATATTTTGTCAAATGCTTATTCTGCATCTATTGAGATAATCTTATGATTTGTATCTTTCATTCTATTAGTGTGGTGTACACATTGATTGATTTTCATATGTTGAACCGTCTTTGCATCGCAGAGATAAATCCCACTTGATCATGGTGTATGATCCTTTTGATGTGATGTTGAATTTGACTTGCTAATATTTTGTTGAGAATTTTTGTTGAGAGATATTGGCCTGTAGTTTTCTTTTCTTGTAGTGTCCTTATCTGGCTTTGTATTAGGGTGATGCTGGCCTCATAAAATGAGTTTAGGACTGTTCCCTCCTCTTCAATTTTTTAGAAAATTTTTATATGGATTAGTGTTAATTCTCCTTTAAATGTTTGGTAGAATTCACCAATGAAACTATCTTTCCCTGAGCTTTTCTTTGTTACAATGTTTTTGATTACTGATTCAATCTCCTTTTTCATGATTGGTCTGTTCAGATTTTCTATTTCTTCTTGATTCAGTCTTGATAGGTACTGTGTTTCTAGAAATGTATCCATTTCTTCTAGGTTATCCAACTTGTTGGCATATAATTGTTCATAGCTGTCACTTATAATTCTTTGTATTTCTGTGATATCAGTTGGAATATCTTCTCTTTAATTTCTGATTTTATTTATTTGAGTTCTTTCCCTTTTTTTCTTGGTAAATCTAGCTAAAAGTTTGTCAATTTTGTTCTATTTTTCTCCTCCCTATTCTATTTATTTCTGCTCTGGTCTTTGTCATTTCCTTCCTTCTGCTAACTTTGGGCTTCATTTGTTCTTTTTCTAGTTCTTTGAGGTGTAAAATTAGGTTGTTTCTTTGAGATCTTTCTTTTTTCTCAATATATGCATTTACTGTTATAAATTTCCCCCTTAGAACTGTTCTTCCAGTTTCCCACCTGTTTCGGTATGTCCTGTTTCCACTTTCATTTATTTCAAGATATTTTTCCCTTGCCTTTTAATTTCTCCTTTGATCTATTAGTTGTTCAAGAGTGTGTTGTTTAATTTCCATGTATTTGTGAATTTTCCAACTTTCCTCCTGTTGTTGATTTCTACTTTCATTCCACTGTGTTCAGAAAAGATATTTGGTAAGATTTCAGTCTTCCTAAATTTGCTAAGATTTGTTTTGTGACTGTCATAAGATCTATCCTGGAGAAAGTGTACTTGAGAAGAATGTATTCTGCTGCTGTTGGGTGAAATGTTCTGTATATGTCTGCTAGGTCCATTGCTCTAAAGTTTGGTTCAAATCCAATATACTTAGATGTCCTATATTGAGTGCGTATATATTTACAATGGTTAATTCTTGATGAATTGATCTCTTTATTATATATAATGACCTTCTTTGTCCATTGTTACCATTTTTGGCTTAAAGTCTATTTTGTCTGATATTAGTATAGCTATCCATTTTCTCTTTGGGTTTCCACTTTCATGGAATATATTTTCCACCCTGTCACTTTGAACCTGTGTGTGTGTATCCTTAAAGCTGAAGTGAGTCTCCTGTAGTCAGCATATATTTGGATCTTGTTTTTTAACCTATCCAGACACTCTATGTCTTTTGATTGGAGAATTCAACTGATTTACACTTAGAGTAATTATTGATAGGTAAGAATGTACTAATGCCATCTTATTATTTTCTGGATGTTTTGTAGTACCCTTGTTCCTTTATACCTTGCATGCTGCCTTCTTTGGGAATTGATATTGTGTAGTGATATGCTTTGATTCCCTTCTCTTCACCTTTTGTGAATTTACTGTAAGTTCTTCCTTTGTAGTTACCATATTACATAAAACATCTTATAGATATAACAATCCATTTAACACTGATAACAATTTAACTTTAATCACATACAAAAACTCTACCTTTTCACTCCACCCTCATTTATGTTTTTGATGTAACAATTTACATATTTTATATTATGTATTCATTATCAAATTATTGTAGCTAAAACTATTTTAAATAATTTTGACCTTTAATCTTTACACTAGAGCTATGGTTAACCCATCATCATATTAAATTAGAGTATTCTGAACCTGACTATATATTTACCTTTACCAGTGTGTTGTATATTTTCAAATGTTTTTGTATTACTTAATAGCATCCTTTCATTTCAGGTTGAAGAACTCCTTTCAGCATTTTTGTAAGGCAGGAATAGTGGTGATGATCTCCATCAACTTTTGTTTGTTAGGGCAAGTCTTTATCTTGCCTTCATTTATGAAGGACAACTTTGCTGGGTAAAGTATTCTGTTTGGCAGCTTTTTTTGAAATAATACATTCTATTCCATCCTGCAGGGTTTCTGCTGAGAAATCTGTTATAGCCTTATGTCAGTTCCCTTGTATAAAAGAAAATTTTTCTCTTGCTGCTTTTAAAATTATCTCTTTATATTTGATCTTTGATGGTTTTATTACAATGTGTCTCAGGGAAGATTGTTTTGGATTGAAATTTTGGGGTGACCTGTTAGCTTCATGAACTTGGATGTCCAAATCTCTCCCCAGGTTTGGGAAGTTCTCAACCACTATCTCTTCAAATAAACTTTCTACCCCTCTTCTTCAGTACTCCAATGGTGTGTGAATTTTTCTCTTAAACGTTTTTCCTAGGCCTTATTTCTTTCTTAATTCTAAAATTTTTTTTTACCCTTCTGATTGGGTAATTTTAATTGATCTGTCTTCAAGCTCACTGATTTTTCTGCTTGGTCAAGTCTGCTGTTGGAGCTCTCTATTGAATTTTTCAGCTCAGTCATTTTACTCTTCAGTTCCAAAATTTCTGTTTGGTGGTTTTTTGTTTGTTTTGATTTTTTTGTTTTGTTTTTTTTTCTTCTCTCTCCTTGTTAACTTCTCATTTTGCTCTTGTATTGTTTTCTTGATTCCATTAAATTATTTACCTATGTTCTCTTGTAGATCTCTGAGCATCTTTAGAAGAATTATTTTGAATTCTGTCAGGTAATTCATGGATAGCCATTTCTTTGGGGTCAGTTACTGGAAGTTTACCTTGTTCCTTTAGTGGTATCATGTTTCCCTGATTCTTCACGATCCCGGTAAACTTGCACATGTATCTGCTCATTTGAAGAAGGCAGTTACCTTTTCCAGACTTACAGACTGACTTCAGTAAGGAAAAACCTTCACCTGCAGATGGGGGCATGCTGGAGTGTGCTGTGACCCAAGTATAATGGTTCAGGGCACCTCGCTTGGGGGCAGAGTAGTAGGACTGAGTCCAGGGGTGGGGAGGTAGGTGTGATGACTCATTGGCTCAGGCCATTGAGATCCACAACATCAACAACTGCGTGGTTCTTAGAAAGCTCAGTGGGGGAGTTCAAAGAGGCTGCAAGGGCTGCTGGGGTGCTTAGCAGCACCTCCACATCCAGCACCTCCAGGTCTAGGTGATTTTACCCATTAAAAACGACTTAAGATGCCTTTTCAACAAATGACACTGGAGCAGTTGGTCATCCATAGGCTTACGACCTTGACTTAAGTCTCACACATTATTTTAAAAATTAACTCAATGGGTCATGGGATTAAATGTAAAACATAAAACTATAAAATCTTTCGTGTAAAACATGAGAGAAAAGCTTCAGAATCTAGGATGAGGCAAAGGATACTTAGATGACACCAAAAGCACGATTCATGAAAAGAAAAATTAAGTTTTATTCCAAGGAAAATGTTTGCCCTGTGAAAGATCCTGTTAAGAGGATGAAAATACAGGCTACAGAAAAGAGGTGTGCAAACCACATATCTGACAAAGGGCTAGTATCTAGAATATATAATGAATTCTCAAAACTCAGCAATAAAAGTCAAATAGTCCAATTAGAAAATGGCCAAAAGACATGAAGAGACGTTTCACAGAGGAAATATACAAGTGGCAAATAAGCACATGAAAAGATAATCAACATCATTTGGCATTAGGAAAATTCCAGCGAAAGCCACAGTGAGATACCAGCACACACCTATCAGCACTGTAACATCAATAGCTGATCTCATTTGGTGCTGGAGAAAAGGTAAGGTGAAAAGCCACTCCATGTGGGGTGTGAGGGGTCAGGGTGTGTACACACACACACCCCCAGAATTCACCAGTTTCTGAGCAGTTTCACTGGCAGGACTCCAGGGTGGCCCTCCTTTTGGCCAATAGACAAAGGCCAAAAACATTCCTGCTGATGAGTACGGGAGCCGTGGTAATGGCCCTTTTTCAGGATCTGACAGTGTTCTTATGTACTTCCAAGCCTGACTGGTCAGTATGGAGCAACCTAGACAAGAGTCCCAAAGCTCCCAGCATGGCTGCCCTCCACCCTTCCCTCCCAGTCATCAGCAGCATCTGCTGCCACAGCCCTGGCTGAATCTCCCAGTCTTTATTCTCCAAATCTGCCATATGCCCCCCCACCTTCTATCTGTGGTCACAGCAAGACTCTCCCTCAAAGAAACACATCTCATTTACTCATCCTGGCTCTACCACACTCCCACCAGAGACTCTGCTAGGTAAGAGGGAAGCATCTGACATTTTTCTAATTTCTATTATACGCATATGCTTTTCACTTTATCTCATTTAACGGTAACAACATGAAATAAGCATTATAATATTTTTGCAAATGAAAATATTGAGACCTAATGAGGCTGTTACTTGGTACATTTCTTTTCAAAGAGCATTCCAGAGTTTTCTATGGAGTCTGGAAGCTGCAAAATAGATCTGGAACCTGGGAACTGAGGCAGAATCTTACCCTCCTCTCCCACATTCCCAACCCAGCAGTCATACTGTATTGTCTGCAGGTGGTCATTTTTATCGACGGAAAGGATGAAATCTATCTCTATCCCATTTGCTTCCTTTCTTCTGCCTTTGCCTGTTCTGCAAGGACAATGCCACTTGAGTGTGTCCATTGTTCTTCTAAATCAATTTTTCCAATTCTCTTTTTTTTATTATTATTTAATTTGGCTGAGCCAGGTCTTAGTTGTAGCACGTGATAGGTTTGATCTTCCTTGTGGCATGTGGGATCTTATTTGTGGCATGCAGGATCTAGTTCCCTGACCAGGGATCGAACCTGGGCCCCCTGCATTGGGAGCGTGGAGTCTTAGCCACTGGACCACCAGGGAAGTCCCCCATTTCTCTTTGTAATCTCTCATTTATTGAGCACCTTCAATTGCCAGGCACTGTGCTGGCTACATTATATAAATCATCCCTGGTCTTCAACCCCATGAAGAAGCTTATTTTCCCCTTAGATGCCAGACCCCAGTTTTGCTCCCATCAGCTAGCACTGTATAACAGGTGGGCATGTGTGGGTGGTGTGCACTGGCATACACACTCAGAATACACAAGATTCATAGATGTCATATCTCAAGCCAATGTTCAGAGAGTCAAAGGCTTCCCCCAGCTGGTTCATGAAACAAGATTTGAACCCAGAACCATCTGCCTCCAAAGAATCTATAACACACTTTCCTCTTTCTATCCTGACTTCCTGGCACAACTGCTACATGCAGGGAGGTCAGGAAGGGGCACCATAAAGGCACAGAGGCAATTTGAGGGAATAGAACCTTAGCAGAAATGAGCCAGATCATTGAGATGAAAAGGTAAAGCCCATCCTGTCAGAGGAAAGCCACTCTCAATCTATGGCGTTAACTGATGGAAGTTGTTTGACTAGGACCCCGTCTCCTTGATGAAAGAGACATCTAAACAGAGAAAGGGGCATATCCTCACATTTGTTTGCAGTTAAGGATCAGTATTTTTCTCTGCCTCAGGAAATACAGAAGTCTTTCACTTCGTTTGGGGTTGGGGAATGGAGCACTAGCTCTGTCAAAATACCCACGTGGAGGTGCCACCAGGTACTCCTGGAGGCTGAGCCCGTGCTCGGCAAACACATAACGTCTCCTGTCAAAGGAAGTGAGCCGACTGGGTAGCTCCCCAGTAGGAGTGGCTACGGAGCACAGGAGAGGTCGTGTACTTCCTCCCAGCCCTGCTGCTGGCCACAAGAATGGCATCTGCATGCTGCCCACCTGCCTTACATCATAAACATCCTCACAACCATATTTTATGTGAGAATGTGCATCACCCCCTCCCATTTACATCCCAGCTCTGCCTTCTTCCCGGGACCCCTGGTTTCTTGGGTTCAGTGTGATGCGTCAAAACTCCTTCTTGCTGGACAAAGAGAATAAGACCTCTGTGTGTGGGGGTTGAGCCTGGGTGGGTGGCTAGAAGCAATAGGAGAGTCTCTCCAAGAGCAAGTTGATTCTGTTCCCAATATCCCCCCAAAAGAAATGTGGGGAGGTCAAGACACAGATGATTGGTAACAAACAGGATAAGGCCCCTGGATCTTTGTCCAGTGCCCTTCTCACTGAGCCATGAGCCCTCCTTCAAGAGTGATGGAGTGTCCATTTCCATCCCCAAGCTATAGAAACAAAGAACCCTAGGTCTGGAAGAGCCCAGGGTGGTGGTGGGGGGATGTCTCTCTGGAGTTACTGCTCCAACTCCACTGATATGAAGACAAAAGTGAAAGGAGTTAAATGGCTCTGAGAAGAGGGACTTACTTAAAGTTCTAGAACCTTCTAACTGCTGGTGAATAGTCCATGATTGTTGCAACAGCAAGTTGAATGATGGGGGAGGGAAGAGGCAATCAGGGAAACATGTTCATTCCATCCAAGCAAGCGGGATTGACTATATCATTTATTGGGCAACTACCATGTGCCAGGCACTTGATCAACATTAGCTCTTTTGGGGTTTCCCTGGTGGCGCAGTGGTTGGGAGTCCGCCTGCCGATGCAGGGGACCGGGTTCGTGCCCCCGTCCAGGAAGATCCCACATGCCGCGGAGCAGCTGGGCCCGTGAGCCATGGCCGCTGAGCCTGCGCGTCCAGAGCCTGTGTTCCGCAACGGGAGAGGCCACAACAGTGAGAGGCCCACGTACCGCAAAAAAAAAAAAAAAAAAAAAAAAAAAAAATTAGCTCTTTTTCATCTTCACCATGATCATGTGAGCTGTGGCCCATACCATTTTGATGACGGGAAATTCAAAGTTCAGAGAGATTGCGTCACCTGCTGAAAGTCACACAGCTGGTCAATGAATGAGCTTGGTCTGTGTCAACACAGAGCCCTTGTTCCTTCTTCTGTACCGCATTGCCTCCAATGGCTCCCCAGCAATGGGAGCTGCCCACTTGGGAAGAGTCAGGCAGACATGGGATGGACTTGGAGACTGTAAGTTCCCTCTGATTCTGACCCTCAGACACCACAGTTTGAAGCACAGAAGCTGCAGCCAGATTATGTGGGTCCCATCCTGGCTCCATCACTCACTAGCTGCATGATCCAGGACAAGCTGCTTAATCTCTGCTGACTGCCAGCTCCCCACAAAGACAACCAAAATAACCAGCTAATCAGGCAAAACCAGATCCTACTGCTCCCTGTGGTGAGGAGGGCTACAGCCTCTGTAGACTCCTGTCAGAAGGGGAAAAGCAAAGGTGGGATATTTATAAGGTTAGGGTGGTCTGATTTAAGGTAGATCTTTCAATGCTGGTGGCCTAATTGGCCTTGGGCAACATTCACAATGCAATAGGATCGGTGGACACAGCAAGGAGGTGATAGGGATAGAGTAAGATAATCAAAGAGTTAGTTTAGAAATCCCACTAGGGGATTAAAGATAGAAAAATAATTCTTAAAGTGTTTGGGAGACAGTTGTAGGCTAACGACCACTCAAGAAAAGAATCCAGTAACCAAGCAACAATCTACATATGTCTTGTTAAAGTACAAGACAATAGATATGGGGTCTGAATCTTGTTACATGAAGTCGGGGAGTTAACGGTCCTTGAAGAGTAGCATTTTTGCATACAACCAAGACAGGATTATAGCTGAAAGGGGAAATAAACTAGGTGAAAGGGGACATTATACAGAAACCTGAGATGAATTACCATTTTTAATACATATTACCACCCTTTTTCTAACATACATATGATTTATATAGCACCATGACAGTCCCAGTTAAACCATATAGGGTCAAAAGAGGAACTAATGATGTAAGCCTTGCTGTCTACCCAAGAACGAGGAAGAAGGTGGTCTTCTCTCTTCCCCACTTTTTCTTTGGTTATAAAAACGTAGCCCTCTTTGTTCCCAGGGCTGCGCTCCCCTGCCTGCCCACATGTATCTCTTACAAGTGATCTATGCTAATAAACTCACTCTTTGTATATCACTTTGCCTCACACCAAATTATTTCTGTGTCAAGACAAAAGAACATGAGTTTCAGTAAGTCCTGAGTCCAGGTGAGCAGTTTCAATTAAAAGACAGTGAATTCGAGTCCCCTCCCAAGTCAGGGATTGTGGGTTCAAGTCCAAATCTGAGGTGCAGCTGGGTTGGAGTCCTATCCAAAGGAATGCGGTTTTAGAGGGGGGATGTGAAACAAGTCTTTGCAGTGTATGTGGTCCCTCGACGAGTCCAGTTGATCAATCCGTTTTTCTTAGAAAGGACTACTTACCCTTTTGAGAGAAAGTTGAGTAGTCCCTTACCCAGATAAATGGATTTTTAGGAAGTTTCTGAAATAAACCCTAAAGTTATTTGCAACTTTGTCTTCTTGGGCAAGAATGTCCTGCAGTAGGAGTCATGCTCGTGCTGACCGTCCAATGGTAAAGTCACTTGAATGCAGACAGTAAATTCTGGGTGTGTGTGGTTTCACTTCTCACCCCTGTCCCTCGATGTCCTCAGCAGCAAAATGGAGAGAGTGGTGGCGCCCACTTCTTAGGGTTGACATGAGAAATAAGGTCATAGGTATAAAGGGCTTAGTTAGAACACATGGCACTTAGCAAGTGTATTAGTCTGCTCTGGCTGACGTAACACAGAACCACAGATTGGGGGTCTTAAAACACAGACATTTATTTTCTCACAGTTCTGGAACTTAGATGTCCAAGAGCAAGGTGTCAACATAGTTGGTTCCTTCTGAGGTCTTTCTCCTTGATTTGTAGATGGCCATTCTCCCTGTGTCTTCACATGGTCTTCCCTCTGTGTGGGTCTGTGTCCTCATCTCTTTTTATAAGGGTACCAGTCATATTCGATTAGGGTCCATGCTAGTGATCTCATTTTGCTGAATTACATTTTTAAGACCCTATCTCTGAATACAGTTGCATTCTGAGATACTGGGGAACGAGGGCTTCAACAAATAGGTTGGGGGAGGGGACTGGATTCAGCCCGTAAGAGTAAGAATTTGGTAATAGTATCATTATCGTTACTCGATACCTCAGCTATCATGTTTCCAAAGAGCTAGACTAAGCTCTGGCTCTGCTGGGCTATCTTTAACACCTCAGATGTGCCATTTGCCTCACCACATGTTTCCTCTCTGCCTCCCCCAGTTGGGTAATTCCTACTCAGTGTGGATATCTCCCCTCAACCCTTCTTTTCTCTAGGAACCCCAGACCAGGGAGGACCCGTGCTCTACACAGCCTTCCTCAGCCCCCTTCTGCTTCAGCGTCTGCCACCACTGAAATGCGATAGGTATAGGTCTCCTGGGTGTCGTCTGTCTGCCAGACAGGCTCTGTGCAGTGGGACCTTCCTGCCCATCTCCCCTTTATGTCCCAGCCCCCAGCACCATGCCTGACAGATGCTCAAATAATACTTTTTGAGCAAATGAATAACATGAATAAATCTCACTGACTGTTTTTCACTGACGAGTTGATTCCTTGTTCAATTCATCCAGACGGGTCAGAAGAGGAACAGCGGGGAAGATACCTGATGCAGAAACTTGAAACCCTGGTTTTAGGTGGGTCAGGAGCTCCTGCACATCAGTGCCTTCCTGGGGTGGACGGGGTGTCAGCTGTGAGCAAAGTCTGGTTGTTAGGCGCCAAGCCTATAGCTCATGGTCAAGTGGGGGTGAAGCCTGGGAAAGACACCCATCCTTTCCTGTGCAAATTGGCCCTCAGCCTCAGACCTCGTTAACGCATGGCTTTGCTCTTTCGGTGCATCACAGACATTTTGTCCTTTTTCCTGCTCTCTACCCGGCTTCCAGCATGGCAGCGGCATGACCTTGAGTCCTCCCATCAGTTCCTCTGCCCCTCCCCCGACCCCAGACCCCTAAGGAAACAGAGCCAGTGCTCATTGCATGAAGTGTCAGTTCCTCCCTCCAGCTCAGCTCCTGGGATGCAATTAACCTGGGTCGGGTAAACTTGACTGCCCTGAAGGTGGCTCCGTGGAGAGAGCCAGTCCCTCCTCCACCCTGGCTTCACACCCATCTCTGTTCACTTCCTCTTCCTGCCCAGGCCCCCTAAATGCACCAAAATGCTTGAGCTGCCCACATCTGAGCCTCACGCAGGATGAACTCAGGCTCACACTTTGCATGTGTCAGTTTGCTTTCAAACTGCCGTAGTCAGCTCAGGTGGCTACAACAAATTACCCTAGTCTGGGTGGCTTAAACGAAAAACACTTATGTCTCCAGTTCTAGAGGCTGGAAATCCAAGATGAAGACACTGACGGATCCTGTGTCTGGTGAGAGGTGTCGTCCTGGGTCGCAGACGGTTGTCTTCTCCTTGTATCCTCACCCAGCAGAGAGAAAGCCAGTTCTCTCCTGTCTCTTCTCAGAAGGGCACTAATCACCTCCCAAAAGCCCCACTTCCTAAGACCATTACATTGGGCATTAGGATTTCGGCAGCACATGGATTTGGTGGGGGAGGATACAAATATCCAGTCCTTAACATTCACCCTCTGAAAGTCAGAGTGGCGTTGGCCCCTCCCTGCCCCATGGCATCTCTCCTGTGCTCCTGGTCACTGCGGTGGTTCAAGCCCTCACTGGCCAAGCACTGGGCGCTGGGAGCTGACTACCAGCATACTCACGGAGGACAGCTTCCTGTGCCTCACGCGGTCTTCACACCTGACCCCCACCTCGACAGGTTGCAACATACCACTGTATCAACGTGCACCTGAAGGGCCGCTTCACACTGAGCGTGGTGACCGTCAGCTTGGCTGGGCTGACCTCTGCGCCCCTAGAGCTCCCACCCCAGGGCTTCTGGTTAGGAGAGGCTGCAGGAGATGCTCTGGCTGAGACTAGAGATTAGGAGGGCAGAATCCCAGCCGCTGAGCCCTTTCTGTCGCTCACACTCAGAAAGGTGGGGCAGGCACTCTGGCAGGTCACCCGTGTTGTCCCCGATTCGCTGACTCATGTGGTGGGCATCAGTGGCCGGGCCTGGGCAGCTCCACCTCTCTGGATCTCCCTCCCATCCAGGAGTGCCTGAGGCCACCAGCTTCTCTGGCAGGACACTGGCATCACCAGGCTTGAGACAGTGGAATCCACACAGGTTCCAGCCTGTCCACGTGAGCTCCCCCACCTCACATCCTTCTGCCCTTCCCCAAGCCCACCCTGAGCACGTTGCTTCCAGCATCAGAGCCTTGGGAGGGCCTCCCAGGTGGTCCCCAGCCAGCTCCCACAGCCACTGACGCTCTGACAAACAGCAGTTCTGATGGACACACAACTGCTCTGATCGAGTCCTACTGACAGACACACAAAACAAACCTGTCTGGCCACAAGTGTTCACAGGCTGTGGGCAGGACAAGGGGGCTGTTTGGGTGTCCCAATGGCCGGTGGCCTCCTGAGCCCATCTTCTCGGGAAACCAGAGCTCAACTCTGTCTCCTAGCTCTCACCCCTCAGACGTTCCGTACCTGCCCCCCAGCCCCATCCCCACATCAGAACTCCACACATCTGTGCTGACCCGCTGCGCCCGCCTGGAACCTTTGTGGCCGGGGGTGGGAAAAGACCCCTGGTGTATTGGGATTAGACGTACCAGGAGCAGCCAGAGTCTTCACCAGCATCGGCACCTAATCCCTGCTGCAATGACCCAATGAGATGCTTGCTCTTTTTACCCCCATTTCACAGGTGAGGAAACTGAGGCTGAGAGAAGTTAAGTGACTCGATCCCTGGCACAGGACAAGGAAGCGGCAGATCTTGGGTTCTAGCCCAGGACCGTCTGCCCTCCTGAACAACTTCACTAGACACCCTTCTGGAGCTACGCCCAGGCCTTTGACTGGTCTCCCCAGTGTTTCCAGCCTCATATTTCTAGGCCCATACATGGATCCTTTGTGAGGAGCTCGTTAGCATCCCCTCACACTCGACGGGAATGTCTGCAATCCGGATGTAGCTTCCTTTCCCAGTCGAGCAGCTGTTACCTGGGATAGCATCACGCAGACCAGGCTTGGCCTCATGTGGAGCCCCCAGAGGGACAGAGAAGTGGTCAGGGAAGGCCTTCAACCTGAGACAGAGGGGGGGATGCCAGCAGAAAGAAGGCGCCGGAGCAGAGCCCGCCAGGCCAGGGGCGCAGCAGAGCAGGAGCCCCGAGACAGGAGGGACCTTGGCCTGCGGGAGGAACAGGTACAGCAGGTGCATCCTGGGTGAGAAGAGGGAGGACCGGAGAGCCAGAGCCCAAGTCATGCAAAGCTGTGGGGTTCATGGGGGAACACTGGATTGTTTGGGTGAGATGAGAAGGTACTGGAGCATTTTAACAGGGGACAATATGCTCTGACTTATGCCTTAGATGGTTGGTGGTAGAGAACGGAAACAGGGCTAAGCGTGGTGGGGCTCCCAGGAAAGACGGGCCACCACCCCTTTCTCCCAGACATGCAATGAAAATGTTCTGAGCACACGGCCTGTGTCCCAGGACATCCCTCTCTCACGCAAGCCGGCTCACCACCTCTCAGGTTGTCTAGCGAGCAAGTCCCTCAGGAGCAAAGCCATGGATGGGGCTTTGTTAGGGAACCATTGAGTGAAACCACCCGCCCTGGCCGGGCACAACGATAACCACTTGCCTGAGCTGTCGCATGACAGGAGGTCCCAGTAAGGAACACGGCGCAGCCACCGAAAACTAACCTGGAGAATTCGGGAGGGGCCAAAAGAGGGGGGAGACACCAGCCCATAATATGTCCCACCAACCTCCCAGAAACACTCACACTGGAATCCACCTTGGCTGAGCAACGCGCACACCACCAGGAAGGACCCTGAGTCAGACTATGGGCCAAGCAAGACGACTGTCCAGAGACAACCCAAAACTAACCCCCTCACCATAAAACCCAAGCCTGCGAGCCACGTGGCAGAGCAGTTCTCCCGG
This sequence comes from Lagenorhynchus albirostris, assembly GCF_949774975.1. Taxonomy (NCBI): domain Eukaryota; kingdom Metazoa; phylum Chordata; class Mammalia; order Artiodactyla; family Delphinidae; genus Lagenorhynchus; species Lagenorhynchus albirostris. Next base: position 114,264,251 of record NC_083100.1, read on the forward strand.
GTCCCCTTACCCTGCTGCTCTCCGCCCGGGGCCCCTTTCCAGTAAAGTCTCTTGCTCTGTCAGCACGTGTGTCTCCTCGGACAGTTCATTTCTGAGTGTTAGACAAGGGCCCACTCTTGGGCCCTGAACAATTTCAGTTGCTATAAATTAAAGATATTCATGTACTGCCTTCCTTGTGACTTAGGTTCCATGGCTCCAGAGTGCTCCAGAGAAGAATTAGACGCATGGGGGTATTTACAAAAAATAAGTCCTAAAGGTGCTTCCGGTTTCTGATGGAGGATTGAATACCTTCATCTAACCTGGCTCCCTCCTGAAGAATTTTTTTTAATCATAAACCTGTGGGATTGGGGTGAATAGGAGAGAAGACAGTAGCAGTTACACTTGGGGAGATGGACAGCAGAAATAAGAGGGAACTGGGACTTCCCTGGTGGCCCAGTCGTTAAGAATCTACCTGCCAATGCAGGGGACATGGGTTCAAGCCCTGGTCCAGGAAGATCCCACATGCAGCGGAGCAACTAAGCCCGTGCGCCACAACTACTGTCTGAAAGGCCGGATCAGATGTGGGGGGCTCTGACACGGGAAAGGCAGCCAGGATCTGCCTTCTTTTAGCACACTGGGGTGCTCTGTACAGTGAAAGGCTTTTTTACTTTAACAAAACGTCACTGCCCTCTGAGATTGGGCAGTTTAACTGGGAATATGGCTTCGAAGGGGAGGCCAACTGCCTGAGCCAGAGCTCAGGCAGAGAGGACTCTGGTTTGACTTCCTAATTCAGTAGCGGGGGTTCAGGGTGAACGTGAGGCGGGAAGACTTGGGCTCCACGGTGAAGGTGGAGCAGTGCACGATCGAGGTTACTGGAAAGACTGGAGGGAAGGGACCCCCCTGAAGACAGAAGGAAATGGGACAAGGTCTGGAGAGGTTAACAGCCCAGGACCCTGTGACAGACCCCTCCGGCCACCAGGCACACGTGTCAGATTCAGACCCACAAGGTGCAGCCTTGCTTCTTTGGGAGAAGAAGCCGTCTGGACCCTTCAGCAACACCCCTGGTGTCTCCTGGAAGGACTGTCTGGGCAAAGGCTCCGGCATCTTCATCCTTCCTTCAGTGTGTCTGTCCTCTCTGTGCTGTCTACCCATGCCCACATTCGGCCCCGTCGCCCACCCTCCTCCCCAGACAGCTTCCAAACCCACCTGTCAGGTTTCTGGTCAGGGGCTGGCCTGGACTAAGTGAGAAGGGGCAGGTGGTGGTGGAAATATAGTAATACCGTTTTGTGCTAAGGTACGGATGACTAATGATGGTTTCATAAATTAGGCCTTCATTTTACTGTAGACTATTTCTTCAACCTCAGAGAATGAATCTCTTCCTAATGCAGTCGAGAGCAAAACCTGGGTCTGAGAGGGAAGATCTTATGAGGTGGCCAGGACCCCTGAGGTCCAGGCAGGTGGGAGGTCTCAGTTTGCTGAGCCATTCTGGATGTACTCAGAAGACAGTTTCCACCTACCTGCATACCCTGGAGGAGAACAGGGCGTGCAGTCTAACTGTGGATTTGGTCACCTAGTGTTAAAAGCACATTAAAGTGCATGCTTAACTTAACCACAGGCACAAGTGTTAGAAGAGGGGAAGCTCTGAGAAGATTTTGTAAGGAACAGTGACAGTGAAAGATTAGACTGCCTCACAGCAAAGCAGATTCATTCATTCGTGCATTCGTTCACTCGTTCATGTGTGCATTCGACACGTTTCTGCAGCACCTGCCCAGCGCCAGGCACTTGTTAGGTGCTAGGGGTTCGATGATGACTAAGGCACAGTCCCTGCCCTCAAGGAGCTTACGGTCTAATGGGGTTGCATGAACCACCCCCATTCCACAGAGAAATAGCTGCCCTTTGCTGCTGGGCAGCTGCTGGGTGGGCCCGGTCCAGACCTCCAGCCACTCCCTCCAGCCGGTCTGTATGAGAGGGAGGCTTGTATGGTCCGGACCTTGTCTGGAGGACTTCGTGTGTCTCTGAGATACCTGCAGCCCCCTTTCTCTCTTCCCCAGCCTCCAAGAAGAAGCACCGTTCTCTTCAGCCTCATCTATTACCAGGGGATTTTTTTTTTTCAGTGACTGAATAAAATAGTCTTCCTTTTCCTCTTGTCCATAGGAAAAGGGGTTCTGAAGCAGCAGAAAAGAGATTACAAACTGGGGGCGGTGGGGGCGAACAAATTAGAATTCAGTTTGCTTAACTCAAGTCTGTTCTTGGACTTGTAGTAAACAGCCTTCTTCCTGTTAGAACTGAGGCCTCTGAGAGAGCCCTGGCCCTCCGCTCTGCCCTGGAACATCCTGCCGCCGCTGAGGCACGATGGCCGGATCAGAGAGGGCATCGTGGGGCTGTGGTACCGTTGCTGAGCCAACTTCCGAAGGCCTGTGGCCCCTAACCGCCCCGCACTCCGGGGCCTTTCTTCAGTGTTGATTGACATCAGTGGTTCTGAGCACTACACACGTCTCCTGAGGCCTCTCGTTATATTTTTACACATTGACCGATCAGATGGCCGGTAAAAGATGTAACGTTTGCGGTGACGACCAATTCAGCGGAAGCCCCAGAGCAGCCTGCCCGCAGCAACAGGACCTGTGCCGCAGGCCTGAGGGGCGGCGCCCAGCTCTGCGGTCTAGAATGAGCCACGGGGTCTGAGATAGGAGCTCGTCTGAGTGCTGGGAGCCAAGGAATTGGTTCCTTCCGTGTCAGAAGCCTGGGATAACTAACGCCCAGGGCTGCAGCTGGCTCCGTTCTATTCCGTTCTGTTTTAGCTGTTTCAGAAATAAGTCCTCCTGTTCCGTTCCCTTCTGCACAGTCGGTCAGCTCGAAACGTCTCTTCAGTAGAGAGGTCGAGCAGGCCCGGGCTGGAATCACTTAACATGCTGAGTCCGTCCAGGCTCAGGGGTTCGATCTGGAGCTCTTCTTGCAATGGAAACGGAGTGTCCACGTTTAGGCTGACCTCGGGCATGCCTGCCAGAGCACTGCCGAGGTCTATGAACAGGCTGGTGCTCGAGTCTTCTGGAAAGAGCAGCGGGAGGGGAAAGCAATGCAGATTAGGAGGCGTGAGGACCAGGTCACTAAGAGGACACAACTGATGACAACCCCCAAAACGCCGTTCCTGTCATCTTCCCAACCAGGACAGTCGTCACCTGTGTCCCAACCACTCCTGGGCCTACGGTTTTGCTCTGGAATCTATGTTCTTTTCAGTCAGTCCCACAACTCCCAGTTTTGCTGGTTTTCTCCCTTGGAACAGTTGTCAACCACGGGAAATTAAGTAGTTCGGAAAAGGCTTGGGTCACCAGGCCCCTTCCCCACTGCCTCACAGGCTCTGGGGCTGGACACCTGCATCTCAGAAAGGTAAAGTTGAGCTACAGGCCTTTCATTTTCTTCTTTATATAATATTATGTTGTTTAAACTATCTTACAGTGGTATCTGTAAAACAGTGAAATAAAAGAAGCAGCCCTCACCTGTCAGGATGGTGTTTGGGAAATTCCCACAGTTGGAATACAGGTTTGGTCTCAAATGAAAGGAGTCCTGTGGTTCTCGGGGACCCTGTTGCACCAGGGACAGCTGGAAGCATCACAGGTCACATTGTAAGGGACGGTCTCTGTTTCCAAGAACAGAATAGTGTGGTGTGCTCCCGGAGCAAAACCAGACGTGAACGGTCTCTTACGGTCCCTTCTCTCTAGGATCCCAGAGTGCCCAGCCGCTGCAACAGCCTACACAGAACATTCTTCTCAGGCAGGGGGATGCTGCGGTAGAGGAGGGGTCCCTGAGGGCCACACTTGTCCCTGTTTGCGCGCTGCCTGGCCCTCTATGCCACCCCAGGAGCCACCACTGGCCATGGTTTCTGCGGGCCCTCTGGTCTCCGCCACCTCCCCTGTTCAGCACACAAAGACGTCTGGAAACTACCACCTGTGGAGCCCTTCAAAGGCCCTGTCTGTAACCAAGGAAGTGATGGGCTCTTTTCCTCTTTGGTTTCTAGAAAAACGAGAAAGCAGAACCTTCTCCTTCTCTCACTCAGAGGGAGCAACCACAGGCAAGCCCCTCTCTGCGAGAAAGCCTCTATGAGGATGGGTTAGAACTGGCGCCTACTTTATTTATCTTTTTTACTTTTATTTTTTTGTTAATGAAAATTTATTAACTATATAACCTTTGACTACCAGAGAAACTTCAATATGTACAGATCACCACGAAGTTCCCAGTTTCTGGGGCCTACTTTAGGTGCCGTTCCTGAAATTAATTTTTAAACCATTTAAAAACATCTTTCAAAAGTAGGAGTTTTCATCATTTTTTCAGAAACACACTGACTCACCTAGACTCAAATGGCTTCTTTAGAAATTGGGGAGGCAGGGACTATTGGTTCTTACCACGAGGCTTCCCCATGGCCTATTCAGGAAACATCTGTCTTTATTTATTTTACTGTTATTATTATTATTATTAAGTTCTGGAAAGTGCTCTTCCTTCTCTCCATAATATATCCTGGAGCCCAAACCATAATTAGTGAATACTATAAAATCTAGGGATATTAAAAAATGGTCTGTGTTAGGGAGAAACTAAAAAGAAAATGAGAAAGTCTGAATGAAAGTACCTTCGGGATTGACCCCAGCCAGGACGAGCTCCCAGGAGGCCACACACTGTGCAGGTCACAGCAACTCAGGCCGAGGCAAAGCCCCTCCCTGGGTCTGAGTCTCCTCAACACGATAGATAGATCTGTGAATTGCTACGGTTCCGTCCAGCATCTATGACTCTACAATTCTATGGCTAGAGTGTCATCACAAAGTCTTCTACTTTGTTCTACTTGTTCAAACAGGTCCTCTGCTGAGGCCTGACAATTAGCTAAGGCAGCCAGCACCAGCCTCTAGGGCCTGGGGCAGTGCCAGGCTGTCCTAGCCGCTGAGCACACCTGAGGTCAGAGAAGTGCAGTACCGAGTCTGTTTGGTGTGGGTTCCGCACACGGAAGAGGCCTGACTGTGGCAGTTCCTGCTCCGAGGAAGAGGCAGGCCCCAGCGACCGCTCACCTGCTGAGTAAAGGCTGGGCCCGGCCTCACGGACTGCTGCTCAAAGCTCACATCTGGGAAGAAGCTGGTCAAAGATGAGCCCTTCAGGAAAGAAGGAGGGGACCACTTAGCTTGGAACTCGGGGCGACCTAAGCGTTCCCTCCTCCTGGTGTTCCCGGTGGGACTCACCTGGGCCGCGAGGAGCTGGAAGTCTGACTGGGGCAGCGATGGGGCTGCCTGGGGCTGCTGCAGCAGAGGCTGGGGGAGGTCCTGGGGCGTGGGGTAAGGGGGTGGGGGTGACACTTGGGCTTGAGCTTCTGTGGGCAGGAAGGAGAGCGGGCTTCGATCTGAGGACACCATCTGAAAAACAAGGCCACCAACTACTTAGCTTCTGAGTTTCTAGCAGTGAGTCGTTTATGATTAGGAAATGTCAAAGTGAGGAAAAACCCTGAGATTTTCCTCACCCTGATAGTCTATACTATGCTCTGAGAGGCCCAGTTCTGTATCCTTCAAAGTATATCTCAAATCTCACTTCCCCACAAAACATTTTCCATTCAACGACTATTTCTATTGTCTTAAAAAACAAACAAAACAAAACCCAGCCAATTTAACCAGTTTCATCTCAGTTTTCTCAGTTGAAAATCATGTTTGTTTTTTCACAGCCAAAACTTCTGGTTAAAAATGGAAGACTGAAAAAAGCATTTAGCTCTGCTGTCTCCCAAAACTCTCCTAAAACAGCATTAAACAACAATACACTGTAGACAAAGAAACAATAAATTTGTGAGCAATTGACAGGACAAAGAAACTAAGTTTTTGGGTGCCCAATTAGTGAAGAATCTAAACAGAGTTTGGGCTTGAGGTAATAAATTAAAGAAATAACAAGCTTTGTTAATGCAGGCTTCTCAGCCAGAATTCCCCATCTCTGGTGATAAGGGTGTCCTTCTACCTCCATATCTCGTGGGGGGGGGGACACCTTTCACACAAGAGACATATTTCCTGTTTTCAGGAAGACAGAAAGGGGGGTCAGAGTGTCTCTCTTGCACCAGCCGTTTCTTAAGTAACTTTAATTCAAAATAATCAATATGCCATTGAGGCCCATTTTGGGGTAGCCTACCCTGGGCCCCAACATAATCATGAACCACTTCAAGGGAGCCTGAGAACTGAGTTGGGTGGCAAAGGGTGGAAAAGTAACCAGGCCAGTGGATAGCATGAGGGCATTCTGGAGGCAGGAAAAGCATCTTCTTACTGTCCATCCCTACCCTGGTGTTGTAGCCCTAACAGAGTGGTCTTTCTGTCCATGGTTCTGATCTTCACCAGTCAGGTAAAGTATTAACCACAGCAGGGAAACTATCCAAGTTCATGAGCTAGGGCTTTGCTTGCATTTCTATTGCCAGGGTTTACCACGAATTTGTTTTACTCTCATGCTCACCCTTGACTGCAGCAAATGAGAATCAATAATAATTGCCCCTGAATTTGCACACATGTAATTGAATCGTTCATCAGGCTTCATTCGTAGATTGACCACTGCGATTCAATTCTACTCAGCAACCATCGAGTGCCTATCATTCTGAACATCATCTGAGGCTCTAGGGACACAGACACTATGACATTCATACATGGAAGAGCTCACAGTTCAGAGGGGACACAACTTGAGAACAAATTACACCGCAACGTGATCAATGGCAGCATAAAAGGTCTCACTTCTAAAACTAAGTTTATCTGAGCAAACTCTTTACTATGATGACCTCATCAAGAAACCACAGGCACAGAGGGACAGACAGATCTGAAAAAAAGAATGAAGAATATGTGTTTTCCAAGGCAATTGGTATGTGTTTTCCAAGGCAATATGGAATATGTGTTTTCCAAGGCAATCTCCATTTTACAGATCAGCTTTCATGAAAAGAGAAGACAATGAGCCCACTTAACTGGAATTTTCTTTAAATACAGGATCTGGTATAAGAGTTAATGAGGCAACTTTTTGAAGAGTATTTAAAATTATGATTTTTCTTAAAAGAACATTTGTTGAGGTCCAATAAATCCAGTGTGTGTGTGTGTGTGTGTGTGTGTGTGATTTTTTTTTAAATAAATCTAATATCCCTTCAGTCACTAAAAGCTAACACTGGCAATAACCGTCTGATTGCAGCTTTTATGGTACAGTAATGGGGACAGTACACCGAGTCCGTGTGAGGCATTTTATAGTTAACAACACTGACTGTAGTTAAGAAAACTGATCAAGGGCTTCCCTGGTGGCGCAGTGGTTGAGAGTCCACCTGCCGATGCAGGGGACACGGGTTCGTGCCCCGGTCCAGGAAGATCCCACGTGCCGCGGAGCGGCTGGGCCCGTGAGCCATGGCCACTGAGCCTGCGCGTCCGGAGCCTGTGCTCTGCAATGGGAGAGGCCACACAGTGAGAGCCCCATGTACCACAAAAAAAAAAAAAGAAAGAAAGAAAACTGATCAATAGTAGAGAGTGTTTATTATTCCTGTAATTGAAGAGAACAACTCGCAGTCCTTCTTCATTTCAGGAAAATGATCCTGTTAGGATATTTATGTGAACCCATGGCCCCATTATCATTCTCCTTTTTTACCAGCTCTGTCTTCTAAATATGTTGGTGAGATCCTTGGGCTGGGGCAGTCCTGCCCTGGAAGGCCTGGCCTCTCACCCTAGGCATCCAGGTGTCCTCCACCCACCATGTCGGCTCGATGGAGAGAAGGGGTCCTGGCCTCATCGATCCAGGAGGAAAGCAGATTTTTCAGAGCTCAGAATAGCTCATCTGACACACGAGCAGCTGTCTTGATAGGACCACCACACACACACACACACACACACACACACACACTGGATTTATTGGCCCTTCTCCTTTACTCTCTGGGGCGCAGATCACAGTGGGTATCCTTAATGCCTATTACAGTGAGGAGCCCTCTAACAAGTGGAACAGACTTCACTCTGAGCTTTAGTGCAAGGAAGAAAGAAAATCATTAATGTGAAAAGCTCTTAATGAAGCAGCACATACATTTTCCATCCGGTCCCAGCCACCCTCACTAACACACTGATGAACATTTAGACAAATAAATACTCTCCTTCCTGTACCATCCTGAATACACTTCACCAGGACTGATGGACCTAGGTTTAGGGAGCTCTGGTCTGGCATTGGGCTGAGGCCCTGAGAAGGTAAAGGATTTACTGGGTTCCTGACTATGTGCTCCAGGCCCTCATCCCCAACCTCACTGAATCCCCACAATAAAACTACTGAAGATTTCATCTACTTTTGTAGACAAGTTACCAAGTTCACAGAGACTAACCTTCACAAGAAGGTTACCCAATGTAACCAGTTGGGATTCCAAAGCACATCTGTCTGCTCTCCCCACCCCCCTCTGTCACTCCCTACCGCCCTGCTGTAGAGGAATACATACATACTGCTGATCTGTTCTGATGGAGTTTCACAATGGCCAATTTCATGGAATCGGTCCAGGTTTGCCCAAGACTGAGGGGGTTCCCAGGATGCAGGACTTTCAGTGCTAAAACCAGGAAGGTGCCAGGCAAATTGGGAGAGGTTGGTCCCCCTACCAGCATCTGCTCCCCCTTTGCCCTTCCCAACAGCACCCAGAGTTCACTGGGTACCCGCCTCTCCCACACGTAGTTCCTGTGTTGTGCCCTGTTGGGCTTCAGTCATTAGTTCAGAGGTGGACATGGGGTCTAATCAGGTTCAAGTGATGTGAGTGGAGGGAATGAGGACTCAGGCCTGGAATACTGGGATGGCAGTGCTCTCTCCTCAGTGACTTTTTGGAGTTAGGGTGCGATGTCTGAAGCAGATGCAGCCATATTGCTACCATGAAGCCAAGGCCACAAAGAGCTGGCAAGGAGAGATTGAAAGGAATTGGGTCCCAGATGACCTGGAGGCTCACTCAACCCTGAACCTGCCCTACCTCCAGGCTCCCTTCTTGTAAGGATCACAAATCCTCTTTACTTCGAAGCCCATTTGGCTTAGGCTTCTGTTTTCTGGCAGCCAGAAGCATCCTAAGCTGTGGTCCTCAACTAGCCACATGACTAGCCACACTACTGCACCCAGACTTGAGTAAGAAACCCTAAGGGTGGGACCCAGCCACCTGCTTTTAACAGGCCCTCTTCATGATTCTGATGGAGGTTCGTTCTCCAAGGACCTTGTGATGTGCTTCCAAAGAGCCCTGGAACCGTGTGAAACTGGGTCAAGTGACACCAACAGCTGCCTGATAAATGTCACCTTCCTGAGACAAAACTTCTCAAAGAAGAAAGTGCGCCTCAGAATCAAAACTGCAAGAGCAGATCCTGCATGAGTTTTCAGCCTGCCATCCTGTCCAATGGATTTCGGACTTGCCCATTCCCAAAATTATATAAGCCCATGTAAAGTATATACCCTATCTAGCCTTACTCTCCTTGGAATTTCTCATGCTCATGTGAATTTCCCATGCGTATGAATTAAATTTGAGTTTCTCTTGTTAATCTGCCTTATGTCATTTTAATTATGCAACCAGCCCAAAGAATGTATATTCCCCTCCCCCACATTGTCTTTGTGAAATGAAAAAGGAGAGGATGTCCTTCTCCCACCCTCTTTGTAGCTGGATGGCATCTGCATCGTCCCTGAAAAGGTCCTTTGAAATTGTTTCAAATCTGAAATGCTGTGCATGGTGTTGGTGGTGGTAGAGATGGAACAGGTGGATAGCAGGTTGGGGCTCCAGGGCAGTCTTACCTTCTCCTGTCCTCAGTCTCCCAGACTGAGGAAAGTGTCTGAATCAGAATTTCCTCTGCTCCCATGAGCCCTTCTGTCTGTGCTCCCACTGTCCTGGCGTCAGAGACGGCTGGAGCTGGAGAGACACTGGCGCTGCATTTGACCCCTCCTGGCCGTCCAGTGTTGCTCAGACTCTTCTCTTGTCCCAAATGCAGCACAAAGGCCTCTGCATCCGTCCGGCTTCTCCAGAGAAACAGAACCACACCACCAGCTCCGGCTTCCCAATCTGACCTTCCTTCTTATACTTGCTTTGTTCCAACTGAGTTCTCTGGAGGTGGATGATGGAGAAAACTGGGTAACTCCGCATGCCTGGATCCACTCTGTGGGATGTACAATCTCTGAAATTTCCTGCTGATGGAAAATCAGCCAGGTTTCTTAAATCCTCCAGGTCCACCCATCAGCCCTGTGAGGAGTGCCAAATATGCCCAGGCAGAGGGTCTTAGTCAGCTGTGGCTGCCCTCACAAAACACCACAGATGGGGAGGCTTAAACAACAGGAAGTCATTACTCACAGTTCTGGAAGCTGGAGGTCCAAGATCAAGGTGTCCCGGAGGTTTGGTTTCTCTCCTTGGCTTGCAGACAGCCACCTTCTCACTGTGTCCTCACTTGGTCTTTCCACTATGGGTGCAGGTCCCTGGTGTCTCTGTGTGTCCCAGTTTCCTCTTCTTATGAGGACACCAATCAGATTGGATGAGGACCCATTTTAACCTAATAAACACCTTAAAGGCTTTATCTCCAAACAAAGTCATACTCTGAGGCACTGGGGGTTAGGACTTCAACATAGGAATTTGGGGACACAATTCCACCTATAACAGAAAATGTGGATTTGTCCCAGAAAAGGGAGGGCAAAGAGGAATGATCCCTGGGGAGAAACACCTTGGAGGAGGAGTCTGCAGAAAGACAATTGACTGGAAATCTGGCCCCTCCCCTCTCTGGGATAGGCAAAGTTGACCCCTTGCATGACATATGCCTGGAATTTGTGTGTATTTATATGAGAAAATTCTCTAAAATTTCATAATGCTAACAGGCACCATCATTATAGATTAGAATTTCACGTAATTTTCTTTCTGCCTGTGCATGTTTTTTTCTACAGTGACCATAAAAATGCAGACTCTACAGTCAAACTTTCTGATTTGGGGAGGTGGTTGGCACCCTGAGCTTTGGTTTCCTCCTCTGCAAATGAAGCTATAACAGCCTCTATGATGTCATAAAGCTACAATGAGATCCACTTCAAGCCCTCAGCCCAGGGCCTGGGGTACAGAAGTGCTCCGTAGTTGTTGTTTCTGTAAGTAGCACTCAAACCTGGAGGCAAATAGTCTTATCCTCTTTGTATCCCCCCCACTCATAATTGCAAGAATGATGCCTAGCTACCCCAGGCATCCAATACATATACTAAAACTAGAAGAAATGAATAAATGACTGACCAAGCCATCCAGCTGGGAAGGCTGCCCCAAGCAGGCTCAGAGCTCACACTCACTGCCGGCTCAGGTCCCTCTAGCCTGTATTTGGATCATGCTGGGCACCACCAGGCCCACAACTGGTCCCACACGGGTGCTTCCCCCAGAACTGACATCTAGGCCCCAACTGCGGCCCAGCGTGGCCCCGATGACCACCCCCAGGCACGTCCTGCTCTGCCTGCTCTCACCTCTAACTCTCCCAATTCCCAGCCAGCCTCAGGGTCCCTCATCTGACGGTGGGTTTCTGTTACAAATTAACCCTGTTATTTACTGAGCACCTGCCCTGTGCCAGCCCAGGGCTGGATTCTTCACATACATTGTTGAATTCCAGGACACACAAGAAACCTGTGAAGTAAACATGAGACTTAAACTGGACATTATGTGTTACATGTCAACCCAAACCCCATTTCCTAAAACATATCAGAACCAGTAATGTAGCCAAAATAATATGTTAGGGTGTGAAATGCTTAAGGTATTGCTTCCTCATCACTAAACATTGTGATTATGAGCAAATAATTAATTGTCTTTTGTCAGGCATAAGACCGTTCAGCATCAGCGAAACCTAAGATACACATTTGGCTTTTGGACATCCAGAGATCTTCCAAAGTCTACAAGACATTCCGGTAATGAATTATTTGTATTTGGAAGGTAACTTAAGACTTTTTTCTCACATGTTTTTGTTTTAATCAAGGTGTGATTTCCATACAAGGAAGAGCACAAACCTTACGCTTTTGTTTGTTTGTTTGTTTTGTTTTGTTTTGTTTTGTTTTTGCGGTACGCGGGCCTCTCACTGTTGTGGCCTCTCCCCTTGCGGAGCATAGGCTCTGAACACGCAGGCTCAGCGGCCATGGCTCACGGGCCCAGCCGCTCCGCGGCACGTGGGATCTTCCCGGACCGGGGCACGAACCCGTGTCCCCTGCATCGGCAGGCAGACTCTCAACAACTACGCCACCAGGGAAACCCCTTAGGCTTTTTATACTGTATACACCCTGGATACTGTTCCACCCTTTAGAAGTCAGTTATATTAGTTTTTTGAGACAGAGGGCTGTACATTAAATGACTCATTATTGACAGTTTACACAATCCAAATCTAAGTGTCATCGTGGCCCCTTACAAGATGAAGAAGGAATGTTATCTTTTAAGGAGTTGTCCTGTTGATGCTAGGAGAATGCTGCTCTTTACGGTTGAGCAGGTATTTTTGTCGATGGAGGACATTTGGTCGATGCAAAATGCAGATACACAATGCACAGTAGTGGGGGCGAGAGGAGGCCAACAGACCAAAACAGTTTATGTTTAGATTTTTCTTGTCTTGCCATAAAATGTGAATTTTATTTCACATCAGGGTGGGACCTTATGAGAGTTTATTGCCCTTATAAGAGACACCAGAGGCCTTACTCACTCTCTCCCTTTCTGTCTTTGCCACGTGAGGACACAGTAAGAAAGCAACCATCCACAAGCCAGGAAGAAAGTCTTCATCAGAACCTGACCATATTGGCAACCTGATCTCAGGCTTCCAGCCTCCAGAACTGTGAGAAATAAATTTCTGTTGTTTAAACTACTCAGGCTATAGTATTTTATGATGGCATCCCAAACTAAGACAGAACCTCTATCCTGACATCAATTACCATAGGCTGGTTGGGACCCTCCCCACCCATGAGGAGATGTGGCCTTAGCTGATGAGGTGGAGGAAATGGCAGAGATGTGGTATCTCTTCAGATTGTCTCTTCGCTTTTGGGCTTGGGTCTGTGACCCTTGAAGATAGGAGCCTAGAGTCAAGTGGAGAAGCCAGATGGCTTTGGAGAAGGACAGTCGCGGGAGCTCTACTCCCCTCTGCATCCCTCAGAAGCTTCTGCCTCTGCATTCCTTCTGTCCCACTCAAGTCCAAAGGGAAACCTACAACTTTCTTGAGGACGGGCTTGCAGATCTGCTTTATTTTTAGACAGTTTCTCACTTGCTTTCTCCCAGGGCCAGTCCCGTCAGTACGAGAGAGGTGGGTGGGAGCAGGGCAGCTATAATACGTCCTTAATTAGTGGTGAAATCAGTTCCAGAAATATGATGGGATTTATCATGCCAGGAAATGGGCTTCTAGGTCCCCACACTAGAGGTTTGTTATTTTTAATGTGAAGTCGAGAGAAGAAACTGTCTCAAGGTAAGGACCCCAGTAAATTCATATTACTTTCTTCCTCAATTTCATAGCAGTTGAAGCTTGGGAAATTCAGAGAAAGCCACTTGAAATGGAAAAAAATAGACCACAGAAACCTGATAAAGTACTTTTACTGGGTATTTCCTCTTCCTCGTGAGCTGTGAGTCAACAGCAAGGCCCACCCTGCAGGGTGCAGAGCCCTGGGCTCTCACGAGGGAGGGTCTAACTCAGGCTCATCACCAGCCAGCTGCGTGGTCTTGGGCTCCTCCCCAACAGCATGGGAGGTTAGGAGTCACTTGCTTCATTCATTTGACATTGCCTGAGTCCCATCTGGTGTCCAGCACAGTGTTGGGCTCTGAAGACTCAGAGATGACCCAACCGTGTATCCTGCACTCCAGAGCTTCCCAGGGGTGGCGAGCTGACAGTGACCCACGGAGTGACCAGTGCTATGCAGAGGCATGTGGCAGGGGGCCCTGTAGGGGCACATGAAAGGGGGCACAAACCCCAGAATGGAAGTCGGGAAGGACCCACAGAGGTGTGGCCCCTGAGCTGAGTGTTTAAAGGCAAGCCGGAGCCGCCCAGGTTGGGAGTGGATGGGAACTCAAACAGACATAGAAAACAGGCATAAGGATACTGGGGAAGAAGGAGGGGTGGGATGAACTGGCAGATTGGGATTGGCATAGATACACTACTATGTATAATGTAGATAACTGACTAGAACCTACTGTACAGCACAGCAAACTCTACTCAATGCTCTGTGGTGACCTAAATGGGAAGGAAATTTTAAAAAGAGGGGATATACGTATACATATAGCTGATTCACTTGCTGTACAGCAGAAAGTAACACAACATTGTAAAACAGCTAGACTCCAATAAAAATTAATTTTTAAAAAGATAGAAAAAATAAAAGTTTAAAGAAAAAAAGCAGAAGTGAAGGGAAGCATGGAGGGGCAGGTGTTGGAGATGGGGTGAGAGAGACAGGTGAGGCCAGGCCGCAGGGACTTGCAAAACATGCTAAGGGGCTTGGAATTTGTCCCACAGGCAATACAGCTCCAGAATAGCTCAAGGCAGAGGTGTGACTTGCAGTTTAGAAAAATATAGGAGAGGTGATGGAAAAAGGTGTCAGGAATGACAGTTCGGTTTCTGGCCGTTACCAAGACAGACTGTGAGCTGAGGGGATGGGGGAGGGTGAAGTGGGGAGAGGATAAGTTTAGTTCAGGGCACGTTGATGACGTGGCTTTTGTGAGGCGTCCACACAGAGGCGTCATAAACACAATTGGATGTACACTATAAAGCTCAGAAGAGAGGGCTGTGGTTGCAAATACAGCTCTGGCAGCCACTGGCATGAAGTGTGTACATGTTGTTCCAAACCACTAACAGCCAAATCAGCAAGAGGTCCAGTTTCACACCCTTGGCCACCTTCGCCCACACTTCCTCAATCATCCAGAAGCCCAAATGGCTCACTCAGACCAAAAGGGAGACAGTCCACTTCCTGGGCAAGGCAGGAGGAGCCCTGCGGGCAGGGTCTGCTGCAGAGAGGACGGGTCCCCCTGAGGTGCACTGGGCAGACTCAGTTCTGGGATGTTGAGCTAGCATAGCAGCTGCATGACAACAAAGCTGTGTGTCTAGGTCAGCACGATCCTCTGAGGGAGGGGCGTGCACCTGACAATCCCTTGCTTCCATGCCAAGTTCAGCCCCAGCAAATCTGGGTCTAGACCCCTCACCTACTCTCCCAGCCATTCTCCTCCAAAGCTCCACTGTGTCAGAGCTCACTCAGATATCCGCCATCCACAAAATGCATGCCAGCATCCCTCCTAGCAGCCCCAAGCAACTAAAAGCATTCATTCCCTGCCATTCTCCAAAAAAAAGTATAATTGCCTCTATGGCTTATTACGGATGTGTTAAACTTATTTCTTGAACAAGCTGTTAAACCACATAGTACAAAATCCACGTAATTCAAAATCCACATAATATAAAGAGGAAACCATGAAAAACTCTTGCTTCCCACCACTGTCCTCCAGGTTTCCCAGCTCCCTGCCCCACAGGTAGCCAGTTGTCAGTTTCTCGTTCACAGGCCTAGACACATTTTCTAGCTACACAGCATATACTTAAACATATTCTCACATAAATGGCAGTAGACTGCACACTCTGGTCTGTACCTTGGCTTTTTTGTTTAACAATATATATTGGAGATCACTTCAAATCAGAAGGAGAGAGCATTCTCATTCTTTTTAGAGGTGTGCTGTGATCATGTATTAATATGGTTTGTGTAGACATGTCCCTTTTGGTGACCGTTCAGCCTGTATCCCTTGCTTTGCTATTTCCAACTGTGTTCTGGCAATCACCATGCTCCGATGTCATCTCACACATGTAAAAAAATCTGTCAGATAACACCCTAGAAGCAAAAGGACTGGCTTTGTGTTACCATCTCTCAGAAACCACCCAAGAGACTTGCCAGCACCTTTTCCTAATAGCAGAAAAAATAAAATATAAGTGTCATCAGAGAAGGTAAGATAAATGGCAAGAAAACAAGATTGCACTTGTGTTCAGATTCTCTAAAATAAACAGGATTGAGATAAAGGAGTGAGGGAGGTCCAAGTAATTGATGGACATGGCAGTTTGGGTTCCCCAGGAAGCCAACTCTGAGATGGAGTCTGGGCAGGATGTTCACCAGGGGGTTGCCTTTGGAATCCACACCCGTGGAAGGAAAGAAATGAAAGCAGGAGTGGGCAGGGGAGATGTCAGGCAGTCATGCAGCCAACACTGTGGAGCACTCACAGGTGAACCCTGACACCTCTACTTCGATCAGCCACTGGCTTCTTGCTACCCCAGCCAAGGTGACCCTGCCGCTGAGGGAATCCCTGAAGACAGCTGAAGGCTTCATGCCAAAAGCACTCAGAAGTTTGGGCAACAAATCCTTTCCTGAAGGAAGATCTGGGCAGTGCATCTTCATGTCCATCTCAGCAGAGGACGGGGCCTCAGGAAATAGCAACAGTTAATAGAAAGGCAGATTAGAAAGAACCTCAAAAAATATAGATAAACAACAAGGTCCTATTGTATAGCACAGGGAACTAGATTTAATATCCTGTAATAAGCCATAATGGAAAAGAATATATAGATATACGTATAACTGAATCACTTTCCTGTACACCTGAAACTAACACAACATTGTAAATCAACTATGCTTCAATTTAAATTAAAAAAGGAAAAACCCAAGAAACATTCTTTTGTAGGTAGAGATGAAGGATATCATGGGAGCCTACAGCTTGTGAAACGAGAAGTGGGGTCCTCTGCTGAGACAGAAATGATACTAAACCATAAAACAAAAAAAAACCTACAACAACAAAAACAGCTGAGTGGCAAGGAGGGCATGGCTGAGTGATCAAGGGTGTCAACTCCAGGCTCTGAACTGAAGGACTCTAATCCTGACCAAACCAGGTGTGGTGTGAACAAGTAGCTCTGCATTAGCTTGTCTTGCCCACCACTTCCAGGCAACTACCTCTCACACTACCTCACGGCTCAGAGCTGCTGTCCATGGTGCTGCTTGGCAATCCTCACCCTCCCTCTGGACCTAGTGTCCTGCAATTGAGGGTGAGACAGGAGGGAAAGTGCACAGGGCGGGGAGCAGTTAATCCAGAGTTTAACCTCTCTGAGCTTCAGTTTCCCCATCATTAAAATGCAGGCAATAAAACCTACCTTGCAGGGTTGTATAAGATTTTGATGAAGAAAAGATATAAAGTCCCCAGCGCTTAGCAAGAAATAGTAGCCACCCTTGTTTTAATAGTGTTGTGGTTATGGAGAGAAGTGACTCTAGAATTTGAAAATTCAAACTTTGTGTGAACAAGGCTACAGCCAGTCAAGACCTCAGCTTTCTCTTTCCCTTTCATCTCTCTCTGACTTTCTCCTTTTCCTTTCTTCATCCTCATGCTCCCCTTCTTCTTGGTTTCCTCTTCTTGCTGAATCCATTCTTTTTCCTCATTCCTCCCTACTCCCCTCCACCTCCACCTCACCCCACCCATCACTCCACAGGGCCTGAATCTTAGGAGCTTGTAACAAATCAGCAAAAGCAGTCCTTAATACCACCATTTTTCCCCATTAACAACCTCTCTCCCCGTGCAGTCACTATTTCTTCAGCCCCTGGCCATGTCCCCTTCTCAGAGGCTCTGCTACCTACTGGTTCTGAGCCAATTCAAAGGCAGGTCAGTTACCTTTTTGTGGAGACCGAATTGAAAAGCCTGGGAGACCCAGAGGAATGGGACACGATTTTAGGAGCTACAGGCTTCCATTCAGGCCACTTTGCCATGTGACCACACCTGAGTAGACAAATGTGCATGTGTGCAAAGAACTGATCTTGGTACTGCATCTCTGTGAGCTTATTCAGGTTCTCAGTAAAGCTGATCTGTTTCCCAGTGGTTCTCAAAATGTGCCCCAGACCAACAACCCAGCATTCCCTGGGAACCTGATATAAATATAAGCTCTCAGCCCCGACCCCAGATCTTCTGAATCAGAAACTCTGGGGTAGGACCCAGAAATCTGAGTTTAACAGCCCTCCAACTGGTTCAGGTACACACTCAAGACTGAGAACTGCTTCCCTACACTAAGAATCTTTGGGGTTGGGGTTGTGTGGTGTGCTGCAGAGAAAGAGCTGGCCCTGGGTCTGGCATTTAGCTTCTTGGCCTCATTCCACCTACTGTGCCAACTAGTGCAACTTTCCATTGTCTCACTGGACCACTGCCACACTCGCATCACTGTTTTGCTCAAATCTAGGTTCCTCAACTGCTAGATTATGCTTCTCGGGGTATAGCTCTGGTCATTCACTCTACTGCTCAAACATCTTCAGTGGCTACCATTGTCCACAGAGCCAAGTCCAAACACCTTGACAAGGCCATCAGATGATCTGTCTGACCAAGAGGTATCTCCTGTTTCTTCCAACCCAGACCTCATTGCTGGATACACTGTGCCCACTTAGCAGAGTCCCTCTGACAGGAATGACCATCATTCCTATTTCAAATGTTACTCCCTCCATGAAACCTCATTCTCTCAGGTTCTTTCTCTATTTCTGCATCTCAGACCCTGCTTCACATTCATCATACAATCTTCACAGGAAAGCTAATTGCATTTCAGCCCTTTTTCCCAAGACCCCTAAACTCATATCCCCTTGTCCTGGCTGGAAAACATCAACACCAAGAGAGAGGGATAATTTGCTAAATAGAGGGACTGGTAAGTAAGACATCCCACAATGAGGACACAGCCTAGTAAGAACAAGTGCTTCCGAAGATAAAATGGCTTCCCCCATAAACCATAGAGAATTTTGTAGAAAAAAAAAATTTTTAGCACTTAGTAAGTTGTCCCATTGTTAGCAAAATTTATTAATTTTCATGGCCTCGAAGAGTGACATAAATAAACATGTCAATGGATCTCTACTTGCAAATTTGCTAAACATCAATTAAAAAGCCAGGATCTCTTTCTGACTGACTAAGAATATCATCACTGATTCAGAGCTTCCCAAATGTTTAAGGGAGCACCTCCTCTCCACTGAGAAAATACCAGTTATTACTAAAAACTCCAGAATTTGGTTAAGGAGGAACAGAAAGAACAGACCAGAGCCAGTGGAGATTGGAGGTGTCTCACTGAAGACCACCAGGGGAAACCCATCGGTGAGTCATTAAAACAGCTAACACATATAAGTTACTATATGCCAATGACTGTTCCCAGCCCTCTACTCTCATTAACTCACACTTTCACTCTGATTTACATAAATCAACATTAACTTTAATGTCTCCAATGAATCCAGCTTTGATTTTCTGGGTTTTTTTTTATAACTAGCTTGTTGTTACTGTGGGGTTGAGCCATCATTCATTCATGCATTCTTCCATTCATATATTGAGTCTGAAAATACATATTAAAGTGCCTGCTATACTTGCAACACAGTGTCTTATTGAGTATAAATAATGAAAAACTTCACCATATATGTATTCCCAAAAATCTTATTTTTCCCCTGAGAACACAGTTTAACTATATTTTTGAGCCCCCTGGGAATTAGTCTGAGCCATATGACTGAACTAAGATGAAGGGAATGAAGGTAGAAGTGGTGTGCACCACCTCTAGCCTGGCCCATATAAATCTCCACTTTATTCTCTTTCCTTCTGGGGTGACATTGGTGGCCACATTTTGAAGATGGTAGCAGCATGAAATAGAAGGAAAACAGCCCTTGAAGGACTGCATGGAGCAGATTATTCAGCAACCACCCAACAACCACAGACTTGTTGCTCAGAGTTGAGCAATTAATACTGTTTTAGGTATTAAGCCATCGAGATTTGGGACTTTTTGTTACAACAGCTACCATTACTTCCCTAATAAATATGAAAGGTCTCCGTGACTTGAGGCAACTAATGTTCAGTTTTTTATGTCAATATCCCTGCTGTACTACTTATAAGCTCTGTGCCTTTGAAGGAAATTATTTTACCTAAGTCAACTGTGATTTACACATTGCAAAATGGGTCTGTTGACCTAAAACAAGTAGACGACCAGATATTTCTCCAGGAAAGATGGGTTTATTCAGGATCAGCAGGGAATTGCAATTTGGGGTCTGCAACTGTGGTGAGCCATGTGCAAGTTTCCACATGGCAAGGGAAGGAGAACAATTTTATAGAAGGGAAAAGGAAGTTGGGAAGACTAGGGCAAACAAACAGTCCATGGTTTTCATTGGCTGAGTCCTTGCCAGGAAAGGAGTCTTTCTTCTTCCTGTTGTGCTTTGTTATTATCAGAGGGTGTGAAAGCACACCCTCTTGTCTCCCAACTCTATTAAATAGAGGTTTCTGTTTGTTAATTGTTTACATTTTCCACTTTGATCGAGATCTACCTCTGAAAATGTTGCTGATCAGGAGTCAGATTTTCCAGGTTCAGGACATTTTTGTCCCTCAATGGACCAAAAAAAATTTTTTTTACTGGGTGTTGTGTCTCACAGCACACAGATTAAAAACCTATTGAGGTCATACTCAAGTAACATGGAGGGGTAGGAAGGAGAACTCTCAGGCACTTCTAATCTAAAGTCCATATATATTTAAGATCACAGACATTGGTTATCATCAGAAGCATTATATCACTATTAAAGGCTGTTGACAAACTTGCAACAGTCCTGGTCCAGATATCTTGGGAAAGCTGTCTCACCAGATGCTATCTGCTTCAATTCCAGGGACTCCTTACTTTCAGGCCACCAGATGATATGCAGGTCCAGTAAGGGTTTGGTGGTTTCCTTGTGTGTGTCAAGTGAATCCAAGAGTCTGTGCCTTGGAGTTTGGTGGTACAAGGGTTGATTAGCAGTATCTGATGGGAGCCTTTCCAGCAAGGTTGAAGAGAGTTCTTCTGGAGGTGTCTTTTTCCAATACACAAAATCTCCAGATTGCAAGATATGATGCTTAAGGTCTTTGTCTTTTGAGAGCACACTGTGAAAAGATTGGTCTACCAAAACATGGTTATTTTTAGTAGAAGCAATTAGACCTTTGCAAAATTGGATTCTCTTTTTTTATCAGTTGTGGGACAAAAGAGAAGGAGCCAAGTGAATTGAACATCCTGTGATTATCTCAAAGGGAGAGAGATTATGAGTTCCAAAAGGGGTGGAGCTGAGATTTAAAAGGACCAATTGCAGTGTTTTTGGTCAAGGTATTTGGAGGGCCACTACAAATTTTACTAATTGAGTCTTAATAATGCTATTAGTGCATTCAACTAAACCAGAGGATTGAGGGTGGTAAGCACAGTGAAAGTGCAGTAAAACAAGCCAAACAGCACAGACTTGTCAAAGCACCTGGCCAGTAAATGAGTTCCTCAATCACTGTGAAGTTTGAGAGGAGGATAATCTTTTCCAAAAGGACTTTATCCACAGAAGAAGCAGTAGCCTGTCTGCAAGGAAAGGCTTCAGTCCAATGTGAAAACATACAGACCATGATGATAGCATATTTATATCCATTAGACAGAAGAAGTTGTATGAAATCCATTTGCTAGACCTCAAATTGTCCACTAGCCAATTTAAAATGTCCAGAAGCAGGACGAACAAGCTTCCCTGGGTTGTACCTCAAACAAGTGGGCAAGTGAAGTAGGTACTTTCTGCAGCCTTGTTAATGTTTCCCCACCAATATCGATTCATGAGAATATCATTTTGTCAGTAGACAAATGGTTTAATGCATGTACAGTGGTGAGGAGTGGAAATTTTAGAGTCTCAGGTGGGACTGGGTAGTTATTTGGTCCAAACCAGAGCCTTCTCTTTTTATCAAACCAACAATTGTTGAATTTCCCATCTTGTTTTCTTTTTCTGAGGCCAATTGTTAGACTTTTCCAGCTAGTTTTTCTTTCTTTTTTCTTTTAACATCTTTATTGGTGTAGAATTGCTTTACAATGTTGTGTTATTTTCTGCTTTATAACAAAGTGAATCAGCTATACATATACATATATCCCCATATCCCCTCCCTCTTGCATCTCCCTCCCTCCCACCCTCCCATCCCACCCCTCTAGGTGGTCACAAAGCACCGAGCTGATCTCCCTGTGCTATGTGGCTGCTTCCCACTAGTTATCTATTTTAAATTTCATAGTGTATATATGTCCATGTCACTCTCTCACTTCGTCCCAGCTTACCCTTCCCCCTCCCCGTGTCAAGTCCATTCTCTATGTCTGAATCTTTATTCCTGTCCTCCAGCCAGTTTTGCTAAGTTATCATTTAGGGAAATACCACTTTGGACCATGACAGAGGTTATGCTGCTGTTGGTCCCTTTAAGGATTGCATCCCCTGAGGAAATGTCAGCAAGGTGTTTTCCCTTAGCTTTCAGAGAGTCAAGTTTAGAATGCCCTGGAATCTTAATAATAGTTAAAGCAGCAGGTAAAAGTATTGTATCCAATAATTCCTGAACAGAGGGGCCATTTTTAAGTTTATTTCTGCTAGAAGTAAGAAGGCCATATTGCTTCCACAACATTCCAAATTCATGAGCCACTCCAAAAACATATCTGCTATCAGTATAACTATTGGCAGTTTTCTCCTTGAGTAAAGTACAAGCCTGTGTTAGAGCGTAAAATTCAGCCTGTTGGGCCAAAGTAGCCATGGTAAAAATTCTGCCTCAACAATTCAAAAGTATTGTAGTTGCAATAGCATACCCGGCACAAAATTTGCCATTGTCACCTTTTAAATAAGAACCATCAGTCAACCATGAGAAATCAGTGTCACCCAGAGAAGCTTCTCACAAGGAGACAGGAGGTGATCCACCAACATTAAGCAATCATGAGAGACTTCATCAGTGACAGAAGGGAGGAGAATAGCAGGGTTAAGGTTATTACAGTGTAAAAGAGCTATATGAGGGGCAATTAACAAAATGACTTCACAGAAGGTGAGGTGGTTGATTGATTAATGTTAAGCTTGATGAGAAATTCAGGAGAGATTCTACTGCATGAGGAACAAAAGTGGTTAAAGGAATCCTATGATTTTCTTAGTGGCCTTAGCCAGAACAGCAGTGGCTAAAATGGCTCAAGACAAGGAGGGCATCCTCGTGCCCCAGGGTCCAGTTGCTGGCTATAATACCCTGTGGGTCAATGGTGCTCCATATATTTTGGGATGAGTTCCCTTCCTTTTCCACAAAAAAAGGGAAAAGGGAAGCTGCTAATTGGGATTCCCAAGGGCAAGTGAGTTCATCAAACTTGCCTTTAAGGTCTGGAAGACTGGGTCATAGCAGTTTTTCCCACAAAATTGGACTGGAGTTGTTATCGTTGATTAAAACATATAGAAGTTTGGCTATAAGAGAGAATTTTGGAGTCCAATTTCTGCAATAATCAACTAGTTTGAGACAAACCTCATAGTTGGCACTTAGTTTTGGGTTTGGGGAAATTTAGGATATCCTAAGTTTATCTGGATCTTCGTGTAGCCCTATCTGATATCAGATGCCTTAAATATCAAACCTGGGTTTGGGCAAACTGCAATTTTTCTTTGGCAAACTTATGCCCCTTTAAGGTTAAAAGTATTAGCAAGGGGATGTTGTCTTCCTATGAAGAGGCTTGAGAAGGAGACCAAAGAAGCAAATCATCCACATACTGCAACAAAGTAGAACCTCTAGGGAACTTTATATCATCTGGATCAGCCTTCAGTATTGTGAGAAATAAGAAGGACTCTCAGTAAAACCTTGAGGCATTGCTGCTCAGGTGAACTGTTTTTCTTCCCAAGTGAAGGCGAAAAGGTATTAGATAGCTTCATCAACTGGAATACTAAAGAATGCACTGAATAAATCAATTACAGTAAAGAACTTACTTCCATTGGGAATGGATGTTGGTAACATATGAGGGTTAGGAACAACAGAGTGTTGAGAGAACAATATGTTTTATTGTACGGAGGTCCTGGACAAACCTCCACCCTCAGCCCTTAAGTTTTCTCACCAGTAAAAGACAGGAGTGTTACAGGGACTGGTACAAGGGATAATGAGGCCTGAGCCTTGCAATCTTCTTTAAGGGCTTTATGCCTAGAAAGGATTCTGGAAAGAGGTTTTAAAGGATCTATTAGAATCTTGATGGGAGGTGAGCTGTGAAATTTATGAATGCCAGTTGGAGATTTAGCCGATAGGGAAAGTGGTAGCTGTTTCAATAGGGACAAATGATCAGTGTTTCCAGAATCAGCTCTAGTACCATCAGAGACAGAAGAAATAAAAGATGTCAAAGAGTCATTTAATTCACCTGACTGGTTACTTCGATGACTACCTGTTAATATCTAGAATTATTTCTCCCTTTGGGGAGAAAGAAATTTTGGCATGATACTTCTCTAGGAAACCTCCACCTAAGAAATAGATAGAGGCAGAGGAACTAAGGAGAAAAGAATGTCTATCTCTCAAAGGGCCTAAACAAAAGGGAGTAGGTTCAGAGAGAGGAACCTCTTGAAGTTCATTAAAGATCCCCACTAGTTGAACAGTTTTAGTACTCTGAGACAGTGGCTGTTTTATAGTATTGGGATTGAGCACCAAGGGTGTGGCCCAGGTATCAGTTAGGACTGGAAGATATTTATCCCTAATGTGGAGAAACATTTTCCAAGCTGATTAAGAGGGACAATTGGATCCTTTCTGACCCACCTCCTAGAGTAATGGAAATAAAAACAAAAATAAACAAATGGGACCTAATGAAACTTCAAAGCTTTTGCACAGCAAAGGAAACCATAAACAAGACCAAAAGACAACCCTCAGAATGGGAGAAAATATTTGCAAATGAAACAACTGACAAAGGATTAATCTCCAAAATTTACAAGCAGCTCATGCAGCTCAATAACAAAAAAACAAACAACCCAATCCAAAAATGGGCAGAAGACCCAAATAGACATTTCTCCAAAGAAGATATACAGACTGCCAACAAACACATGAAAGAATGCTCAACATCACTAATCATTAGAGAAATGCAAATCAAAACTACAATGAGATATCATCTCACACCAGTCAGAATGGCCATCATCAAAAAATCTAGAAACAATAAATGCCGGAGAGGGTGTGGAGAAAAAGGAACACTCTTGCACTGCTGGTGGGAATGTGAATTGGTTCAGCCACTATGGAGAACAGTATGGAGGTTCCTTAAAAAACTACAAATAGAACTACCATATGACCCAGCAATCCCACTACTGGGCATATACCCTGAGGAAACCAAAATTCAAAAAGAGTCATGTACCAAAATGTTCATTGCAGCTCTATTTACAATAGCCTGGAGATGGAAACAACCTAAGTGCCCATCATCAGATGAATGGATAAAGAAGATGTGGGACATATATACAATGGAATATTACTCAGCCATAAAAAGAAACGAAATTGAGCTATTAGTAATGAGGTGGATAGACCTAGAGTCTGTCATACAGAGTGAAGTAAGTCAGAAAGAAAAAGACAAATACCATATGCTAACACATATATATGGAATTTAAGAAGAAAAAAAAAGTCATGAAGAACCTAGGGGTAAGACAGGAATAAAGACACAGACCTACTGGAGAACAGACTTGAGGATATGGGGAGGGGGAAGGATGAGCTGTGACAGGGTGAGAGAGAGTCATGGACATGTACACACTAACAAACGTAAGGTAGATAGCTAGTGGGAAGCAGCCGCATGGCACAGGGATATCGGCTCGGTGCTTTGTGACTGCCTTGAGGGGTGGGATAGGGAGGGTGGGAGGGAGGGAGACGCAAGAGGGAAGAGATATGGGAACATATGTATATGTATAACTGATTCAATTTGTTATGGGGCAGAAACTAACACACAATTGTAAAGCAATTATACCCCAATAAAGATGTTAAAAAAAAAAAAAAGAGGGACAATTGGGAAGAGCCCCATCCTTGGAGCTCCATCATTGAGAATTGGGAGGATGTTGAAAAGGCTGGTTAAAGTACTGAAGGCACCTAAAATGCTTACATTCATAACAATCTCTTTTCTAATGTTCTGGCTCTTTGCAATAATATCAGAAACTAAGAGGGTTTTGGTCTCATTTGGGGTCTTTCATTTGCTAGAGTCGAAGATTAAGAATGTTGTCGGTCTTCCTTTTAGGTGACTCATCTAGAGTACAAGAGAGCTGGTTTGCCATGCCAGATTAACTAAATCTGGAGTGAACATAGTTTCCCATTCCATTCTGGTCCTTTTTCCTAGAAGGGAAAAGTCCCAGTTCAGCCCATTAATAAACACAGAGTTAAAAGCTACCTGATGGAATCAACATCTGAAGGAAGACCAATTTTCTTTAAAAACCATCTGAAGTCAATAATAAGAGTCATGAACAGAATCATCAGATTTTTGTGTGTGAGACTGAATTTTGTTTGAATCAAGAGGCTTTGGGGCTTCCCTGGTGGCACAGTGGTTGAGAGTCTGCCTGCCAATGCAGGGGACACGGGTTTGGGCCCTGGTCCGGGAAGATTCCCACATGCTGCAGAGCAGCTGGGCCTGTGTGCCACAGCTGCTGAGCCTGAGCTCTAGAGCATTCGAGCCATGGCTGCTGAAGCCCACGTGCCTGGAGACTGTGCTCCACAGCAGGAGAGGCCACCACAATGAGAAGCCCACACACAGCAACGAAGAACCAACACAGCCATTAATTAATTAATTAATTAGTTAATTAATTAAAAAATAAAAATGGAAATCTCTTTAAAAAAAAAAAGAGGCTTGGGAGAACTTCCCTGGTGGCACAGTGGTTAGGAATCCACCTGCCAATGCAGGGGACATGGGTTCGATCCCTGGTCTGGGAAGAGCCCACATGCTGTGGAGCAACTAAGCCCATGCTCCACAACTACTGAGCCCGTGTTCTAGAGCCCGTGAGCCACAAGTACTGAGCCCACATGCAATGCCACAACTACTGAAGCCTGCATGCCTAGAGCCCATGCTCTGCAACAAGAGAAGCCACTGCAATGAGAAGCCCATGCACTGCAAAGAAGAGTAGCCCCCGCTTGCTGCAACTAGAGAAAGCCCACATGCAACAATGAAGACCAAATGCAGCCAAAAATAAATAAATTAAATAAATAACTTTATGAAAAAAAAAAAAGAGGCTTTGGAAAAGCCCTAGGAATTGCTCGATGAAGTGACCTAACGATTGTCCAAGCCTGATCATGTAAGTTAGCAGGTGGTTCTCCTGGTTTTAATTCTAGAGACCCTTTAAGATTTTTCCCAATCAGCAATTTTCATCCAATGCTGGGCAGGGCCTTCCACAACAAGCATATAAACTAGCTGATATAAATCAGAGAAACAGGCTGATAAGTTTGAATGACTCTATTAAATTCATCAGCAAATCTATGAGGATCTTTGGTTACTTTGGAAAAATGTTTGACTAAGTCTCACAATTCAGCTTTAGTCCAGGGAATATAAGAAATTAAAGGTTTAGCCTCTGGATCCTTAGAAGGCTTAATTTTAAAGAGGCAGGTCCTGATAAGTTCAGAGGAAAAGGGAACAGGGAGAGTTTCAGAGAAAAAGGGAAATTTGGCAAGATAGTTAGTATGGGGGAACTACAGGTATAGAGGAATCACAGGTGGCATAGAAAGGAAGAATGATAATGGTGCCAGAGGCAGAATCTGACCAGGAGGAGCTGAGGGAGAGAGGCAAGATGGGGCCAGAGGTGGGGCCTGAGACAAAGAAGCCAAAGAGGAAGGGCCTGAGGCTTTAGGACCCATTCTATCTTTTCTTAAGTGCTTGTTTGCCTCAGTTAGTATTAAAATATTATTTTTCAAAGATGCAATTTTAGACCCCTGATAACATTGGGAAACCTCAAAATACCAAGTAAAATAGCATTCCACTCAGTTATAGAAATTTTTGAGCTATTGTAGTCCAATTCAGTTTCAAGAAAACCAAGTTTGGGGATTTCAAAATTTCCCCATAATGGCCATTGATATTCTAAATTGCCTTTGGTTAGGTGAGTCTATTTAATTAGAAATGTGCATGAGGAAGAACCACAATTTTTAAACCTAAAATCAGCCCGAGTCCCTGTTGGGGTTAGGGAGAGGACTCAAAATATTTAGATAACTGGAATCCCATTTCTCAGCGGTTTTCTCCTAGAATAAAAGTACAATTTTCAAACAGCTCAATATAAACAGCTTGAACCTCAAACAGCCTGCAAGATAATATCAGCCAGTTCTAAGGAAACAGCTTGGTCCCAGATGTGCCAGGCCAAAGACTTTTCAACCAGTTTCCATAGAACAGCCCCTATTCCAAAAGAATGGGCCAAAGGCTGAAAAACCAGGACAGTTTCAGTGAAGTAGCCATTGTTCCCAAAGGAATGATCTGAAAGCATCTCAGCCAGCTTCAATTGAAACAGTATGTTCTCAAAATTGACTGAAGTGTGAAATGAGTACTCGTATAAAGAACAACACCTTATCCTTTAATCACCTTAAAATAGATCCCCTGTGAGCCTGGAGAGTTTCAAATATAAAGAGGGCATGAACTGGCATCCAGAAGAAAGATGTACCTTCAAAATTCAGGGTCAGGGAGAAAATCAGTGAGCATCAATGGGCTAAATTGTGGATACTGCACCTGTGTGTTCACCAGTCCTAGAGCCACTGGGAGTTTACTCTGGTGCCCATACAGACCACCAAAATGTTGACCTGAAACAAATAGACTGCCAGATATTTCGTCTGCAAAGATGGGTTTATTCGAGATCAGCAGAGAATTGCAATTCGGGTCTGCAAACATGGTGCGCCATATGCAAGTCCCCACATGGCAAGGGAAAGAGAATGATTTTATAGAGAGGATAAAGAAGTTGAGAGAGCTATAGTAAATAAGGAGTCCATGGCTTTTCATTGGCTGACTCCTTGCCCAGTAAGGAAGGGAAGACTTTCTTCTTCATGTTGGACTCTGCTATTGTCACGGGATGTGAGAGTTCCCCTTCTAGTCTCACAACCCAATTTAATTGAGGTTTCTGTTTGTTTACATTTTTGCAGGCCTAATAAAACTTAAAATACAGAGTTGTGGGGATATTTAAATATAAATACCCCCAACATGACCCTGGCTTGTAGTAGGTGCTCAGTTAATGCTAGTAAGTTATTTCCCCTGCAGCCCTTCAAGCTCAAATTTTTCACAAATAAATGACACTGGATGAAGAAGGAAGACAACTTTATTTTCCTTCCTCCTTAGGATGGATTGAGACCAGAATTCTCACAGTTTTCCTCAGTTTGGCTTCACACTTCTGTGTTCACAGGGGATGTTTATTTACCTGGATGTGGAATTGAATAGGTGTGAATTCCAAGGTAACAGCTTTGTAGCACTGACATTAACATTTCCAAAAAAAAAAAAAAAAGCCGCCAAGTGTCTGATGGGAAGTGTTTTCACACACTGCCTAATCTATTTTCACACATCTTTGCTCCAGGCTGGATGATTTTTATCACCTGTAGAAGAAATTGAATAGCTGTGAGTTCCAAAGCCAAGAAGTTTACAACATATTTTAGCATTTCAAAGAGAAATCAGAGGAGCCTTTAGAAAGCACTTTCATATTTCTCAATGCTACACCTGAGTTTTTTCAGGCTTCTAGGAAGTAAGTTTTTATTTAAGTCCAAAAGGAACTGAACTGAGAAATATTGACAAACCACCGTTTCACAGACGGGAAGGACCTCAGAGTCCAGCTGGGCCCCTTCTGCCACATGCTGATATGGTGGTCGCTCAGCCTCTGCTACATCTCTTTGGTGATGGGGAACTCATCCTTCAGGAGGCAGCTGCCCCACTGTTGGGCCACTCTGACTATGAGGATTTTCTTTCTTGTTAGCAAATATATGCTTCCCTAAACATCTGCCCATCCATCCTGGTTATATGCTTTACAGTAAGATAGAATGAGATAAGCTCCCTGTTATGGGACAACTCTTTAGACATCTCAGGGCAGCTGTCACAGATTCCCTTCACCCTCACCTCTACCTATCCAGCATCCTCATTTCTTTTCTCTGTCCCTGACATGCCCTGATTGGGTTCCCTCCCAGATATCCTGGCAACTCTTCTTCCCATGGATTTTTGCATGTCACAACTCCTCACAAAAGGACACATCCGTAACAGACTCCACAATGCCAGTCACAACCTCCTCTACAGATCTGATCACTAAAATTATTCACATGACCTCCACAAGTTCCTCTCAAACCTGAAGTTGTGCCTCTGGTTTCTAGAACCTAAATGGCACACCTTTTACTCATTACTATTGAAGCCAAACCGGGCCTCTGTACCCCAACACCAAATTAAATCTCAGAGAAAGGGTTTTGGGTGAAGTAAGAAAGGATAGCTTTATTGCTTTGTCAGGCAAAGGGGGCCACAGTAGGGTAATGCCCTCAAAACTGTGTGTCCTGACCTGGAGAGGGTAGTGAGGAGTTTTATAGTAATGGTTCAAAGAGGGCATGATCAGCATGTGGACATTCTTCTGATTGGTTGGTAGTGAGGTAAGTGGGAGTCGGCATCATCAACCTTCTTGTTCCAACAGGTCTGGGGTCTATGTGCTTGTAGGCAGCATACAGTTAACTTCTCCCACCTGGTGGAGGTTTCAGTACCTGCAAAATAGCTCAAAGATATTGCTATGTATATCCCTTGATGGGAAACCAGGACCCTGCCCCAAGGCTGCACTATTGTTTCTTGCCTGCTCCTCCCTTGTCTCTGCATCCCCTCCCTTCCCTAATTAGCAACAGTTTGAACCTGCTCACTGGAACTCAGGGGAGGTCATGGAGCCTGAAGTTCATTTCCTGTAATCAAGAAATGAGGGACACAGAAAGGCTTTTGTGCCCAGGAGCCCCAGAGGGTCCTGCTAGGTATCACTATTGAATTTTATATGAGGTTCTTTTTCCATATTGATTGAAATCTGATTCTATAGAGGAAGAAAAATAATTTTTCCTCTATCCTTCTGAGTTCTTGGCTGAGACCTCCTGTAATAAAACATAGACTAATAAGAGAAAAACAGAAGTTTATTAATATGTATACCTCATGTATACAGGAAGATGCCAAGGACAACTGAGTAACTCTCTGAGATGGCCCAAGCCACCACCTTAAATACCATCTTCAGCTAAAGACCAGAGAAAGATGTTAGGGAATGGGAGAAGCCAGTTATGGATGGTAACCAGGAAAACATGTAAACAAGGGTACAGTTTGTTATACAAATTTAAGTCAGTGCCTTCTCCATTGATAAGAGTTTCTTGTGATTTAGAGTCATCCTTCCCTTCCCCAGTATGGAGAGGGAGACACTCTTACAAATGGAGATTCATAAGTATAAACTTACAAACACACATTAACTACCACACCCAGATTTTGGTCTTTCCTGCATTGGATCAATATCATTTATGTGGTGAGAGTCAAAACATTCATACAGCTTACTGCCCACATTAACGTGCCTTTACTATTCCATCTCTTCATCACCATAACTTTACTATTCCAGGAAACTCTTTCCCAGGAAGACAAAAGTTGCAAATAACTTTATTGTTCACTCCAGGAACTTCCTGAAAGACCATCAACTCTTCAAAAAAAATCAGCAGTGACAAATTACACCCTAACACTCTTTGAAGCCTTTGCCCAAAACTCCTCTCCTTGCAATGCCCACCAATTCTAAATTATTGTATCATGACCCTGACCCAAACCTAACCAAGTCCCTGATTGAGACACTCCTTAAACCAGACTTCAAATCACAATAAGTATCCCAACTTTACCCTTTCTCTTCTGAGACACTGAGACTCAACTGTCAAAGTAGGATTTTCCCTTAACACAATAAGTAATAAGCTCATTTGTCTTACAAACAAGTTGTTTTGGGGACATTTCAGGGAGCCCTTATTCAATAGTAGAATGGGAAAAATGCTGCCCATCTCACAGGACCATTGGAAGGATTAAATTTTTTTAAAAAGAGAGATTGTTAAATGCTCCATTTGTTCTATAGTCTCAATAAACACAGTACTTGCCACACAGTAGGTACTATCAATATAATTAATTGATAAAACTGATTAATAATAAGCAAGGTATTAAGACTTTCCCTTCCCCGAGCATAAGATCTGAGAAGGAAAAGGAGGAAGTTGGAGGGGTAGATGCAAGGGGAGAGAGATGAAGAGAGAAAGTGAGAAACAGAGCTTTCACACCTTTCAGCAATGTGTCAGTGTGTAAATACATCACCAGAAGACATGGGTATCTGAGGAAGCAAAAGGCAGCTGCCCATCAAAAGTTCATGCTGCCCCTTCCATAGATTCTGAGACATGGCTGGAGAAAATCACCCAGCCAGGACCACATAACTCAGACTCATGCATCTAGGTGGGACATTTGTCTCCCTCCAGTTGTAAGGGTGGAAGCATAATTTCCCTCTCCCCTTCTAAGTTCTCAGCTGTATATGTCACAGCCACTGGGTCATCTTTGCTGCATGGTCCACAGGCACACCCAAGCCTGAGTCATCACCTTTCCTGCTGTTGCAAACCCAGCTCCAGGGAAAGGCATCGTCATCCACATGGGCCCAGAAGCCAGCCATGCTGTGGGTCTCCTCTCCCTCATCACCGGAACTGGGTTCTGTCACCCATCATGTTGACTATCCCCCCCAGGTCTGGATCATTCCTGCCCCACTTCTTACCCTCATGACTCCTCCTCTGACCAGGTGCCCACTTCCTCCCTCCAAAGCTCCATTGTATGCAATTCTGTTACTGCACACCCTCTTTCACCGCGACTGCCTGCTCATAGGCAGCATAAGCAGTCACCATCAATGTCCAGTCCAAAGATTCAACACACAAAAGCACCACTGGGGCTGTGTCAAGAATGCTCACACAAACTGGCCTAAGGAAGAAGAAGAGAAATAAAGACCAGGCACAGTCCAGTGGTTCCACTTGACCAGGAACTTCCTATCGGAGGGAGGAAGAATTCAAAGTCCCCAAAAGCCATGCATAGCCTGTAGTATAAAATCATACCTACGTACATACATAACTGTATGAATTTTTTCTCATTCTGAGTGAATCCATTTACTGTGTGTTTAAAGTCCTGAGCTAACCAAAATCCTCAGAAAACAGTGCAGGTAAATCCACCTACCTACCAGGGTGGGATTCTGAGATCCGACAGAGCTATCCAGGATGTGGGAAACTGACTGAACAAGAAGGGTTTGTTTTCTTTCTCCTCTTAGCTTTATCAGTTTTTTTTTTTAACAACTGTATTTGTATAAATAGCATATGCTCACTCTAAAAAAAAAAAAAAAAGAGCCAAACAGGACAGAAAAGCATAAGGGGAAGAAGTAAGAATTGCCTGAAATCCATCCACCCTTTCATACATTTTCTATGCAAGTTTCATGCTTAAACATAGTCCTCAGATATTCACGTTTAAGTTTACAGTAAATGGAGATTTTTGCTGAGTTGAGCCAGTGAAGTGAAGAGGTTAAGAGTATGGTCTCTGAGCCAGACGGCCTGGGTTCCAGCCCTCACTCAGCCACTTACTAGATTTGCCACCGTAAGCAGATTGTTTGAGTTATCTGTGCCTGTTTCCTCATCTGCAAGATAGAGTTAATAGTGTGTACCTACCTCATAGTGTTGTTGAGAGGATTAAATGAGTGCCCATGGAGACAGATACCATCATCCCATTTTACATTTACATTTTCCTCTTAAATACAATATCTGCTACCTGGGCGAGCTCATCTGCACTTGCAGGCCAGTGCTGGTGTGCTGATCCAGTTGTGTGTTGTTTTCTGTAACAGCAGGGAAACTGAGCAGAACCCTGTGGTGCTCCTGGGTATGGAAGCCTTTCTGTCTCCCATTTCTTGTTTGTAGGGAACAGACTCCAGCCTCCAAGACCTTCCCTATTGGCTATTAACCTAGCTATTGGCTAGGAAAGCCTGGGGCCACTCACTGGAGTCTGCACTACTCTGAAAGCCCCCGCAGACACTTCCCTGACTGGAGCCAAATGCAGGCTGGACCAGCCCTTGTGGTCCTTATGACTGCAGGATGCACCTCACAATAACCAGCAAGAAACTAAAGAAACAAGGTTTGTTACCCTCAGGTCCTGGAAGTGTACAGGGCCCACACATCTGGGTTCTGCCCTTACTGGGGTCGAGGGTGGGATGCCTAGGGTTATGCAGGTTCACTCTTTATTGATGAATTTAAAACATAAGAGTAGCAATTAGGGCATGGGAAAAGAAAAGCTGGGTCCCTCAAGAAGTCAGTTATCTAGGTCACCAGGGGCTTTCTATCAATAAAAGGAGAAGACAACCAGCAGTCAAGTGAATGGGCCGCATCGGGAGCACAGGGCCGTGGGGACACGATGACAGACCTGATCCTCCTGGTGTGCATTTCTCCACTCAGGGACGGTCGTGGACAGGGCACAGGGGACCCAGGGACTGGAGCCGTGGGACCTGGGACCTGGGACCCGGCAGCATTTTTCTCCAACGTCCCTGGGTGAGGTACAGCTGCTGAGGAGGGGACGGATTCCTCACTCCCCATGCCAGGCCGGTTCTGGGCACCGGAATGCGATTCCACCGAAGGTTGACAGCAGCCCATCGTCAGCTGGCGTGAGTACGTTGAGAAATAAAGTTTCCTTTTGCTGTTGTTGTTTTCCCCTCCTCTTTCCCCTCACTATTGCCGCAACGAAGGGACATCCACCAATGAGACGAATCAAAATACGGTAATATTTTACATTTTAAATTAATTAATTAATTTAATTAATTAAATAAAAGGAGAAGTCTATGGGTGGGGCAGCCTGGCTCTTTACCAAGTTGTGTAGCTAACAATATGCTTAATCCAGATGGATGCTTTTGAAATGGATGCTTCAGCAATGAAAAGCTTAATGTCAGGCACTTATCTTACAATTTAAAAAGCTAACTGTCAGGCACTTACACTACAACAGGTGTTAGCCCCCTCTTTATGATTAGTCTGTAAGCAAAGACCTAGGTGTCTGGACATCCACCTACTAGCTGATCACAGCACCCTTTAAACCTCCACATCCTGGCCTGTTACGTGGGGATAGAAGCTCCCACCCCCTTCTCAGACTCATTAAACAATTTTTTCCAGCTTTATTCAGATAAATCGACATATATCATTGTGTACGTTTTCAGGTATACACTGTAATGATTTGATACATGTACATGTTGCAAAATGATTACCATAAAAGATTAGTAACACACCTATCACCTAACATAGTTACAGTTTTCTTTGTGCTGTGAGAACTTTTAAGATTTACTTTCTTAGCAACTTTCAAATATATAATCCAGTGTGTTAACTATAGTCACCGGGCTGTACATTACATCCCCAAAACCATGCAGCTTAAAATGGAAGTTTGTACCCTTTGGTCACCTTTGCCAATCCCAACACCCTTACCCACCTCCAATCCCACCCCTGGCAACCACCAATTTGCTCTGTTTCCTTGAGTTTATTTTTTTTAGATTCCACATATAAATGAGGTCATACAGTATTTGCCGTTCTCTGTCTGACTTATTTCACTTAGCATAATGCCCTCAAGATTCATCTATGTTGTTTCCAATGGCATGATTTCCTTCTAAGGCTAAATAATATATCATGGAGGACCTTCAAGATGGCAGAGGAGTAAGACATGGAGATCACCTTCCTCTCCATAAATACATCAAAAATACATCTACATGTGGAGCAGCTCCTACAGAACACTTACTGAACACTGGCAGAAGACCTCAGACTTCCCAAAAGGCAAGAAAATCCTCACGTACCTGGGTAGGGCAAAAGAAAAAACAGAGACAAAAGAATAGGGACAGGGCCTGCACCTCTAGGAGGGAGCTGTGAAGGAGGAAAAGTTTCCACACACTAGGAAGCCCCCTCACTGGTGGAGACGAGGGTGGGCGGGGGGGAAGCTTCAGAGCCACGGAGGAGAGCACAGCAAAAGGGATGCAGAGGGCAAAGCGGAGCGATTCCCACACAGAGGGTCAGTGCCGACCAGCACTCACCAGCCTGAGAGGCTTGTCTGATCACCCACCAGGGCGGAGGGTGCAGCTGGGAGCTGAGGCTCAGGCTTCAGAGTTCAGATCCCAGGGAGAGGATTGGGGTTGGCTGTGTGAACACAGTCTGAAGGGGCCTAGTGCACCACAGCTAATAGGGAGGGAATCTGGGAAAAAGTATGGACTTGCCTAAGAGTCAAGAAACCATTGTTTCGGGGTGTGCGAGGAGAAAAGATTCAGAACACCACCTAAACAAGCTTCAGAGATGGGCGTGAACTGCGGCTAACAGCGCGGACAACAGAGACGGGCATGAAACGCTAAGGCTGCTGCTGCAGCCACCAAGAAGCCTGTGTACAAGCACAGGTCACTGTCCACACCTCCCCTCCTGGGAGCCTGTGCAGCCCGCCACTGCCAGGGTCCAGTGATCCAGGGATAACTTCCCCAGGAGAACACACAGCATGCCTCAGGCTGGTGCAATGTCACGCGTGCCTCTGCCACCCCAAGATCGTCCCCCATTCCATACCCCTCTCTCCCCCCGGCCTGCGTGAGCCAGAGCCCCCTAATTAGCCGCTCCTTTAACCCCCTCCTGTCTGGGTAAAGAACAGACACCAGAGGGCAACCTAAATACAGAGGCGAGGCCAAATCCAAAGCTGAACCCCAGGAGCTGTGCAAACGAAGAAGAGAAAGGGAAATTTCTCTGTGAGCTCAGGAGCAGAAGATTAAATCTCCACAATCAACCTGATGTACCTACAACTGTGGAATACCTGAATAGATGACGAATTATCCCAAAATTGAGGCAGTGGACTTTGGGAGCAACTGTAGACTTGGGAACTGTGTGGCTGACAGGGTCTTCATGCTCTGGCTGGGTGTCAGGCCTGTGCCTCTGAGGTGGGAGAGCCAAATTCAGGACATTGGTCCACCAGAGACCTCCAAACTCCACATAATATCAAATGGGGAAAACTCTCCCAGAGAGCTCCATGTTAACGCTAAGACCCAGCTCCACTCAACAACCAGCAAGCTACAGTGTTGGACACCCTACGCCAAACAACTCGCAAGACGGTAACACAACCCCACCCATTAGCAGAGAGGCTGCCTAGAATCATAATAAGGTCACAGACACCCCAAAACACACCACCGGACATGGTCCTGCCCACTAGAAAGACAAGATCCAGCCTCATCCACCAGAACACAGGCACCAGTCCCCTGACCCCAGGAAGCCTACACAACCCACTGAACCAATCCTTAGTCACTTATTCTAACCTCTGTGGGATCTGTGAGTCTACTTCTATTAACTTTATTCTCATTATAGGTCATATTTTTCTCCTTCACATTTTTGGTTATTATTGTATGCTGGACATTTTCAATGACACTGTATAGAGATACTTTGTTATATTAGCTACTTCTAAATTGTGCTAAGTTTTGTTCTGTTAGGCAGTTAAATTCCTGGTAAGGAGGGTCTATTTCAGGTTTAGTCTTAATCTTAGAGTATTGCCCTCCATGGACACAGACTTTTCATTTTAAAGGTGGTCTTCCTAAGGGTTTATATTAAATGTCCAGTGTGCTCAACAAGGTCACTCTGCATGAGACAGAATTCCAATGTCTCCCCAGCACATAGCAGAAAACTGCTCAACTCTAATTTCATGTTCTGGTAACTGTTTCTGTTTAACAAATTATCCCCAAAATGTAGCAACTTAAAAAAATCTATTTTATTATGCTCTTTAATCCTGTGGGTAGGGAAATCAAGCTGGGTAGGGTAATATTGACTTGTCTCTGCTCTACAATATCTCAAGCCTCAGCTGGCAAGATTCAAGTAAGTGATGAGTCTACCTTGACAGTTCAAGCTGGAATTATCTGACCTCTCTGGCGCCTGGCTTCAGAGGACTTGAAGTCCAGGGCTGCTGACCAGACTGTCTGTCTAGATGTCGCCTCTCTGTATGGCTTGGGATAGGCAGAATGCTTCCATAACCACCCAGGACTCTATGAACAAGAATTCTAGTAAAGAAGATGGAAGCTGAATAGTCTTTTGTTGCCTAGCTTTATAAATCACAGAGCATAATTTCCCTGTGCTTTCCTGGTGAAAGCAATCACAGCCCATCCAGACTCCAGGGTACAGAAACAGACTCCAGCTCTTTATGAGACCATTCCAGAGTCACGTTTTAGAAGAGCATGTGGCATAGGAGATATTGCTGTGACCATCTTTACAAAATACAATCTGCCAAAGTGCCCCAGCAGCTGTTACTGTCTTCTGAGAGTCTTTCTCTAAATGTGAACAAACTGGGACTTGGCCAAGTTCCTAGGGAATTTGGGGGACTTCTCCTCTGTGGTTTCCTCCTCTCTGGTGCCCTACGCCTCCAATTCCAGCCACTTAGCAGCCCTAAATTCCAATCTCTGCTTCCTCTGCTCAAAAAGACTTCCACCTTCTACCTGAGTTCTGTTTTCCTGTACCACGGCTTGAAAATTGACCCCAGGCTGAAAGCCAGGGTAAATGCCCAGCTTATCTCCCATGCTTACTTCTAGGCCCACAGTCCAGTTCTGTGCTCTGTTCAATGTCTGAAAATAGTTGTTTCAAATATTTTGTTCCATTTTATAGTCGTTTGCTGTGAGATGGTGTGGCAGACTCTAAAATGGCCTCCAGTTATCCCTGTCTCTTGATGTTCACATCCTTATGTGGTCCCATTCCCTTGAGTATACAGAGGATCTGTAACCTGCTTCTAACCATAAAGAATATGTCAAAGGTGATGGAATTTACACCATCATGTATACATGATTACTGTACATGATGGTGTGACACACAATCGTAGGGCTGTTTTACTGCAGTTCCTCCCTTTGCTGCCTATGAAGAAGCAAGCTGCCATGTTATGAGCTGCACATGGAGAGGGCCACGTGGCAGGGAACTGGTGTTGGTCTCTGACCAACAGCCAGTGCAAACCTGCGGCCCTTAGTTTAACAACCAGTAAAGGAACAGATGAGATCCCAGCCATGCCCAATACCTTGATTGCAACCTTGCAGAAGTTCCAGCTAAGGGGTGCCCAGAATCCTGACCCACGGAAACTATGAGATAACTAATGTGTGTTGTTTTAACCTTAAAAGTTTGTGGTAATATTGTTATGCAGCAAAATAACTAATACAGAGAGTAAGTCTGATACCACCAGCTCCTTTTGGACCAAAATGAGAAGTCATCCTGTGTTGTGAGTCATAGAGAAGGCACATGATATGAGACCTGGGAGAGGGCAAGAGATGATACCTTATACATCTCTTGCCAGTCCACTAGAAGAGACCTCCCAGCATCTAAGCATCCCCTCCTACCACAGGGCCTGCTAGTCCACCCTGAGAGCTTTACTCTTTGAATGAAACATTCATCCATTCAACAAAGTTGTATTAAGTCCCCTGCATGACAGTCCCTGTGCTTAGCACCCAGGCGCCAAAGATGAGTTACACACTGTCCCTGCCTTCAAGAATGCACAATGCCACTTATTCACTTATACACATTATGTCATTTAACACCCACAGTAAACCATAAGGTGGGTGCCATGATTGTCTGCATTTTACACGTTAGGAATTAACACTCAGAAAGGCTTAATCACCCATCATAGACATACAGCTAAAGAGTGTTAGAGTCGGAATTTGAACTCAGGATTTATTTTTTATTCCAAAATCTTCCCACTACATGCTAAATGACTGTGAGAGACAGACAATTAGTGTGAGAAATTAAAAAAAAACAT
The DNA here is from genome assembly GCF_949774975.1 of Lagenorhynchus albirostris. Taxonomy (NCBI): domain Eukaryota; kingdom Metazoa; phylum Chordata; class Mammalia; order Artiodactyla; family Delphinidae; genus Lagenorhynchus; species Lagenorhynchus albirostris. The sequence goes on from NC_083100.1 coordinate 114,303,670, forward strand.
AATTGTGACTCAATGTAATAAATACTCTATTGCAGAGAGCAAGGATTTACTGGGGAGCATAGACAAGGAATTTTCGGGCTCAGAAAAGGTTACAATGAGGAGCAGACAATTAAGCTGGGTTCTCCTGGTGATTAAGGAGAGGGGCAGTGCTGGAGAGATGCATTCCAGGATTAGACAGGGCAGTGGGATGGCAGAGCCACATACATGGCAAGTGTGGAGGGCTAGTACCTGCTCAGTCATGGAAGAAGTTTGGGAAGAGTGGCAGGTAGGATCAGATCCCACTGCTAGGACAAGTGCTGGGCTAGCAACTACATAGTGAAGCAGGAAGAAGCATGGCAGAATGATTTGGGCCCCTGGAGGCCATGGGACCTCTGGCCATGCAGGGTTACTGGGAGAAGAGACAGGGGTCCAATATCCCAACCTCACCATGACGTCAATGTCAGCCACCCAACACCAGCTGTGCCACGGCTGCCTCCCTATCCCACCCCTGGAGAGGAACTGCTCCACCCACAGTCCCTGATGACAGGGCTGTCTAAGCAGCCATAATTATATCCACTGACCTCATGCTTCCAGCCACAGATGACTGGCCCAGAAGTGAACACATGTTTTTGCTTTCTTCCCAGGCCATGTTAGTATCAATACATCACATCAGAAGACAGATGGCTGAGGTGCAAAGTCACATAGGCCAGGGCCACAGTGGGCACAGGGCTGGCCAAAGCCACAGGTGAGCTTAGGTATAGGTAACAAGTCACAGAGGAAACTAGTCTACAGAGGGAAACAGAAGACTGGAACAGAGAAACCCAGAAGGAAGCAGAGTTGAGGCCATGAGACCCCAGAGGGAGAGAGAAGGAAAGATCACTAGAGGAGCTGCCTCATGATCTCATGGACCTACAAGGTTTAGTTGTACACCACTCTTCTCAATCCCAATATATGTCCCCAAGTGGTCACGATAAACTCCCTGTATACATAAGCTAGTTTGACTAGGTCTCTGTTTAGTACAAGTGATCCCTATACTGGTCAGGACTCTTGACTGCAAGGGACAAAATCCCTGCAATAGCTGGCCCCATCATAAATGGAACGTGCTCACTCATATAACTGAGAAGGATGGGTGGGGGCAGGGGTCGCTAACACCCCACACAGCTGAATCCAGGATGCAAGTCGCGACCTTGGGGAGCTCTCTTGCCACCTCCTGGCCCTCTATTTTTGAGCTTCCTCTTCTCTTATGAATGGGCTTCCTCCATAAGGTGGGAAGACGTTCTGGCAGCCCAGAGCCACATGTTTCCAGCACTGTGACCCCAACATAAAAGATTGTCTTGCCGCCATCAGGAGAAGAAAATCAAGGGGAAAGACTCTAATTGGCCAGGTGGATCACATTAACGTTCCTGAACATATCACTAAGGCCAGGGAAATTGGGATGCTCTGATTGACCAGGTACAGGTCACATGTCAATCCCTGTGATCTGGAGGAGACCTGAGGACCATGTATGTTAACTGAAGTAAGAGGAAAAGGGAGAAACCTGCTGGGCAGCCCAACAGAATAACTGCCACATCCCCAAGTTAAGTTGGGACCAAAGGAACAGGCACAATGTTTGCCACAAACCACTCGAGATACATAGATAATTTTGTTGATAGATCACTCAGTGTGTTATGACTGAACTGCGCCAGTCTAATGGTAGCCATAAAGGTCTCTGGACCACCTGTCTTACTAGTCTGTTATGGTCCAAGAAGTCATTTACCCTTGTTGCTTCTTTCCATATCTAGAGTTCATACTATTACAACCTATCCTAAGCTTATATGGCATTATGCAGCTGGTCAATCATTTCAAGTCACTTAGCCATCGTTATTTTGGGTGAAGACACAGTTGCATAGTGGGTAATATAAGAAAATAAGCAGAATACGAGTAATATAGCTAATAGCAAAAATAAAAAGATACACAGAGAATCAATCAGTATGTGGTCCACGCATCTCCAGCTGACGACCACGAAGGGAACCCCTGAGAGTCCAAAGCTCTATCCATCTGCCTCCAAACACCAAACTGATGGAGGTGGCTCAATTCTCACATGAAGCGGTTCAGCAGAGCAGAAGGAGTTCAGGCCTGGCATCAGAGACCTGGATTTGAGTCTCAGTTCTGCTGTTCACTGGCTGTGGGATCTTGGAGGGTCTCTAAAACCTCCTTGAGACTCAATTTTTCATCAGAAGAAATGGAAGAACCATCATCTACATCACAAAGCAAATGTGAGGAGTACACGATGACAAAAAATCCCATAATACTGTACAGAGGGAAAAGAAGAGCAAGAGGCGGTATTGTACATCCAGGTAGGCTGCATAAAGTCCCGTGGAAAATATCTGCAAGTGAAAAAATTGGGAACCACGAAATGCTTCTGATCACACTTCTTCTTATGTGTCATCTCAGACCTGAGAATTTGAATTTTGAGTTCTGCAATTCTGTTATGGCAAAATATCCAGCCCCCTTGCTCCAGGCAGCGGTCCAGACAGGGAACAACTTTAGTGCAATGGACATTACCAAGGATAAACCTGTTTTATTACAATATCAAACGAGTCTGTGTTATATATGCTCCAGTATAATAAAAGTATCTTTTCTTTTTTTACATCAAGATGAGAAAAACTTTTTCTTCAACTTCTGTCTTAAGATGAACCAAAATCCTTCATGCTGCACATTCAGGGCTGTCTTCCTCATGTCTGATCCTCCCTGGAGAAAGAGCTGTCAGACACTTTCTCTGAGATGTCACAGGTGTGGCCTCAGCCACAGTTCCCCAAGGGCACAGTCTCCGAAGTTGGAACTGTCAGACCACTCGCATCTTTAAGAAAGGGCTGGAAGGGCTTCCCTGGTGGTGCAGTGGTTGGGGGTCCGCCTGACGATGCGGGGGACACGGGTTCGTGCCCCGGTCCGAGAAGATCCCACATGCCCACACGTGGAGCGGCAAAGCCCGTGAGCCACGGCCGCTGAGCCTGCGCATCCGGAGCCTGTGCTCCGCGGTGGGAGAGGCCACAACAGTGAGAGGCCCGCGTACCACACACACACAAAAAAGAAAGGGCTGGAAGACCCCAGGCCTTACCTTGGAGTCCTGCCACTGCAGGGGAACATACATCCTCCGCAGACACAGCGGCTCTTCTCAGGCCCAGAGGCTGAGCCCTTGGGCCCAAGGCCCATCCTTTCCAGAATCAGGCCCAGCTACACCCTGGCACCCCTGCCTTCCACATTGGGTCTCTGGTTTTCAGAGTCTTCTGTCCTTCCTCTGGTCTCCCATAGCTGCTCCCCCTGCACTCCCCATCTCAGTACCAACACAATAATGCCGTCACCTGGTTACAGCTCTGCCTGCCCTAGGGTAATCTGAATTCCCCAAGGCCTGGGGCTGCATCTTAATCATATATGCAAAACAGGGTCAGACACATCGTAGAAACTCAGATGTTGAAAGCAGTTAATGAATTCATAAGTGTATGGTGAATGGATGGATGAATTCATGGAAGGATGGACAGATAGGTGAAAGGATGGATAGCCTTTATCTGCTGTTCCCAGGTTCCAGCCCTACAACCCAGAAGTTCCTTCAGTTTGTTCCTAGCATCCTCTCTCTGCCTCCTGCCTCCTGATAAAGTATCCCTCTTCCTCTGTTGCCTGGTAGGACGCAGAGTTGCCCATAGTTTCAGGTTCTCCCTGCGGCTCCCAGGAGCTTCCTTCCAGCTGGGGCTGTCCCAGCCAAGACATGCTGTGAGCTTGACCCTTTCTGAACCCTCCTGAGCAGTCAGCTCCCTGCTCCCCCCCACCATAAATGGCTCTGAAGGGCCCTTTGGATGTTAAGGTCAACCTGGTCCTTCTGCTCTGAAGATTCCTGAGCTGCAGACAAAGCATGGCTTTGCTTCCTGGGGACCACAGTGCAGTGGAAGAGGCACAGTTTTCCAGAGAGAGAGACACCCTTGGGTTCGGAGCCCACCTTTCTGCCTCTCTAGCTTGGCGAATCCCGCAAGCCATTACCAGGATTTCAATTTCTTTATCTATAAAAGGGGGCCGATTTTACCCATCTCACAGGATTACTTGGAGGATTAGGGAAAATGAAAGTAGAGTCCACCATCTGGTACAGAGTAAGTCTGCAATTTGTGGGTTTCCTTCCCTGGCAAAGATCGGTCCTTTCTAGCCAACTACCAGCCCACTGAGCAAGAGCCCCCCCCCCCACCGGCTTGCTCGGCCCTCCCGCCCTCAACCACACCACCAGCCTGCGCTCTGCTCCTCAGACTCTCTATGGTGCTTTAAAGGTTTGTTAAAGTCTTGTGAAACACAACGTGGCTCCATTTGACAAGGGGAAGCTGAGGCCTGGGGCCATCCAGGACTAGGGTGGATTCAAGCTGGCCATGAATTCTTTGGCACTCTCTTGGCTTCCCCACTCCTTGAATCTAGGCTGGCCCTGGGGCTGCTGAATCAGAAGTCCTCGGCATTGATGCAGTGCCTGCCTGGGAAGTGGAAACGTTTGCTTTGTCCCCTTGGAACACTTCCTCTTGGGATGCTCCCTCCGGAAATGCAGCCACCTGGAGTGGCCACGTCTGGGCACTGACGACAGCTGGCAGCCCCAGCGGCCCTCCCAGTCCACAGCCACGTGGGTGCGTCATCGTGGACGTCCCAGCCAGCCGAGCCCTCGGAGGACAGCAGTCCCAGCCAACACCGTGTGAGTCAGAACTCACAGAACTGTGAGATAATCAAATGGCTGTTTAAAGCCACTGAGGGCTGGGGTGGTTTGTTACGTAACCAATAGGTACCCAGAACGAATACCTTGACAGCAGGGGTGGCACACAGCTCGGCTCTGGACCCCAGCCCCATCCATCCTCCATCCGAGCTGTGTGGGGACTGGTGGGGCTTTAACAGGACCGGCGTGCCCCTATCCCACACCACACACCAGAAGCCTTTGATGGGCAGCTCTCTTAGGCCACAGAACCAAATGTGGGGCTCTATCTCCCCCTTGCTGAGTAAAGTGGACACTGCAGAGAGCTCCCTGCCAGCCCTGCATCCCTGCCACCATCTGCCTCCCTAGTGCTGGATGGGCAGCCAGCCCCGGAAGCCCCCAGCTGCCAGGAATGCTTGACCGTGAGGCCAGGGCCTGCAGCTGTACCAGTCCCGGCTGCCAGGGCCAATATCAGAGCAGCCGGCCCCTGACGCTCACCAGGGCTGCCAACGGGATTTCAGAGAACAGCAGGAGACATCTTCCGAATGAATCAGGGGCTTCCAGAGGGGAGAGGGAAAGCAGGGCTGGCAGAAGAGGGGCAGCACTCAATCTAAAAGTCTGTGACAAGTGGGGCTGCGAACAGAAAGTGGTCTTTCCCTCAACAGGAGGATGGGGACACCTGGGAAAAAGAAGTAGAGCTCAGGAGGCTGAGGGGGTCAGCCAGACCCTTCCCCTCCACCCACATCGAATGTCACCCCAAGCGTAAACTCTGGATTCTTTTTTATTGCCGTAAAATATACATATCATAAAATGTACCATTTTAACCATTTTTAAATAGTGTGTATCAGTGGTATGAAGTACAGTCATAATGTTGTGTAACCGTCATCACCACCCATCTCCGTAACCCTCTTCATCTTCCCAAACAGCAGCTATGTACTTATTAAATAACAATTCCCCTTTTCCCCCTCCCCCAGCCCCTGGCAACCACCCTTCTCCTTTCTGTCTCTATGGATTTGACTCATCTAGGGACCTTATGTAAATGGAATCATGCAGTGTTTACCCTTTTGGGACTGACTTGTTTCACTTAGTGTAATACCTTCAAGGTTCATCCATGTTGTACATGTGTCCAAATTTATCCATTTATCTATCAGTGGACACTTGGGTTGCTTCCAGCCTTTGGCTATTACGAATAATGAGTACACACTCATCGGAGTCCATGCCTTCACTTCTTTCTGGATGCTTTTAAAAGTACTCTTTTTCTCTCTGTTGACTATAAAATCTAGAGATGTAGTTATTCCTGCCTGTCCCCTCAGCTGACTTGAGATTCAGAGCCCTCGCACCTATGCCTCTTGTCCTGACCCATCAAGTTAATAATAGCAAACATTTATAAAGCAGGTATCATGTGTCACTACTTTAGAAATGCTTCAATTCCTACAACAACCTGTGAGGTAGGTATTATCTTCTCGCTTTATAAATAAAGAAACTGAGGCTCAGAGAGGTCATGAGTCTTACTGAGGTCACCAGCTAGTGAGTAGCAGAGTCAGGACTTGAAGCCAGGGCCGTGTGAATCCCAACTTCACATCCTTATGACGGCTCACTCTACCTTGTCCCAGCCCCTAACCTGAAGAAGCTTGTCTCTGGGGATCGTTCTTACCTCTCAAACCTGAATCTTTTTATTGAAGCATAGTTGATTTACAATGTTGTGTTAATGTCTGCTGTGCAGCAAAGTGATTCACTTATACATATGCATACATTCTTTTTCATATTCTTTCCCATTATGGTTTATCACAGGATATTGAATATAGCTCCCTGTATTATATAGTAGGACCTTGTTGTTTATCCATTCTATATATAATAGTTTGTAACTGATAATCCCAAATTCCCAATCCATCCCTCCCCCTTTGCAACCACAGGTCTGTTCTCTACGTCTGCAAGCCTGTTTCTGTTTCATAGATAAGTTTATTTGTGTCATATTTTAGATTCCATATATAAGTGACATCATATGGTATTTGTCTTTCTCTTTCAGACTTACTTCACTTAGTGTGATCATCTCTAGGTCCATCCATGTTGCTACAAATGGCATTATTTTATTCTTTTTTATGGCTTTACTATGGCTGAGTAATATTCCATTGTATACGTGTACCATATCTTCTTTATCCATTCATCTGTCGATGGACATTTACGTTGCTTCCATGTCTTGGCTATTGTAAATAGTGCTGCTATGAATATCGGGGTGCATGTATCTTTTTGAATTATAGTTTTCTCTGGATACATGCCAAGGAGTGAAACTGCTAGGTCATATCATTTTAGTTTTTTGAGGAACCTCCCTACTGTTCTCCACAGTGGCTGTATCAATTCACACTCCCACCAGCAGTGCGGGAGGGTTCCCTTCTCTCCAGCATCTGCTGTTTGTAGATTTTCTGAGGACGCCCATTCCGACCGGTGCGAGATGGCACCTCATTACAGCCAAACTCGAATCTTAATACTGTTTCTCCGCCATCTCTGATCCGTTTCCTTCTCTCCTGGACCAAAACTCAAGCAGCTCATCCCCCTGCATGGGGCTGTGTGGTATGCGCGGCCCATCTCACCCTCGTCGGCACAGCCATGCCCCACGCAGCTCTCCTTGGCCCAAGCTCATGATAGCAGTGGAGACACTGGCCCTGGCAGTGGCTTCCAGGGGAAAAGAGAACAGCTCCTATCTATTCTCACCTCTCCAGCAGAACAGCCTCTCCTGACAGGTCCCCTTTGCCAAGAGGCAGAGCCGCTGCAGTGACCTGCAGGTAAGCCAAGCCCCGGCCCCTGCCTGTGCTCCTGGGGTGGGCAGGACGGGGTCAGGTGGTCCCAAGGTCCAGCTTCAGGGAGTCAGAAGCAAGAGCTGTCTTCCAGAGCGGCTTTTAGCAGAGTCCCTGGTGACACAGGCACTTTGCCCCACTTGGCTTGGCTCTTTGTATTCAGCTCCACTGGCGGGAAGAGGGTGAGAGATGAAGTGGGTGGTGCAGGGCTCCAACCAGATCTGAACCCCACCAGGGAGGAGAAATTTCACTTGGGAGAATGGCGGCACCTCGTACTGCAGGGGGGGACTCCTTGAGATTGACCCCAGACCCCACCATCAGGTCACCCAACCAGCCCCCCCACCACCACCGGTGGCAGAGCCAGAATTCCCACTCCCAGGGAGGTATTCATTGCCTGGAGCTGGGGGAGGAGGACGGTTGGTGTGAGAGGTGTCCTAAGACAATGGGCTTGTGTGTTCTCTGCTCTGTCCTAAGCATCCACCCCCAGCCTTGGCCTCAGGAGAATCATAGAACCTCAGAGCCACGAAGACCATCTAGTCACAGGCTTTTAGCTGGATGATTTCAGGGATTCTATGAGGTACTGTGGGGATTTTTCTGGGCAGAGTCTGTAGCTCTCCTCATGAACCACCAAAGTGAGTCACCATGCAGAAAATGTCCAACACCCGCCCTCCCGCACTGATGTAAGAAGCCGGGCACTCACAGCAGAGGCGGGCCCGGCGCCCACGTGGCCTGTCTTTGGGATAGGTTCTGGGGGCTCTCCACAGCCCAGGAGGGAGAGGGAGAGGAAACCGGAAGCCAAGGAGGAGACATGAGGGATGGGGGAGAGGGGAACCCCGCAATTTCCATATCCAAGGGGGATGCAGCGGGAGGGAAAGAAGTCATCTCCCTGCTGGAAGGAGACCATTAAAAGTGAAAGAGAAGGGCTTCCCTGCTGGAATACTGGTTGAGAGTCCGCCTGCCGATGCAGGGGACACGGGTTCGTGCCCCGGTCCGGGAAGATCCCACATGCTGCGGAGCAGCTGGGCCGGTGAGCCATGGCCGCTGCGCCTGCGCGTCCGGAACCTGTGCTCCGCAATGGGAGGGGCCACAACAGTGAGAGGCCCATTTACTGCAAAAAAAAAAAAAAAAGTGAAAGAGAAAACTGAAAAACGGGGACAGCTACCCAGTCATGAAGAGAACGGTGTATTGTTCCCAAACGGCTCTGAGGAGGGCAGAGGAGGACACGACCTCAGCCAGAGGAGGCCTCAGGGCGAGAGTGCTGGTCTACCCTTGACCTGAGACCAGCCACAGGTGCACCCTGCTCCACCTGCACTGGGAGAGGGTGCCCAGTCCCTCTTCAGTAACTTCTGTCCCTAATACTGCCCGGCTCACCGAGAGCCCGTGAAGCCCCACCTGCTGCTAGGGACAGAAAGTGATGCCTGGTCATCAACACATTTTTAGGGAGCGAAAAATATAAGGTGTGATTTTAAAAGACTGCCAGATTGAGGGTCCCATCCCCGGCCTCTCCAGCCAAGGTGCCAGCTCCTCCTGGCCCAGCCAGCCTTCCAGGACCAGCCCGATGGCGGGCATAATGGCCAATCCTGGGGGCATTTCTCCCCCTCATCCCCTCCCTTCTGCCTCCATCACACTCAAGGCATTGTTTGCTTTAAAGGAGCTTTGCGGGGCGATTTGCTAGCTAAAACCTTTGCGGGATGAGTTGCTAGAGAACGGGGGGGAGGGCAGCCCGGGATCTCCCTCGGGGGGCACGAGCCCCGGCAAGCCCAGCTGATCGGAAACCAGTCGGCGCCCCACGGCTGCACCTCCACCTGCTTTCCTCCACGCCTCTCTTAGCCAGAATGGCTGGTGGAGGGAGCATCCCCCGTTAGCTGGGCATCCCGACAGCAGTACCACTTTAATTCTGCTGAGGGCCCCCTGTGAGCCCCCTCAGGACTTTTGGCGGCCTGCTGGACCCACTGAGCAGGGGCACCGGCTCCAGACCGCCCCCACGGAGGCCGAGGGGTGGGAGACTGAGACCACTCCAGGGGGAGGGAAAGGAGAGCCCTCTCGTCTAGAGGAAGGGGAGCCTGCCCTCCCCCTGCACCACTGTGCGACGTTTGACTGAAATTTAATTAGAGTGCAATGTAAGCAAGAACAAGCAAAGACTCCTAATTGAAAACTGCATTTCCAGCTCCTTCACGGCTCACAGCCCCGAAGCTATTAGAGCATCTGTAAACACGCCAGCGCCCTGCAGAGAGGGCTCCCCTGTGCCTGCCCCAGTGCGTGCGCACCTGGACTGCAGGGCCAGTCAGGCAAGCCTGGAAGGGACATTACTGTCAAGGGAAAAGCTTGAAGGCAACTCTTCCAGCTCCTCCGAGGTCACGCTGCCTCTTCATCACAGCAGGCATATCGGATCCCAGCAGAGGAGGAAATGCACACATGGGGAGCCCTCCCCACACATCCCCTAAATGGATCCTCTCAGATGGTTTCTGCTTTTCAATATCCATTTCATAGGTGAGAAAAGTGAGGCACAGAAGCTAGACAACCCGTCTGCCTCGGTCACCCAGCTAGTCAGTAGAGGAGCTGGGCTTGAAACATGGGAAGAACTACCTTCGACGCAGCTGTGCTTTTCACTCCCAAATGCCCCCCATGCTGCGTCCTCCATAGGACACACTCCTTGGGGCAGGGTGAGGGGAGGACACCACCTCCAATAAGACAGCTCCCCATCCATGGCAGATGGATCCTTCAGACACCGGACCCAAACGGGGCTCGGCGAGGCTCTCTCCCTGGAATATGAATGTTGAAAGTTCAAATCCAGAGGCTGGGATCATTGCTGGAAGTGCCCTGGGTTCCACCACCACCAGCTGCCAAAAGAGGAGTTGGCCCTTCATTCCCAACTTTGCTTCTAGAGAATACTCCCCGATCACTGGGACTTCCCTGGTGGCACAGTGGTTTAGAATCCACCTGCCAATGTAGGGGACACAGGTTCGATCCCTGGTCCAGGAAGATCCCACACGCCACGGTGCAACTAAGTCTGTGCACCACAACTACTGAGCCTGTGCTCTAGAGCCCACGAGCCACAACTGCTGAGCCCACGTGCTACAACTACTGAAGCCCGCAAGCCTAGAACAGAGCACAAGCACTAAATTGCTTGTGAGGATGGCCTGGAAGAGAATATTACCACTTGATCAAAAACTGTTTCATTTTTAGCTACACCGCCCATCCCAGACCCTCTGCGTTTAGGCACGGCCATGTGACTGTGTTCTAGCCAATGGAATGTGAGCAGAAATATGAGTCGCTTCTGCCTGAGTGTGCCCACCCACACCCTCCTTCCCCTCCTTGGGCTACATGCAGACAATCACAAGGTCCTAAGTTCTAAGCCACTGTGTGGAGGACATCTCTTGCCAACCAAGAACACCTGCTGCAGACAATTACGTAAATGAGGAAGCAACTTCTACTGTATTGGAGCCATCATACATTCTGTGGTCCATTTGTTAGAGCAGCTAGTCCTACCCACCTACTACAGATGGGGGGCAGTGATGCTGGTGGAGGTCATGGTGTTTGTAGTGGTGATGACTGTGGAGGTGGCCAGCGGTCATAGGACCGCAGTAACAGTGGGGATGGCAGGGATGGAGACAGGGATGGTGACAGTGACAATCTTAATGATGACGATGATGTGGCTGGTATTGCCCATGACTGTGATACTAACGACAGCAATAATCATATAATGGGCTGCTGATAAAGACCACCTGTCACCACTGAATTGGCAACCAGGACCCAAAGCCGAAGAAAAAGAGTCCCTAAGTTCTCCCTGTTTAAACAGGGCCCCCCATATGTGGGCAGCAGGCACTCGCTTAGAGGCAGGTAAGAGTTGGCAATCCCCTTCCCCATCCCCCCACTTCTACGTAAGCAGAGAACTGGGGACGAGGACAAGGGAGAGCCACGTTGCTGAGGATACAGTGTCTGTGGAGACAGGTTACTGCCTCCCAAGCCTTTCCCATCCCTAAGCCCAGATGGGGAGGGGGCGGGGATCACTGAGGTGGCCTGCAACGAGTAAGGACCTACAGCTCCGTGTCCCGCTGAATATCAGCCTGCCGACCTGGCCCGCGTGTAATACATGTGTCTGGTTCCTACCTGGGTCGGGTGAGTGGAGTTGATCCTACACAGATGCGCTCCACACAGGGGCAGGAGGATACCCTGCTCATGATGGCGGGTGGGGGGCACGGGAGTCAACCCTCAACCAGACCTGCCCTGCCTGTGTCACTTCCCTCACATTCCACTGGGCCAGACCTGGTCACAGGCCACACCCACTACCAGGGAGGTTGGAGTGTCATCCTTACCTGGGTGGCCACGTGACCAGTGAGAAATTCCATTACTACGTGAAGATAGTAAAGATGGATATTCGGGAAGAGCTGGCAGCCTCTGCCGCACAGTGGCGGCTCCACTGGCCAAAGCGATCTTTTAAAAAATATCAATATAAATTGGATCTTGTCACCCGCCCCCAACTTAAAATATTCCTATTCTCTTAGGATAAACTCTAATTCCCCAGAAAGGCCTGTCAGATCTGGTACTCGCCCTCACTCAAACCTCATCTGGTACCTCGCTTCCCCTTGCATGTGATTCTCTGCCCACATTGACCGGAGTCTGTGAGATTCCTATGACATCCAAGCCCTTGCCGTGTTCTCTCCGCTCTCCTCTAAGTTCTGCTCAGGGCTGGCTCTTCCCCATCTTTCAGGTGCAGATTAAGTGGAAGCTCCTCAAACAGGCCCTCCCTAGCCACCAGGTATAAGCTAGACCCCCAGCCAACCACCAAATTCCTCTCTACTGTGTCACTTTCTGTATTTCTTTCAGGGGTCTTATCACCACTTATGACACCTTGCTTATTTTTTTCTTTTCTTATTTACTCACTTTTCCCCACTGAAATGTTAGCTTCCTGAGGGCAGGAACCCTATCTAGTATATTCACTGTAGCATTCCCTGTGTAAAGACTCTATAAATATTTGTTAAATAACACTTAGATTCTAAGACCTCCTCTTTCCAAGAGTAACTATTGATCCATATTCCCCATCATGCCTGAAGATTGTTAAGTAGGTCATTTGGCCCCAAGAAGACCCCTGAATCACTTACCCAACCAGCCACTTGGTAGAGAATGTCTACTTCTAGCTTTTACCCAGTGAAGGGACCACACAGAGCAAAAGAGAGAAAAATTGCACATGGTTCTTGATATTAAGGCCTGGAAATTACATCACAAATAATCCATGGCTCAATTAATTGTCAGTCTCTTCCCCTGGGTAAGAATGTAAGGGGACAAAGGAAGTGGGTCCACTGTGAGGAGAAGCAGGAGCATCACTCCCTAAGGTTAGTTGTTTGGGTAGATTAGTGAACATGAAACTAAAGACCTAAAGTGAAGTAAGGGAGACACCCTTCAGCCGCAGAAAACAATCAGCTGTGGTTGTCAGAAGACTGAGCTGCTGGTCTCAGCCCCACCTTCACCCACTGCACGAACTGGATAAATTGTGCCACTTCTCTGGACAGTAGTCTGTCCACCTGTTTAATAAGAGGGTTGGACCAAGTCATGTCCAAGGTCCCTTACAGTTCTGTTGGTCCATAAGGAGGAAGGGCTTCCTTCATTTGTTTTAGAGCCCACCAAGCTACTGCACTGAATGGGTTCCCCTCCAAGCACATCCTTTCTCCATGACTACGTGGCTCCTTTTCAAATCAAACTTGTTTAGTGCGTCTCTGTGTCATCAAATATTGGCAAAGAAGGCTGGAGAGGGTCCCGCTGCTGGTCTAGCAAGCCGGCATCTGTGAAGCAGCCAAGAGTGGCTTCTTGTGTTCTTTGGATCCTTTTCCACAGGAAAGCAAACACACTGAGGCTCTGCTCCCTGAGCCACAGGCCCACAAGGGAGAGAGGAATTGCTTGCTCAATAGCCAAGAAATTCCTAACATGTTTGGAGACCTTTGACGTTAAGATCCCTTACAAATGCCAAGTTAACATGTGTAGCATCCTTTCTGAGTCAAAAGAAAACAAAACTCCAAACTATTTACAGAGCTTCCCTGTAAAGGCCAACCAACAGAACAAAAAGAGATTCCAGCAAGAGTTGGGAACAAAAAGGAAAACAGAAAAAACAATAACTAAATATGGAGTATCTATTTTAAATCTATCCTTACACTAGATGCTGTGAGTGATGATATCCAGGATGGAGTGACAGCTTTAAGGTAATATCTTTACATTTCCTAGCTTTTAGGAAATAGGAAGATGATGCAGAGTGGGAGGAGCCCTGAGGGGATGACGTGGAAGTAATTCTCTTTTAGAAATTAGTTATAAAGGGCTTCCCTGGTGGCGCAGTGGTTGGGATTCCGCCTGCCGATGCAGGGGACGCGGGTTCGTGCCCCGGTCCGGGAAGATCCCACGTGCCGCGGAGCGGCTGGGCCCGTGAGCCATGGCCGCTGAGCCTGCGCGTCTGGATGACTGTGCTCTGCAACTGGAGAGGCCACAACAGTGAAAGGCCCGCATACCGCAAAAAAAAAAAAAAAAGAAATTAGTTATAAAAAAAACCAAAAAAATCTATAATAACACAACAGGCACAAGAAGAAGTAGAAAATCTGAATAATTCTGTAATGATTAAAGAAACTAAAACTGTAAGCTAAACAAAAACATATCCACAAACAAAACTCCAGGCCAAGGCGGCTACCCAAGAAAACTGTAACAAACACTTAAAGAAATAAAGTCTTTATCGCATACGCTCTTCCATACGTATAAGAAGAAACATTGCCCTAGTCATTTACTATACCAGCAACACCTAGTTCTGACAAGGAGAATGAGAGAAAAGAAAATTACTGGACAAACTCATTCCTAAACAGAGTGCAAAAATAATTTTTTAAATGAGCAAAATAAATCTAGTGATATATAAAAAAGATAATATATCATGAAATACAAGACTAGTTTAACATTAAAAAAATCAAATGATGTAATTCACCACATTAACAGAATAAAGAGGAATAAACATGTGATTACTTCAAGAGATATCGAAAAATAGGCATGAGATAAATTTCAGGACATGTTTAGTATAATAGAACTCTCAGCAAACTGAAAATGAAAGGGAACTTCTTAAATCTGATAAAGAATGCAACTAACATCACTCTTAATGGTGACAGAATGAACATTCTTCACCCCCAGAGTTAGGAAAAGCATAAGGGTGGCCACTTTCACCCCTTCTATCCAACCTTGTGCTGGCAGCCCTAGACAGGCAAAGAAAAAAAAGTAAAAGGCATAAAGACTGGAAAGTAGAAAAACAGAACTCTCTTTATACACAAATGGCACAATATATGTGTTGACAATACCAAAAGAATCTAATAATTGAATTTTTCAGGAATGCAAGATTTGAGGTCAATATAAAAAAATTAATTGTATTGCTATACACTAGCAATGGACACTTAGAAATGAAATTTAAGAGATAATACTATTTTACATGAAAAGATGCTCAACATCACTAGTCTTAGGGAAATGCAAATTAAAACAACAATGAGAAGTCTTTGCTGCAAGATGGCAGAATAGGAAGACCCTGATCTCACCTCCCCTCATGGGCACGCCATGATTACAACTATTGATGGGAAAGACAGGAATCTGGCAGAAAAGATCTTCTACAGCTAAAGGGATAAAGAAGGAATCATAATGAGAAGGGTAGGAGGGGCAGAGTCACACTACAGTCAAGACCCATACTCTCAGGGGAAGACCCACAAATGGAAGAATAACTACAATTGCAGAGGTTCTCCCCAAGGAGCAAGGGATCTTAACCTCACATTGAGCTCCCCAGCCCAGGGGTGCTGTACTGGGAAGATGAGCACCCAGAACGTTTAGTTTTGAAGGCCAGTGGGGCTTACTTTTGAAAGACCTAGAGGGCTGTGGGAAATAGAGACTCCACTCTTAAATGATGCACACAAAATCTCACACACTCCAGGACACAAGGTAAAAGCAGTAATTTGAAAGGAGCCTGAGTCAGACCTACCTGCTGATCTTGGAGAGTCTCCTGAAGAGGCAGGAGGCAACTGCAGCTCACCCTGGGGACATAGACACTGGCAGCAGACATTTGGGGAACTTGTCCTACCACGTGGACACTGGTGCTGTCAAGTGCCATTGTGGAATCCTCCCTCCAGCCCATTAGCACCAAGAACTGGCCCCACCCACAGCCTGTTGGTGCCAGTGCTGGGACACCTCAGGCCAAGCAACTACTAGGAGGGGACACAGCTCCCCCCACCAACAGGAGGCTGCCTAAAAACCGTCTGAGCCCAAAGCCATCCTGTGACACAGGCCTATCCACCAGAGAGCGCAGGACCCAGCCTCACACACCAGTGCACAGGAATTAGCCCTGAGACCCTCAGGGCCCTGAAGCCAGAGACCCTGGGACCCAGATCTGCCCTCCAGTGGACAGCCATGAGCTGCAGGACCTCCTGGGCCCTGGCTTCATCCACCAGTGAGCTGGCTCTAGCCTAAGGACCAGCCTCACCCACCAGTGGGCAGGCACCAGTCCAGAGACCCACTGGGCCTCAGCTCCACCCACCAGGAGGCCAACTCCAGCTGTGAGACACCTTGTGCCTCTCAGCCAGCTTCCTCAGGATCTTGTGTGACCCACCAGCAGGCTGACACAAGCTTCAGGATAGCCAGCTGTGTCAGGAACCAAACCTGCCCACCAGTGGGACAGTACCAGCTCCAGGACTCCCAGGGTCCTGTAGCCAGAGATTCTACGACCTGGCTTCACTCACCAGTGAGCCAGCATTAGCTCCAGGACTTCCTGGACCTTGGCCCAACTGACCAGTGGTCCAACCTCAGCTCTGGGACACTTCAGCCCTGCAGTCAGTGACCCTAGGACCTGGCTCTGCCTGTCAGTGGGCAGGCACTAGCCCCAGGATCTGGCTTTACCCACTGATGGGCAAGCACTAGCCCTGGGATGACCTGGACCACAACACCACCCACCAGCAAGCCAACATGGTCTCTGAGATACATTAGACTCTTCAGCCAGCCACCCAGGGATCCAGCCCCATTCACCAATGGACCAGCACCAGCTTTGGGACACACCAGAACCCACAGCCAGCCATGTCAGGAGCCAGCCCTACCCACCAGCAGGCTGACAGTATAACTGGGAACCCAGCTCCACAATCACCCACCCAAGAACACAACTGTGACCACTAGTGAGCCAACACTAGCCCTGGAACATCCACAGTTCCACAGACAGCCACCTCGTGACTCAGCCCCATCAACCAGTGGCCAGCAGCCTCCACACAAAGCAGGGCATGGTAAGCAACTGGACCAGGAGCCAGCCACACCTACCAGACCACCCTCAGTAGTCAGCCCATCACAGCAGAAGGATCCTTGCAGCCCACATAGGGGGCATCCCTAGAGCATATAGCTCTAATGACCAGAGGGGAGTGTGCTGTTGGGGTGCACAGGATGTCTCTTACAAAAGGCCACTTCTCTAAGGTCAGGAAATGTAACCACCCTACTAGATACATAGGAATAAAAACATCGAATTAGACAAAATGAGGTGACAGAGGAACATGTTCTAAACAGAAGAACAAGATAAAATCCCAGAAAAAGAACTAACTGAAGTGGAGATTAACAATCTATCTGAGAAAGAGTTCAAGGTAATGATCATAAAGATGATCAAAGAACATGGGAAAAGAATGTATGAACAGATTGAGATGTTAGCAGTTTTTAACAAAGAGTTAGAAAATATAAAGAAGAACCAAACAGAGATGAATAATACAGTAACTGAAATGAAAAACACACTAGAAAGAATTAATAGTAGATTAAATGGTACAGAGGAACAAATCAGCAAGCTGGAAGACAGAGTAGTGGAAATCACTGCATCTGAACAGAAAAGAATAACAAGAATAAAAAGAAATGAGGACAGTTTAAGAGACCTCTGGGACAACATCAAGTGTACAAACATTTACATTATAGGAGTCCCAGAAGGAGAAGAGAGAGAGAAAGGAAAAGAAAATATCTTTGAAGATATAATAGCTGAAAAATTCCCTAACCTGGGAAAGGAAATAGAAATCCAGGCCCAGAAAGCATAGAGAGCCCCAAACAGGATCAAGCCAAAGAAGACCACACCAAGACACATTGTCATTAAAATGGCAAAAATTAAAGATAAAGAGAGAATATTAAAAGCAGCAAGGGGAAAGCAACAAGGTATATACAAGGGAACTCCCATAAGTCTATCAGCTGACTTTTCAGCAAAAAAACTCTATAGGCCAGAAGGGAGTGACATGATATATTTAAAATGATGAAAGAGGAAAATCTATAACCAAGAGTACTCTACCCAGCAAGGCTTTTGAGAAATCAAAAGTTTTACAGACAAACAAAATCTAAAAAGAGTTCAGCACCACCAAACCATCTTTACAAGAAATGTTAAAGGAACTTCTCTAAGCAAAAAAGAAAAGGCCACAACTAGAAACATGAAAATTATGAAAGGAAAAATCTCATTGGTAAAGGCAAATATACAGTAAATCTAGTAAATTAACTCCATATAAAGCTAGTAGAAAGGTTAAAAGACAAAAGTACTAAAATCATCTATATCCACAGTAAGAAGTTAAGGAATACATAAAACAAAAAGATTCAAAATATGACATCAAAAACAGTAAATATGGGGAGAGGAGTAAAAATACCAGGTTGTTAAAATACATTTGAAATTAAGAGATCAGCAACCTAAAATAAATACATATAGATTGCTGTATATAAACCTCATGGTAGCCACAAACCAAAAATCCATAATAGATACATACCAAAAAAAAAGAGAAAGAGATCCAAATATAACACTAAAGATAGTCATGAAATCACAAGGGAAGAGAACAAAAGAAGAAGAAAGGAGCAAGAAAAACTACAAAAACACCCAAAGACAAGTAACAAAATGGCAGTACAAACATACTTGTCAATAACTACTTTAAATGTAAATGAAATAAGTGCTCCAATCAAAAGACATAGAGTGGCTGGATGGATACGAAAACAAAACCTGAATAGATGCTGCCTACAGGAAACTCACTTCAGATCTAAAGACACACACACACACTGAAAGTGAAGGAATGGAAAAAGGTATTCCATGCAAATGGAAATCAAAAGAAAGCCAGAATAACAATATTTATATCAGACAAGATAGACTTTAAAACAAAGATGTAACAGACAAAGAAGGACAATACATGATGATACAGGAACTAATCCAAGAAGAAGATATAACAATTGTAAATATATATGCACCCAACATAAAAGCATTTGAATACATAAAGCAAATAGTAACAGACATAAAGGAAGAAATTGAGAGTAACACAATAATAGAAGGGGACTTTAAAACCCTACTTATATCAATGGACATATCATCCAGAAAGAAAATCAATAAGGAAACACTGGCCTTAAACTACACATTATACTAAATGGACTTAATAGATATATACAGAATATTTCATCCAAAAGCAGCAGAATAGACATTCTTTTCAAGTGCACATGGAACATTATCCAGGATAAATCACATGGTAGCCCACAAAACAAGTCTGGAAATGGCAGCCCAAACAAGTCTCAGTAAATTTAAAAATATTTAAATTGTATCAAACATGTTTTCTTATTACAATGATATGAAACTAGAAATCAACTAAGAAAAAAAACTGCAAAAACAAGTGGAGGCTAAAAAACATGCTTCTAAACAACCAATGGATCACTGAAGAAATCAAAGAAGAAATCAAAAAATATCTGGAGACAAATGAAAACAAAAACATAACAATAAAAAATTTATGGGACACAGCAAAAGCAGTTCTAAGAGAGAATTCTATAGTGATGCAAGCCTACCTCAGGAAACAAGAAAAATCTCAAATCAACAACCTAACCTTACCGAAAGGAGCTAGAAAAAGAAGAGCAAACAAAACTCAAAGTCAGAGAAGGAAAACAATTCATGAAAATCAGAGGAGAAGTAAATGAAATAGAGACTAAAAAACAATAGAAAAGATTAATGAAACTAAGAGCTGGTTCTATGAAAAAATAAACACAATTGATAAACTTTTAACCAGACTCATCAAGAAGAAAAGAGAGAGGGCCCAAATCAATAAAATCAGAAATAAAAAGGGAGAAATTAAAACCAATGCCACAGAAATACAATGGATCATAAGAGAATATTATGAACAATTATATGTCAATAAAATGAGAAACCTAGAATAGACAAATCCCTAGAATGGTACAATTTCCCACAGCTTAACCAGGAAGAAATAGAAAATATGAACAGATCAATTACCAGTGATGAAATTGAAACAGTAATTTTAAAACTCCCAAAAAACAAAAGTCTAAGACCAGATGGCTTCACAGGTGAATTTTATCAAATATTTAGAGAAGAATCAATACCCGTCCTTCTCAAACTATTCCAAAAAATTACAGAGGAAGGAATGCTTCCAAACTCATTCTACCAGGACAGCATCACCCTGATACCAAAACTAGACAAAGATATAACCAAAACAAAGAAAAAGAAAATTATAGGTGAATAACATTGATAGACATAGCTGCAAAAATCCTCAATGAAATATTATCAAACTGAATTCAACAATACATTAAAAGGATCATACACCATTATCAAGTGGAATTTATCCCAGGGATGCAAGGATAGTTCAATACCCACAAATCAATCAAAGTGATACACTACATCAACAAACTGAAGAATAAAAATTATATAATCGTCTAAAGAGATGCAAAACAAAGCTTCTGACAAAATTCAATTTATCCATTTATGATAAAAACTCTCAACAAAGTGGGTATAGAGGGAATATACCTCAACATATAAAGGTCATATATGCTAAGCCCACAGCTAACATCATACTCAACAGTGAAAATTTGAAAGCATTTCCTCTAAGATCAGGAACAAGACAAGGATGCTCAGTCTCACCACTTTTATTCAACATAGTATTGAAAGTCCTAGCCAAAGCAATCAGACAAGAAAAAGAAATTAAAGGAATCCAGTTTGGAAAGGAAGAAATAAAATTGGAATTCCTTGCAGAGGACATGAGACTATACATTAGAAAATCCTCAAAATGCCACCAATAAACAACTAGAGCTCATCAATGTATTTGGTAAAGGTGCAGAATACAAAATTAATACATAGAAATCTGTTGCATTTTTATACACTAAAAATGAACTATTAGAAAGGGAAAGTAAGAAAACATTTACAACTGCATCACAAGGAATAAAATACCCAGGAATAAATATAATCAAGGAGGTAAGGGACTTCCCTGGCAGTTCAGTGGCTAAGACTTTGTCTTCCAATGCAAGGGGTGAGGTTCAATCCCTGGTCAGGGAGCTAAGATCCCACTTACCTCGCATCCAAAAAACCAAAACATAAAACAGAAGCAATATTGTAACAAATTAAATAAAGACTTTAAAAATGGTCCACATCAAAAAAATCTTTAAGATGTAAAATACCTGTATTCAGAAATCTGTGAGACACTGATGAAAGAAA
Organism: Lagenorhynchus albirostris; assembly: GCF_949774975.1. NCBI lineage: Eukaryota > Metazoa > Chordata > Mammalia > Artiodactyla > Delphinidae > Lagenorhynchus > Lagenorhynchus albirostris. The sequence goes on from NC_083100.1 coordinate 114,324,593, forward strand.
TTGAAGATGACACAAACAGATGGAAAGATATGTCATGTTCATGGATTGAAAGAATTAATATTGTTAAAATGACCACGTGACCCAAGGCAATCTACAGATTCAATGCAATCCCTATCAAAATACCAATGGCATTCTTCACAGAACTAGAAGAAATAATTCTAAAATTATTTGTATGCAAATATAAAAGGCCCCAAATAGCCAAAACAGCCTTGAGGAAAAATAGAACAAAGCTGGAGTTATCACACGCCCTGATTTTAAACTATACTATAAAGCTACCGTACTTAAAACAGTATGATACCAGCACAAAAATAGACATGTAGATCAATGGAACAGAACAGAGAGTCCAGAAATAAAACCACCCTTACATAGGCAAATAATCTATCACAAAGGAGGCAAGAATATACAATGGGAAAAAAGAACACCTCTTCAATAAATGGTGTTGGGAAAACTTGACAGCTACTTGTAAATGAATCAAACTGGACTATTCTCTCACACCGTGCACAAAAATAATTTCAAAATGGATTAAAAACTTAAATGTAAGACCTGAAACCATAAAGTTCTATTGAAAAAAATAAAACAGGCAGTACTTTCTTCAACATCAGTCTTAGTCATATTTTTTGGAGAAGTCTCCCCAGGCAAGGGAAACAAAAGCAAAAATGAACAAATAGGACTAGATCAAACTGAAAAGCTTTTTCACAACAAATAAAGCTCTAAAAATGAAAAGCCTGCCTACTGAATGGGAGAAGATATTTACAAACAATGTATCTAACAAGGGGTTAATATCCAAAATAGACAACTCATGATAAAAACAAACAAACAATCCAATTAAAAAGGAGCAAAGGATCTGAATAGACATTTTTCTAAAGAAGACATGTAGCTGGCCAACAGGCCCATGAAAATATGCTCAACATCACTAATCATCAGGAAAATGTAAATCAAAACCACAACAAGATATCACTTCACACCTGTCAGGATGGCTATCATCAAAAAGACAAGTGTTAGCAAGGATGTGGAGAAAGGAGAACCTGTGTGCACTGTTGGAGGGAATGTAAATTGGTGCAGTCACTACGGAAAACATTATGGAGTTTTCTCAAAAAATTAAAAATAGAACTACCATATGATCCTGCAATTCCACTTCTGGTTATTTATGCACAGAAAACAAAAACATTAATTAGAAAAGATATATGTACCCTGTTGTTCATTGCAGCATTATTTATAATAACAAAGATTTTGGGAAACAACCCAAGTGCCCATCAACAGATGAATGAAAAAAGATGATGGAATATATATTATATTCCATATACATATATGGAGTAGAATATTACTCAGCCATAAAAAAGAATGAAATCCTGCCATTTGCAACAACATGGTTGGACCTAAAAGGTATTATGGTAAATGAAATAGGTCAGACAGAGAAAGAAAAATACTGTGTGATGTCACTTATATGTAGAATCTAAAAAGCAAGCAAACCAAATGAACAAACAACAAAACAGCAACACAGCTATAAGTACAAAGAACAAATAGGTCATTTGCAAAGGATGAGAAAGTGGAGGGAGGAAAGAAATAGGTGAGGGAGATTAAGAGGTATAACTTCCAGGTGCAAAATGAATGAGTCATGGGTATGAAGTGTACAGGGTGGGGAATATAGTCAATAACTAAGTAATATCTTTAGGGTGGGATTACATATTATAACTAGACTTACCATGGTGATAATTTTGTAATGTATAAAAAAATCACTATATTGTGTAACAGGAACTAACATAGTGTTATAGGTCAATTATACTTCAAAAACAAACATACAAACTCAGAAAAAAAGATCAGATTTGCAGTTACCAGAGGAAGGCTTGGTGGGGGGAGGGGGAATTGGATGTAGGCAGTCAAAACTTATGAACTTCCAGTTATAAGATAAATAAGTACTAGGGGTGTGATGTACAATGTGTTAAACATAATTTACACAGCTGTGTGCTATATATGAAAGCTGTTAAGAGAGTAAGTAAACTCTAAGAGTTCTCATCACAAGAAAAAAAACTTTTTTTCTATTTCTTTAATTTTGTATCTACATGAGATGATGGATGTTCACTAAACTTCTTGTGATAATCATTTCATAATGTATGTAAGTCACATCATTAGGCTATACACCTTAAACTTATACAGAGCTGTATGTCAATTACATCTCAAAAAAGCTAGAAGAAAAAATTAATTTTTAAAAATAAGTAATAAAAAAATGAAATATCATGATATTTGCAACCTACTTTTAAATAATTCTTGTGAGTGTGTGTGTATGTGTGTGCAAGGCAAATACTAAGATCATCTATTATTTCTGTTACCAGAAAAAATATAATAAAGCTATTTCCATTTTGGAAAAAAATGGGAAAGAAGTTCAGTTTTCTTATAAAAGTACAGTATAAACACTTTATTTTGGAACAACTTTTAATCAAGGCATAAAGGGAAAAGTTGATATATATGACTGTATTAAAAGTAAGAACTTCTTCCATCAAAAGATGTAATAAAGAGAGAGAAAGGGTAAGCCACACAATGGCAGAAGATAGTCATGAGCATTCACTTTACAGTAATTCATTAGGCTGCATATTTATATCTTTTATGTACTTCTCTGTATGCTTTTGTATCCACAGAAGCAAATAAAAAGATTAAAGTAGACATTGGATTATAGAGGACCAAGTGCATTAGACTCAGCCAGCAGTGTCTCCAAGGAAGATTTTATTGTACTTGTTCAATGGCTCATTTAGCTGCAAAGAGGGGTAGCATTGTTGCCTGTGGAAGTGTTAAAAACAAACAGACAAACAATAAAACTAACAAGGAATCTTCTCCAAAGTGCTAGGGAAGAAGAACCTGAGGCAGGGAAGAGGTGGGGGACCCCCCCGCCTAGAAAATATGAAACATCATGAAGCCAATTAATGTTCCCTGATTGGCATGAAAATTAATTTGCCCAGAATTATTCATGCTGGAGGGTTCTAATTATTCAACTCCATCAAGATGCAAATTGAGTTTTGCACAAAGAGAACAAGAAGGGGGCCAGAGGGAAATGGTGGTGTGTAGTAGGCAGGCCTGGACTGAAGGAGAGGCTGAGACCCAGGTGTTGCGGAAACCACAGGAATTCTGAGCTACAGCTTTGGTAGGGGAGCCGCGGGGCCAGCTTGCCTTCTACCTTTAGTCATTCGCCTCTGGGAAGAGACACTGAGATCCAGGAGAAGCACACCTGAAGGGCCCATCCTCCTGATGCTGGAAACAGCAGAGAGATGCCTGGTGCTGGGGAGACCCCAGAGGTGCTCTCTCAGCTGGCACTAGTGCTGGTAGCAGTTACATAACAAAATAAAAGGGATGTGCTCTGAATGTATCCTTGCCTGTGATGGGTGTTCAATAAATGTTTAATGACTCACTACTGCATTATTAATCTTTTGACACACCACTAAAATAATGTCACTGTCTGTATGAATAATAAAATTCATTAATTATGCCAGAAATATTTGTTACACAGCTACTCAGGGCAAAGTCCACAGGCTTGGTGCAAGAGATGGGAGGGGAAAAGTCAGCACTTACACCCTCAGGGAGCTCACAGTCTAGTGCTGAGACCTACAACAGACCATCAGAGTGGCTAGGGATGTTCTTAGGGAGGAAAGATGTGTGAGACCTCTACCAATAAAAAACACAAAGCATCACTGGGAAAAGATGAAGAAGACCTAAATATATGGAAATGCAAAGGACCCAGATTCATCAGCACATTCTTTTTTTTTTCAGTGAATTGATTTGCTCTGCCGGTTATCAAAATATTATAAAAAGATAGTACAGTAGTCAGGGTTCTCCAGACAGAGCCAACAGGATGTGTATATGTAGAGAGAGATTTACTTTAAGGAATTGGCTCATGTGATTAAGGAGGTTTGGCAAATCTAAAATCTGCAGAATAGACCAGCAGACTGGAAACCCAGGGGACAGGTGCAGTTTGAATCCAGAAACAGCCTGCCGGCTGAATTCCTTCTTGCTCGGAGAAGACCAGTCTTTGTTCTATTAAGGTCTTCAACTGATTGGATGAGAACCACCCAATGGGGGAGGGCAATCTGCTTTACCCAAATCTGTCCACCAATTTAAAAGTTAATCTCATCCAAAAAACACCTTCATAGAAACATCCAGAATAATGTGAGCAAATATCTGGGCACTGTGGCACAGCTGAGTTGACACATAAAAGTAACCATCACAGACAGCAGTTAAGAAAGCACGGTATAGGCACAAGGATAGGCAAATAAGCCAATGGAAAGATTTAGAAAGAAATTCCAGAAACAAAGTCATAAATATAAAGACATGTGATTTATGGGGCTTCCCTGGTGGTGCAGTGGTTGAGACTCCGCCTGCCGTTGCAGGGGATGCGGGTTCATGCCCCAGTCCGGGAAGATCCCATATGCCGCGGAGCGCCTGGGCCAGTGAACCATGGCCGCTGAGCCTGTGCTCTGCAACGGGAGAGGCCACAACAGTGAGAGGTCCACGTACCACAAAAAAAAAAAAACGTGATTTATGATAAATGTGATACTGCCAAGTGCTGGCGAAAGGCCAGCTTTGTTTCAAATGGTACTAGGACAGTGGAATATCATATAAAAAAAATAAATTTGGATCTTTAACTCACCCCATTCCCAAAAATCAATATTGGCCGATCATAAACCTTAAAGTGAAAAGTAAAACAGCAAATATTTAAGACGATCTAAGAATGTCTTCCATAACTTCAAGGTAGAGAAAGATCTCTTAAATAGGACACAGTAGGCACTAGACATAGGAGAAAAGGACTCATGAATTTAGCCACGTTAAAATTAAGAAATTTTGTTTAAAAAAAAACACTATTAAGAGTGTGAAAAGCAAGCCATTGAGTGGAAGAAGATGATAAATGACAAAAATCCTGTTACCAGGATATGTAAAGAGTTGCCCCAAGTCAATAAGAAAAAGGCAAAGGACCAAGCAGAAAAATGGGCAGAACACCTGAACAGGTACCACGTGAAAAATAATATCCCACTGGTCAATAAATATATGAATATGGACTCACACTCACTGGTAATCAGGGAAATGAAAATTAAGATCACAATGAATCATACTACACACCTACCTGATTGGCAAAAATTTTTAATTCTGACAATACCAAGCATTGATTAGGAGCAACAAGACCTTGTACACATTGCAGTGGGAGTGTAAAATGGTACAGCCACACTGGAAAAGTGTTTCCAATATCCAGTAAATCTGACATGTTTACCCCTAGATATATACCCTACAGAAATTCTTTCTCATGTACATTTTGGAAAATGTCAAGATAGCTAAAGTGGCAACAACTCAAATGTCCATCCATGGTAGAAATGATAAACAAACAAGTATATTCATGCAAAGGAATACTATACAGCAATGAAAATGAATGAAACACAGACAGATATACAACATGCATTAATCTTTGAAACATTATATTAAGAAAAAAGAAATCAGATGCAGCAGAATACCACAGTGTAATTCCATTATGTAAAGTGTAAAAAAATAGCAATATTAAATTATATGTTTATATATAAACATATTAACTAATAATTAATATTAACTAATATATTAACTAATTATTAACTAATAATTAACACTATTAAAAAAGTACCATAGAAGTCGAGATTTTGGTTACTGCTAAGGGGAGGGAAAGAGTATGATTGGGAGGGTCATGCAGAGGCTGCTAAATTGCTGGCAGTACTCTATTTCCTCACTTGGTGCAATTACACAAGTGTTTGCCACAATTTGTTAAGCTAATGTGCTTGTGTTTTACATATATTTCTGTATGTTTACTATAATTAACAATAAAAAATGTAAACATTTAGCACAGGGAACTATATTCAATATCTTACAATAATCTATAATGGAAAAGAATCTGAAAAGGGGGACTTCCCTGGTGGTCCAGAGGTAAAGAATCCACCTTACAATGCAGGGGATGCGGGTTCAATCCCTGGCCAGGGAACTAAGATCCCACACACCACGGGGCAACTAAGCCCACGCACCACAACTACTGAGCTCGCGCGCCTCAAATAAAGCCCATGTGCCGCAAACTACAGAGACCATGCGCCCTGGAGTCTGCATGCCACAACTAGAGAAGAGAAAACCGCATAACCCGCCTGCCACAACTAGAGAGAAGCGTATACACTGCAACAGAGAGCCCATGTGCTGCAATGAAAGATCCCACATGCCTCAATGAAGATTCCACTTTCCACAACTAAGACCCAATGCAGCCAAAAATAAATTAAATAAATAAATAAATAATAAATCTTTAAGAAAAAAGAACCTGAAAAGGAATGTATATTAATATATAAAACAAATCACTTTGCTGTACGCCTAAAACTAGCACATTGTGAATTAATTATACATCAATTAAAAAATGGTTTTAAAAAATCTAAACATTTAAACTTTTTCATTGTGCCATTAAAAACAAAACAGTGGGTAGGTTATATAGCATATTATACACAAATAAAGAGAGAAATGTGATGAAATAAAATTTATATTTTTAAGGCAGGACAAGAAAATTTAAACATAAAATTCTCTTTCTGTCCCTTTGGGCCTCCTCCGTCCCTCCCTCCCTAATGTGCAGTGTGTGTCTGCATTACAGGTTAACCAGAGCACCTCAAGGATAGGAGTGCCTGCCCTACCAGAAAGATCTTTTTTTTTCTTTCTTCTGATGCTAACAATGTAACTTTGTAAAAGAATAGTGTTATTTCCCAAGGCTGTAAGAGGTCATAGTGACTTGCTGCCCGCGCGTTGTATGTGCTTATCTGGATTTTGTATCCTTGGTGAACTTTATGCAAAATCTCAATATGTCTATTTGATGTACCACCCTTTGTCTCATAAAGGTATACCACTGTGCCTTTGACTTCCAACAGGTGGAACAGTTCTCAGAGCTTCTGAGACTTTGTCTCCCAGGTTATAATCTTCAGTTTAGTTTGAATAAAATACCCTTTTTTTCTTCTTAACTTGATTGTTAATTGAATTTCCATAAGCAATTGGTAAATTGGAAGACAGGTTTGAAGCACAGCCTGAGAAACAAAGAGATGGGAAAATATGAAAGAGAGATTAAGATAGAGATTAGAGTAAAAAGGGCTACTTTACATCTAATCAGGTTTTCAAAATGAGGTAGTAGAGTTTAATAAAGAATATTCAAAAAGATAATGGCTTAGAAATTTCCAGAATTGATGATAGACACACATCCTCAGATTCAGAAATCCAGTATGTCCCGAACAGAATAAATAAAAAGAAATCCAAACCCAGGCATTTCATAGTGAAAGTGCAGGTAGCTAGAAACAAAGAGATCTTAAAATTAGTCAAGAAGGGAAGAGAAATTGGTTACAAACAGCAGTTAGATCAATAGTTAACTTCTCAAGAAGAACAAAGATGAATGGACCCAGAGATTATCATATTAAGTGAAGTAAGGTAGACAGAGAAAGACAAATATCATATGATATCACTTATATGTGGAACCTTAAAAAAATGATACAAATGAACTTATTTACAAAACAGAAACAGACTCACAGACATAGAAAACAGACATATGGTTACCAAAGGGGATAGCAAGGGGGGCGATAAATTAGGAGTTTGGGATTAACAGATACACACTACTATATATAAAATAGGTAAACAACAATGAACTACGGTATAGCACAGGGAGCTATACTCAATATCTTGTAATAACTTATAATGGAAAAGAATCTGAAAATATATATATACATATGTATAACTGAATCACTTTGCTGTACACTTGAAACTAACACAAAATTGTAAATTAACTATACTTCAATTAAAAAAAAGAAGAAAAAAGAAAATCAGAAAGACTGTGGATTGACATCCTCATTATATGAAGAACAAAATAACTGTCAACATAGAATCATATAATTAGTGTATTAGTTTCCTAGAGCTGCTATAACAAATGAACACAAACTGCATGGCTTAAAGTAACAGGAAGTTATTCTTTCACAGTTCTGGAGGTCCAAAGCTGAAGTGTTGACAGGGCCATGCTCCCTCTGAAGGCTCTAAAAACAAATCTTTCCTTGCTTCTTTTTTTTTACATCTTTATTGGAGTATAATTGCTTTACAATGGTGTCTTAGTTTCTGCTTTATAACAAAGTGAATCAGTTATACTTATACATATGTCCCCATATCTCTTCCCTCTTGCGTCTCCCTCCCTCCCACCTTCCCTATCCCACCCCTCCAGGTGGTCACAAAGCACTGAGCTGATCTCCCTGTGCCATGCGGCTGCTTCCCACTAGCTATCTATTTAACGTTTAGTAGTGTATATATGTCCTTCTTTGTAGCTTCTGGTGATTGCCAGCAATCGTTGGTGGTCCTTGTCTTGCAGCTGCAACACTCCAATCTCCACCTCCATCATCATCTGGCCCTATTCCCTGTGTCTCAGTGCCAAATTTCCTTCTTAAAAGGATACCCTCATTGGAATAGGAACCATCCTAATCCAGTGTGACCGCATCTTAACTTGATTACATCTGCAAAAATCCTATTTCCCAATAAGGTCACATTCACATGTACAAAGGGTTTGGACTTAAATATATATTTTTTGGGAGGGGGGACACAATTCAACTCACAGGACCCAATAAAACTATCTTTCAAGACTGAGAGAGAAATTCAGAAGTTTTCAGACCAAAATCTGAGAAAGTTTGCCCTCACAGAAAGAAATCTAAAGAATATATTTTGGATATAAGGTGGGAGACACTAGAAAGAATACTGAGCAAATAATTTTTTAAATGTGGATAAATCAAACAATTAACTTACAAAGCCATGACAACAGTGTCTTATTTGTATCTACCCAAGAGAAAAGAAAATATATGTCCACAAAAAAAAAAAAGAAAATTTCACAGCAGTATTATTTGTAACAGCCAAAATATGCAAACAACTCAAATGTCCATCGACTGATGAATGGATAAATGAAATGTGGTCTATCCACACAACAGAATATTATATGGCAATGAAAAGGAATGAAGTACTGATACACGCTGCAACATGGATGAACTTTGGAAATATTATGTTTAGTGAAAGAAGGCAGTCACAAAAGACCATATGTTATATGATTCCATTTATATAAAGTGTCCATAATAGGCAACTCTACAGAGACAGGAAGTAGATTAGTGGTTTCCGGGGACTAGGAGAAGGAAAGATTATTAGTGACTACTAATGGGTATGGGGTTTCTTTGGAGGATGGTGAAAATGTTGTAAAGTTAGATTATGGTGATGGTTGCACTACTCCATAAATATACGAAAAGTTATAGAATTACACATTTTAAATGAATGAACTTTATGGTATGTAAATTATATCTTGATAAAGCTGTTTTTTAAACATGAGAGGGAAAAATATTGCAAAATAATGGCATATAGTTGCTCCAGCTTCAGCTATCACACATCTCTTCCCAGGGGCTGGATCGAGAAAAGAAAGGAAAGACAGTACGGCCTTACTTTTAAAGAGATTTCCTGAAAGGACCACAAAACTTCCTTTTGCACCCTGTTACCCAGAACTTACCTGAGCTGTCACACAGTGAGCAAGGAAGGTTGAGAAATGGAGTTTATAACTGGGCACATTATGCCCCCAAATTACTTGGGGCTCAGTTACAAAAGAGGAGTAGAAGGATGTTGGGGAAGATGAGTAGCCAGGCTTCCACGTCTTCTTACCTTTGTCTGATGTGTTCTCATCCCCTTAGCCGTGAAGCAACCCAACAGACAGCGCTGAGAGGGAGCTGCCTCTGATCTGCTCTGCCTCGCGTGCTCATGCTGCCAGAGCGAACTGAATCTGACCTGTGTGAGAAAGCCTGGTCCACTTTCTGCTGAGGCTGCTTCTTATCACCACTTCTGTTTGAACTTTTCAACCTTGCAACGCTGCAACTTGGCCAATTGACATTTGAGGCTGTGGGTAGAGAAGCATCCTCTCAGTCCAGCATCTTCACATCTGCTTGCAGACTGGCTGCCTCTAGTTTGAGTTTATCCTTTTTCTAGACATTCCTGAAAGCAGTCATAAAAGCCGCACACACCAAATGCTAAATCGTTCCTACCATTTCACAACACAGGGCTTGCATTCTAAGGCTGTCAGCAGACAGTCTGCCCCGGTGTTCCCACTGCTCCAGAGCAAGGGCATTCGCTCTCCAGCCTGTGATGTCTGTGTGCTCAATGCCAGAAACCAGACTCCCTCCACTTTTAGGTTCTGCTTCTTACAGCACCCCACCTTCAAATTCAGTTAAGAAAAGATCTGGGGACTTCCCTGGTGGTCCGGTGGTAAAGAATCTGCCTTCCAATGCAGGGGACGTGGGTTCGATCCTTGGTCAGGGAACTAAGATCCCACATGCCGTGGGGCAACTAAGCCCGCCCAACACAGCTACTGAGCCCACGCGCCTCAGCTAGAGAGCCCACATGCCGCAAACTACAGAGCCCACGCACTCTGGATCCTGTGTGCCACAACTAGAGAGAGCACATGCCACAACTAGAGAGAAGCCCGTACACCACAATGAAGAGCCCACACACCGCAACTAACACACGGCACAGCCAAAAAATAAAATAAATAAATAAATTAAATGCTTAAAAAAATAATAGATTTGGAAGGTCATTTCATAATAATTCACCATAAGAAAGAACAACTTAACAATGTAGCTTTAACTATACAAAGCAAAAGCTGGCGGAATTATAAGGGAAAATGAACAAAGTCACAATCATAATGAGAGGCATTAACAGGCCTCTACTGGCAAAAAAAAAAAAGTCTAGCCGATGTGGGGATAAAAAGCAAGGACGGAGAATAATTGAACAATATAATAAATGATTTTGATTTAATGGATATACTCATATAAATCCCTTTACCTCAAAATCTGCACATTCATGTTCTTTTCAAAACTTGATCATAGAAGAGACTGATAACATAGACAAATTCCTGACAAGAAGGATAAAGGGAAAAAAGAGCAGGTCCAGAATAAGCAACATTGGGTTGGGAAGGGGGAAGGAACCTAATAACAAATATGATAGAGATAATATTTAAATCATAAGAGATTACAAAAACTTCATGTCAAGAAATTTGAAATTTAAATATAAATGGGCAATTCTCCAGAAAAATGTAAATTACCAAACTTGGCTCAAGAAGAAAATTAAAAACCTGAATGGGATCCTACAATTTCACTTCTGGGTATATACCCAAAGGAAATGAAAACAGGATATTGAAAAGGTGTCTGCACCTGCATGTTCATTGCAGCAGTATTCACAATAGCCAACATAAGGAACCAAACTAAGTCTCTGTCAATGGATGACTGGATAAAGAAAATGTTGTACATATATATAAAGCAATGTTATAGCCATGAGAAAGAAGGAAATTCTGCCATTTGTGACAACATGGATGGACCTTGAGGACATATTGTAAGTGAGGTGAGTCAGAAAGAGAAAAACAAATACTGTATATCATTTATATGTGGAATCTAAAAAATCTAGACTCATGTAGAGTGGTGGTTACCAGGAGCTGGTGGGTGAGAGGATAGAAGAGACGTTTGTGGCTACAAACTTCCAGCCAGTAGATAAATAAGTCCTGGATCTTTAATGCACAGTATAGTGAATGTAAACAACAACATTGAACTATTGTTGAAATATTGAATTATGGCTAAGAGACTAGATCTCAGTTATTCTCACCACAAAAATGAAAGAATAATTATGTGACATGATAGAGATGGTAACCCTTGCTACAATGACAATCATATTATCATGTATAAATGTATTAAATCAGTATGTTTTGCACCTTAAATTTACACAATGTTGTACGTCAGATATATTTCAATTTTAAAAAACCTGTATGGGTTTTTTGCTCCTAAAGGCATTGAGTTTGTATTTTAAATTCAGTCTGCAAAATAAAGTCCAGACAGTTTTACCAGTGAATTCTGCTAGACTCATTTAGTAAAACCTTGAATACAAGACAGGGAGGTAACAGTATAAGAAAGGAAAAGTATAACCAATCTTACCTTGGAACGTGAATACAAAAATGCAAAAAAACCATATAAATCCAGGAATAAATACTATAAACATTCAAATTTAGACATATACACACATGCATCATATATGATAAAGGAGAAAAACAGCAAAATAACATCCGTAAATGCAGAAAATCATTTTATAAAAAATCATGTAGGATTTAAGGAAAAAAAATTCTTACAAAACTAGAAATAAAAAGAAACTTTCTAAATGTGGTAAAGCACAGTTCAAAAACCTACCACAGCAAATGTTACTGGTACTACAGCAGGTTCATCCCTTTAGAAGCCTGGAACAGCCCAAAGAAGCCTGTTATCTTAGCTGTGTGCTCAAAGCCATTATCACTTCTATCTACAGTCCTGGAACTCCTGGTTGCCAAAGTTATAAAAGAAAAATAAGTAAGTATAAGGATTTTTTAAAGTTTTTTAAAATCATCATTTGCAGATGATGACTTACAGATATCAGAAAGAGATGTACAGAAAAAATATTGAAATAAGCAAGAGCACCTAGCAGGTTACTGGAGCACTCCTATCCAGCAGCAACAGTCATTTAGAAGATGAAGTTGTAAGAACGACAGATTTTATAAAGGCAACACAACAACCAGGTACCTGGGAATTAATCTAACAAAATATGTGCAAGGCCTGTACAGGTAAAAAAGTTCAAAAACTTTATTAAAAGAAAAAGAAGGCTTAAATAAATGGAGAAACAAAACACATTCAAGTATGGGAAGACAATAGCATAAAGACGGCAATTTTCCTCTGAGTTAATCTATCAATCACTGTGGTTCTAGCTAAAATCCCAAACTGTAGATACAAAATAATATGCCATTTAGTTAATTATTTTGTTCTCCCTGTTTCTTTTCTATTTTGTAAGTTATGGGCTCCTGGCCTGATTTTCTTTCCCTCCTTGTGTGCTAACTAAGGAAGTTCTAATACTTAGTCTTAGAATGATAGGATCTTATAAAATGTTGGTGAAAGCAATCTCAAGATAAAAAGGAAATATTGCCTCTTTCCCAAAAGAGGCATAAAAGTATCATTAAATGCACTTAATTTTTCTTATTTTTAATAAAATGATCTTGAAATATACCTGGACTTCAGAAATTATCACTATGACCTATGAAAATAATTTTTAACTCCTAAAAATTTGATTCTGACCCCTTTTCTTTCTTTATAGTTTATTTGCCCTGGTATTAATATTTAAATTGATATCTTTGTTTCTAAAAGATAACTGCTGGGGTTTTTTTTAATTTTGGCAGAAAATGAGCATTTCTAGTTTCCTTTTCTCTTGCTTGCATACAACTTTAAAAAAATAAAAATCTATTAGTCTGTGGAATTTCTCACCTATACAAAAAAAATTGTGAAAGTCTTTCTCATTTAAATTATTGGACTTAGTCACGGAATTTGACAAACTAATCCTAAAATTCATATGGAAAAGTAAAGGAACAATGTAGCCAGACCATGTTTAAATAAGAGGAATGAAGACGTCTCTGCTTATCATACATGAAGATTCCACAAGCCACACAAATTAGGACAGCATAATATTTGCTCAGAACGATAGGCTAGAAACAAACCAGACTGTATTCGCCCAGACATTCCCTTCCCTGACCACTCCTTTAAACAATCCCTTCCTTCCATACAGCTCCATCCCCTACCCTGTTTTAATTTCCTCATAGCACATTCATCAGATACTTATGTGTCCATACAGTTTTTTATACATGATTCCTATTGAAAGTAATGGTACTACCATAATAAGTGTATTTCGTAATAATAAAAAAGCCAGTTCATCAAGAAAGCATAACAATCTGAATAACAAAACATCTGATCACAAAGCATCAACTACATGAAGCAAAAGCTGACAGAATAAATGGAGATATAGACACATTCACAATTACAGGTGTAGATTTTAACAGTCTTTTCTCTATAATTGATCAAACTATTAGACAAAATATCAATAAGCATATAGAGATTTAAATAACTTTTAAGCAGCTTAACCCAGCGTTTCTCAATGTCAGCACTACTGACACTTTGAGCCAGATAATTCTTTGTCATGGGGGGTGGAGCTGTCCTGTACATGGTAAGATGTTTAGCAGCATCCTTGACTTCAACCCGCTAGATACCAGTAGTACCCTCATCCCAGGTGTGACACCAAAAATGTCTCCAGACCCTGCCAAATGTCTGCTTGTTGAGAATCACTGGTGTACCTAGTTGACATGTAGAGAACACTACAACCAAGGCACTGCATTTTCAAGTATACATGGAACTTTCACCAATACAGGGCATATATCTCAAAAGATTTCAAAAGATTTAAATCATATTAAGTAAGTTCTCTGACCAAAATGGAATTTAATTAGAAATCAATAAAATATCTGGAAAATCTCAAAATAAGCTGAATGATAATTTAAAAAAAATCAATATTTACGGACCACAACTAAAGATGTACTTACCCTAGGAAAAAAAATGAGTTTCCTCAAAAATATTATGATCAAGCAATTCCATTTCTGGGTATTTATCCAAAGAAAACAAAAACACTAGCTCAAAAAGATACATGCACCCCCATGTTCATTGCAGCATTATTTACAATAGCCAAGATATGGAAACAACCTAAATGTCCACTGACAGATGAATGGATACAGAAAAATGAGGAATGTGGAAAACACAATGGAATATTATTCAGCCATAAAAAAAGGAATAAAATCTTGCCATTTGCGTCTACATGGATGGAGCTTGAGGGCATTATGCTAAATGAAATAAGTCAGACGGAGAAAGACAAATACCATGTCATCTCACTTATATGTGGAATCTAAAACAAAAAGCAAACAGAAAATAATCTTACAGAAACAGAAGACAGATTGGTGGTTGCCAGAGGTGAGGGGTGGTAAGTGGGCAAAATGAAGGGAGTCAAAATGTACAAACCTCCAGTTATAAAATAAGTAAGTCAGGGGGATGTAATGCACAACATGGTGACTTTAGCTAATAATACTGTGTTGAAAGTTGCTAGGAGAGTAAATCTTAAAAGTTCTCTTCACAAGAAAAAGAAATTTGTAGCTAATACATAGTTACAGTGACAGATGTTAGCTAAAGTTATTATGGTGATCATTTCACAATACATACAAATATTGAATCATTACATTGCACACCTGAAACTAATATAATGTTCTGTGTCAATGATACTGGAAAAAAAGAAAAAGAAAATAATAAAAGTAAAAGAGATCAAAATTTAAAGATTTAAATTTAAAATGTACCATCTTAACCATCTTTAAGTATACAGTTTGGTGACATTTTAAATCTCACTACCATCCATCCCAAGAACTCTTTACATCTTGCAAAACTAAAACTCTATACCCATTCAACAGTAACTCCTTCTCTCCTGCCCCCAGTCTCTTGCAACCGTCATCCTACTTTCTGTCTCTATGATTTTCACTACTCTAGGTCTTCACAAAAGTAGAATCATACAGCATTTGTCTTTTTGTGACTAGCTTATTTCACTTAGCATAATGTTCATCCATGTTGTGACATATGTCAAAATTTCCTTCCTTCTTGAGGCTGAATAATATTGCATGGTATATAAGTGCTAAGTTTTATTTATCCATTCATCTCAGTGGACACTTGGGTTGCTGCCACATTTTGACTATTGTGAATAATGCTGCTACGAACATGCGTGTACAAATCTGAGACCCCTGCTTTTTTGGGTATATGTGGAATTTCTGAATCATAGGGTAATTCTATTTTTAATTTTTTGAGGAACTGCCATACAGTTTTCCATGGCATCTGCACCATTTTACATTCCCACCAACAATGCACCAGGGTTCCTATTTCTCCACATCCTCTCCAACACTGGTCCTTCTGTGCTGTTTTTCTGTTTGCTTGTTTTATAGTAGCCATCCTAATGGATGTAGGATTCTATCTTATAGTGGCTTTGATTTGCACTTCCCTAATGATTGGTGATGTTGAGCATCTTTTCATGTGTTTAGTTGCCACTTGTATATCTACCTTGGAAAAAACTCTATCCAAGTCCTTTGGCCATTTTATAATTGCATCATTTGTCTTTTTGTTGTTCAGTTGTAGGAGTTCCCTATATATTCTGGATATTAACCCCTCACTAGATATATGATTTAAAGTATTTTCTGCCATTCTGTGGGTTGCCTTTCTACTCTGTTCATAATGTCCTTTGATGCACAAAAGTTTTTAATTTTGTTGAAGTTCAGTTTGTCTATTTTTTGTTTTGTTGCCTGTGCCTTTGGTGTCATATCCAAGAAATCATTGCTAAATTTAACGAAGATTTTGCCCTATGTTTTCTTCTCAGAGTTGAGAACATCAGATCTTTGATGTTTAAGTTAATTTTTGTTTATGTTGTTAGTTAAGGATCCAACTTCCTTTTTTTTCTTTTCTTTTTTTTTTTTTACTTCTGAACATCCAGTTTTCCCTACATCATTTGTTGAAAAGACTGTCCTTTCCCCATTGAATGGTCTTTGCACTCTTGTCAAAAATTATTTGATCATACATGCCAGGGTTTATTTCTGGGCTCTTCATTCCATTGGTTTATATGTCTCTCTTTCATACCAATACCACAGTTTTGATTATTGTAAATTTGTAGTAAGTTTTGAAATCAAGAAGTGTGAGAACTCCAACTTTGTTCCACTTTTTCAAGATTGTTTTGGCTCTTTGTGTTCCCTTGAGATTCTATATGAATTTTAAGATGGACTTTTCCATTTCTACAAAGACATTATTGGGATTTTGATAGCGATTGCATCAAGTCTGTAGATTGCTTTGGATATTATTATCATCTTAACATTAAGTCTTCAAATCTGTGACCATAGAATGTTTTTTTATTTAGTTACGTCTTCTTTAGTTTCTTTCAGCAATGTTTTATAGTTTTCATTGTACAAGTCTTTTGCCTCATTGGTTATATTCTTTTTGGTGCTATTGTAAATGGAATTGTTTTCCTAATTTCCTTTTAGAATTGTTCATTTTTAGTGTATACAAATGCAACTGATTTTTGCATGTTAATCTTGTATCCTGCTACTTTGCTGAATTTGTTAATTATTTCTAATAGTTTTCTGTAGAATTCTGGGAGTTTGCCACAGTAAGATCATATAATCTCGGAACAGAAACAATTTTACTTCTTCCTTTCCAATTTGAACACCTTCTGTTTCTTTTTCTTGTTTAATTGCTAGAACTTCTGGTAGTATGTTGAGTGGAAGTGGTAAAAGTGGGCATCCTTGCCTTGTTCCTGATCTTCAAGGAAAATCTTCAAGGAAAAGCTGACATTGAATACGATGTCAGCTATGGGTTTTTTGTATGTGGCTTTTATTATGTTAAGGTAGTTTCTTTCTATTCCTAGTTTGTTGAGTGTTTTCATCATGAATGTATGTTAGATTTTGTCAAATGCTTTCTCTGCATTAATTGAGATAGCACGTGTTTTTCTTTCCTTCATACTGTTAATGTGGTATATTACATTGATCTATTTCATATGTTGAACCATCCTTGCCTTCCAGGCATAAATCTCATTTGATCATAGTGTATAATCCTTTTAATATGTTGCTGAATTCAGCCTGATAGTATTTTATTGAGGATCTTTGCATCAATTTTCAGAGAGATATTAGTCTGCAGTTTTCTCTTCTAATGACTTTGTCAGCTTTGATGTCAGAGCAGTGCTGGCCTCAGAATGAGTTAGGAAGTGTTTCCTCCTTTTCAGCTTGTGGACAAAGGTTGAGAAAGAATGGTATTAGTTCTTTAAATGTCTTGGAGAATTCACCAGTAAAGCCATTAGATCCAGGGCTTTTCTTTTCTGGGAGGTTTTTAATTATTGATTCAATCTCCGTATTAATTATAGATCTATTCAGATGTTCTATTTCTTCATGATGCAGTCTTGGTAGGTTCTGGGTTTCTAGAAATTTGTCCACTTCATCTAGGTTATCCAATTTTTTGGCAGGCCATTGTTCATAGTATGCTCATAATCCTTTTTATTTCTGTGGAATTGGTAGTAATGATGCCACTTTCATTTCTGATTTTAGTAATTTTAGTCTTCTCTTTTTTTCTTCGTCAATCTTATAAACTTATTTTTAAAGTGAGAGTTTTCCAAAACTACCTCCTTCAGTGGGGTAAGTGAGTAAGTGGATGACTGAATGAAAGTATCATATAACTCCCCTCTTACTACCCACATGCCTCCCACCTACCAGGCATGGATGTTGGAAAAGAGAATCAAGGCTCAAAAAAGAATACAATCCTAAAAGTCAGTTTTCCTTAGAGACCCATCCAGAATGTTTCACAGCAACCTCCAGGACCCAGTCCATTCTCAGCTTTATCCTTTTCTTTCTAGCTCTTTGAAAGTTATTGACAGTTCTGAGCTGGTTTTCTTCTAGGTAGAGGAAAAGCAAGCACTTCCAGTCCAGCACAGACTGGACAGCTGACTTGGGAAGAAAGTAATTTTCCTCCACATTCCTGCTCTCCCTGCAGTGGGGCTTACACCTGCCTCAGTGTGGCCAGGCCCGTCATCTTTTACTCCAGTGCAGTGTCATGCTGCAATGTTCCCTTCTCCCCTCCAAGCATGGGCTTCTGTGTCCCAGGCTGGGACATTGCTCAGGGGCTGACTAATCCAATGAAGTTATCCAGGCTAAGACCCTAATGAGCCATACAGCTTAATGGATTCTACCTTCCATAAAACACTTGAATTTTAATTCAGTCTGAATGCATTAAGCCAAAGGAGGAAATAATTGAGTTTCATGTGCAGTGGCAGGTCAGTGGAAAAAGAGATTTGGGGATGTGGGAAAGACCTTCTTAGTAATGGCCCCCATACTGAGTGAAAGCTAAGAAAGTGGAAGCGTTGGAGAATCCAAGGAACATCAATGTCCAGCAAGGGTCAGGGAGACTGGGAGGGAAGAGGGATGATGAAGCAAAAGCTTGGAGCAGCCTTGGACACATCACAAAATATTTTCAAAACTACCTCACCCATCTTTTCACTCTCCTTCCAAAGATTTCAAGAAAGTGTCATAATATACATTACGCTAGGTACATTGGTCTCATCTGGGAGTTACTGAAATCAGTTCAGACTTATAGGATGACCAATCTTCTGGGCTTGTCTGGGACATTGCATTTTTTTTTATTTATTTTTTTTATTGAAGTATAGTTGAGTTGATTTACAATGTTGTGTTCATTTCTGCTGTACAGCAAAGTGACTCAGTTATACACATACATACATTCTTTTTTATACTCTTTTCCATTATGTTTTATCTCAGGATATTGAATATAGTTCCCTGTGCTATACAATAGGACCTTGTTGTTTATCCATTCTATATGTAACAGTTTGCATCTACTAACCCCAAACTCCCAGTCCCTCCCTCCCCCACCTATATGATATGATCCAGCAATCCCACTCCTGGACATATATCCAGATAAAACTATAATTCAAAAAGACACATGCACCCCTATGTTCATAGCAGCACTATTCACAATAGCCAAGACATGGAAACAACCTAAATGTCCATCGACAGATGCCTGGGACATTCTTAATTTCAGCACTGAACGTCTCATTTCTTAGGAAACCTCTCAGTTTCAGACAAACTGGGATGGTTGGTCACCCTAAATCTGAGAGACACCTTTGGGATGCCTACCCAACCTACCCCCATCTTTCCAGAGGTCCACCAGTCTCCCAACTCCACTCTCACCCTCATAGATGGCATCCAGGAGAGCAGGCTTCTGCACAGCCAACTGGACAAATTATACCAAACATGCAGCCTGACACAAGCTGGGCCAGTCAGAGTCTGATTCCCAGAAAATGACACCAGAATTCAGAGACAGCAAAAACAATGGCAAAAAGATGAAGATTTATTAACATTATCCGAACATTATCAGAACATGCCAGGTTCTGTTCTAAACGCTCTACTTGTAGCAATTTCTTTAATCATCACCCTAACCCTGTGATGTAAGTGCTACTGTTCCTCACCATTTTGTTGGAGAAGTGAGGGAATATGCCTGAGGTTGTACAGCTAGTAAATGGCAAACCTGGGGTTGAAATCCAAGCAGTTTGTGTCCAGAATTTTCTCAGTGTACCCAGCTTGACCCCTCTACACTGTTTCTATGAGAGGCACTCCTAAGAAAGGAATCAAATCTGGGCTGAACAACCATGTTCCTCTGTGTGTCTGGAGGGGCTGAGAAGGCTGGTGTGTTTATGGGAGAGAGACAGACTGGGAAGGAGAATGTGGCCCAGGGCTGGGCAGCCAGCCGGCCCCTGACCACTAACCACATCTAGACTTGGTTCCATGTGCTCCTAGATGTGGGAACACCTACTGCCCCAAATACCCCTGAACCCTTACATTTGTGTGGAAACTGGCTGGACTAGGTTTCTGGTTCTGCAAACCAAGAGGTCTAGTCTAATCAGACTGAGAGTTGGTAAGGCATGGTGGTGAAGGGCAGACTGAAAATAAATAAATAAATTCAGCTCTCCACTGCCCAGCTGAATGTCCCTGAACAAGTTTTGTGACTTGGAGCTTGAGTTTGCCTCTCTATAAGGCACAAACACAAATCCACTCTCATACTGGTCCTCGGGAAGACTGAGTGGGATTAAACTCTGCTGAAGAGATACACAACTAGCCTTTTGTGAGGCTGTGGCTGGGACCCCTTTCTTCCCTAGGGCTTCCCTGCAGCCATCTCTGAATCTAGGATTCATCTGGTATTGGTCATCACCTCTGCCTGACATCCATAAGGGAGAGCAGATGCCCCAGGGGCAGGGTGGAACCAGGAGTTGGTAATTTGAAGCCTTGGAAAAACTGGATTCGTTGACCCAAGAGGAAATGCCAGCAGAGGACAGGAGGAAGCATATTAGCAGGAGGCCACTGGGGCAATGACCAGCCTGAGCCCCTACCCCTCCATGCACCCTCAGTGAGCATGGCCTGCCCAGTCACAGGGACAGCTGTGCTCACTAGAAAGTTGTCCCTGGGATGCAGCAGTGGAGCATAGGGGACACACATACACACACACACACACACACACACATTCACACTCACACACACACAGAACCTAGAGACCGAGGTGAAGGTAGAAGCCTTTAAAGTTAGATCTAGGGCAGTGCATCTCAAAGTGTGTCCCCAGGAGCAACAGCCCACCTAGAAATGTATCAGAAATGCACAGCCTCGGGTTCCCACCCCAGAACTGCTGGACCAGAAACCTGGGGGTAGAGAGAGCCAGTTCTCTGTGTTTTCATCTTTTCTGTGATTATAACCAGACAAGAGCTCTAACTGTGAGAACAGCCCTGAGCAAAGAGGTGAGAGGCCCAGCCTGGCTGTGACCACTCCAGCCTGACATAATATCCAAGCCAGCAGGAAGTGGGCAGCACTGCAGACAGACCCCCCACCCCCGCCCCTACCACCCCTGGAACCAGGATCTGGGACTTCACAGACAACAGTGGTCACAGAGACTCACAGGGGCCCTACAGGGGCTGCTAGGTGGGCTGGCCTGGGAAAAGGCTCTGGCTCACCCTCTCCACTCCTGTGTGTGCTGGAGACCTGTGACCCTGTGAGTGCATCACAAGGTTCTTCTCCTACAGGTAGAGTTTTTGTTCTTACCAGCTCTCCTGTTCCCACTCCACCATTGCACAGCGGGTGTACCAGGGCTGACGAGCAAGGCTTTCAGCCAGAGGCTCCACCAGAAGGCGATCCACCTCGACCTAATGGACCAGTATCCAGACACAGAGGTCGCGGAGCAGGTGCAGGAGGCGATGACATTTCAGCATTGTCTCCCTTTGGGGAGCGTCCCATGTGTGTGAACATCTTTGAAGGCAGAGGTCTGGGGGATGTTGGTAGCCAGGGGACAGACCCTAGTGGACACTGACAGCTGAGTCCTCTGTGTCCATTTTATCCTTCTTGACTGACTTTCACTCAGATCTCCACTGTCCCCATCCCCCACCCTATGCTTCAAGGGACCCCGGCCTGCTCCCCAGTTCCTGGAGTGGAGTGGGGTGACCAACGGACGTAAAGGTAATCCAACCACCCTCTTCAGTAACTTGTTCCAGAACATGGTCCTAACCAAACACAGCCTCCACACCGCCGGGAATAGGCATATGGCCCAACTCTGAGAGAGGGTCAGCTAGAGCTGGAATTAGCTTTCTAGGCTAGTTTTCTTACTTACACATAAGAAATAACCAAAGGAATTCTCCTTTCTCTCTCTTACATCAAAATTTTCCCCCTCTCTGGATTTAATCCCATCACCAAAGAAACTATTATTCATCTCACCTTTAAAAAAATATTCTTTTGATCCTTTTCCTCTGTAAGCAGCTTTTCTCAGGAAAGAGGTCTCTGCAGGGAGACCCTTTGTCTCTGACACACTATCCTTAAACCAGCAGCTCCCATGCGCTACTCAGCTCCCATGCTCTACTCATCTCCGGCCCTAGCACACCTTTCAGATCTTTTGATCACACCATACCGTGCCTAATGTGTTGGTACTTTCCATAGATCAAAGAAGTAGAAATGAAGAATAATTAATTAACAGATGACCAAATCTCTTCCCTAGCTTCCCCTTCAGTAATCCCCTAAAGAAACTGTGTGAACAAGACAGCATTTAAAGAAAAATCAAGAGGAGTCAGCAAGCCTGCACGCAGTGGGGGACGGCGGTGACTCTGACCCCCATCTCAATGATTAACTGAGATAACTTCCCTTTTTCCCTTTAAAAGCTTTCATGGCTGAGCAGAATCTTCAGAGATGGTTTTGGAGGACACAGAGTCCACCTTCTCCCCAGACTGCCGGCATTCTGATTAAGAGCAAATTTCCTTTCTACCAACATTTGTTTCTCTCTCGAGTATGTATTTTTTGAGCAGTGAGCACCCAGACCTGCGTTGGGTAACACCTCTACTAGTTATCCCCACTTTAAACCCCATTTCTCTGCTCCCTTTGCAGAAAAACTCAAAATCACCCACACTCACTGTCCCCAATGCCTTTCCTCCCATTTCCTCTTAAGCCCCCTCATTGGGATTTCTGTCCCAACCACTCCCCTCTCGCTACCCTGTCAAGCTCACAATACCTGATGTGGCTAAACCTTGTCTCAATCCTCCCCCTCCCCGTCCTCTGGGCCGCACTGGACACAGCAGATAGGCCCCCTCCCTCACGCCCTCTCTTCATTGGCTTCCAAAACATCTAAGATTCTAGCACCACCTCCGACGTGCGGGGTTTTCTTCCTCATACCAACAAGCAATTCTCGGACACCAGCTGGGTGTGCTACCATTTAACTCAGTTCTGACACCATCAACCTGGAGATAGTGTCAGATCCTTCAGGTTAAGGGCTCTGTCCTACAAGACTGCCCCCCCCACTTCAGATGCCAATCACAAGTCCAGGCTGTTACCTGTGCTTCTGACCAACTGGCTATAGACAGGAGGTTCCTAGGACCCCCTCCTCGGGTTTGATTAACTTATAGATTGGCTCATAGAACTCAGAGAAATATTTTACTTACTAGGTCACTGGTTTATTACAAAGGATATAACTCAGGAACAGTCAGATGGACGAGAAGTCTAGGGCAAGGCGTTTGGGAAGGAGGACGAGCTTCCGTGCTATCACTGAGAATGCCACTCTCCCCAGATCTTCACATGTGCACCAACCCAGACGCTCTCTGAACCTTGTCCTTTTGGGTTTCTAATGGAGGCTTCATTACATAGCATACATAGGGTGATTAATTTATTGGCCATAGTGATTGAGTCAACTCTGGCCCCTCTCCCTTCCCTGGAGGTCAGGGGGCATGGGACTTAAAGTTCCAACTCTCTCATCACATGGTTGTTTCCCCTGGCCACCAGCCCCTATCCTTAAGTCTTCCCAAAATTCACCTCATTAACATAACAAGTTCCAAGGGTTTTAGGAGCTCTGTGGCAGAAAAGGGGAAAAAGACCAAATACATATTTCTTACTATTAATCACAATATCACAGCCTCACACTCTCCTGGCTTTCCTCCTTCCCCACTGCTGCACCATATCTGTCTCCATACCCATTTCCTCTGCTGAGTCCTCTTCTCTCTGACTTCCCGGTGGGGGCCCCGGGTCCAGCACCAGTGCCCTTCTCTTTCCACACCCACCCCTTAGTTTCATTCAGGCCATAACCAAAGACCACCCATTTGCCCACAGCTCTCGAATTTAGATCTCCACCCCAGACATCTCCCCCACACTCCAGGCCCACTTGGACACCTGCCTTTTCCACATCTGCCTTTTCCACCTGCCTTTTCCACATCTCCACCCAGTGCCTCATGGGCAAATCATCCCTAACAGGTCCAACAGGAGCTCTCCTCCAGTGGTCAAACCAAAAACCCAGAGTCAGCCTCCCCTACTTTCTTCCTCAGGAAATTCTGTTGGCCTTGACTTCAAAATGTGTCCAGAACCTGACTGCGCCCACCACCTCCATTGTTATCACTCTGGTCCAAGCCTACATGACTGTCATAGCCTCTTAATTGGTCCCCCTGTTGCCATGGCAGCCAAGGGGAGCCTTGAGCCATGCAAGTTACATTATGTCACTCCTCTGCTCAGAACCCTGCCATGACCCCCGTTTCACTCAAAGTCCTAAGAGTGGCCACCACCTGGTCCCATCACCCCCACCAGCATCTCTTACTGCCTCCCCTCCTCCCCAACCTTCACTGCCGCCACACTGACCCCCGCGCTGCTCCCGGGACACCCAGGCACACACCCACCTTCACGTCTCTGCACCAGCTGCTCTCGGTCTGGAGCACTCTTCCTCCAGAAAACTTCTCAGTGAGGCCCGCCTTGATTGCCCTGTTGGGTCCTGCACCTTGTCATCCCCTTCACTCTCCTTATTCTTATCACGTTTAATACCTATGGAATAGATTGACTACAGTTACTGTCCACCGCCTCCTGCTGGAACATGGGCTCCTGGTCAAGGCATCTCCACCGCTTTTGTTCACTGATTTAACTCCAGCACCTAGAAGAGTATAACACATGCAGTAGGCACCCAGTAAATATTTGCTGGATGAATGAATGAATGAGATGGTTTCTCTTCCTCTGGACATTGTGAGGCACAGACGCGAAGGCTGAAACTTGCTCCCAGCCTGAGGGCTGCTCCCAGACCTGGCAGAAGGCAGAGAGGAGAGAACAGCACAGGATGGAGCTGAGCCTGACTCCTGCACCAGTCACCCCCTGCACTGGGGAAGCTACTGGGCTTGGGAGCTTTACTACTAGCAGCTCAGACCCTTCTGTGACCGGAGGTGACAGCAGTTGTCTATGAAGACTTCAAGAAATCGCTCCACGGTGGTACGTAATTAAAGCGGTGACTGACAGCTGGTGGGCGGGGCTCAGCGTTGCCCACCACATCCGCCAGCGGCGGCCCCCAAAGGTGTGCTTTCTTCTTGCTGACTTCTCCCATCAGCCACACTGCGGGATTTATTCTGATGTCATCCGATGTAAACAAGAGCCCTCATTAGCTTCCATCCCAATGAACAATTAGGCAGCTGAAATTAACCCCCGCACGTGCAGTTCAGGAAGTACCAACCCAGAGGACACAGCTCCCTCGCAGGTGAGGGCACAGACAGGCAGGCCCTGGGGACAGGGGCACGTGTGCGAGGACGTGGTAAGATCATCAGGGGCCTCGGAAAGCCCTCCCCGCGGCTTCTCTCCTCTTCATCCCACATCCCCAGTAGGTGACCCTTCAACGTGCCTCTCCAGGCTCTCAGCCTCCACACTGCCCCTGCCCAGCCGCGGGCAGAGGCCTCCTCAGCCTGTTGTGACCACGCATCGACACCCTCACACCGGGTGGGTCATCCTGATCTCACACGCCCCCACCCGCAGCTCAGTGCTCAGAGAGCCTGGTCCCCAGTTCTGGCTCCCTCCTCTCCTCCTGGGTGATCTGGGGTAAGCCCAAGCACTTCTCTCACCCTCATTTCTCCGCTGTGAACTGAGATTACCTCTGCAGTCTGTTAGCTCGCAGTCTGAGCACGGCAGACCTAGGACCACTTGGACTGTTCTGGTATCATTCTGCTGCTCTGCAGCCTCTGGGTCCACACACACACCCTCGCCCCACCCTCCCCTGCCCACATGCTATCTCCCCTCAACCAGGGCCTCCCAGGATGCTCATCCCCTCCTTTTTTCCTACCCAAACACCAATGATCTTTCTCCTTTCAGGCTTCTCCTCACGCTCTGCTTCCTCCAGGAAGCTCTCTTGGATCAGCTCAGCCTGAGCTCTCCTTTCTCTTGGTCTCTACGGGTCTTGGGCCCATCCGCCGTATTTAGATCATTGTGGATGATATTAGAATAAACCCTCCACTTACCTCCACCGGTCTCATGCCTGCAGCTTGTAGAAGTTTGCCAGTAAGACAGAGCAGTGATGTGACCAGAACAGAGACTGTGTGACCATGGGTAAGTTACTCGACATCTCTGAGTCTCAGCTTGGTTGTCAAGAAAAACAGGAATAATAACATGTGCTTTTGGGGATGCTATGAGGATTAAATGAAAGACTATATGTAAAGTACCCAGTACAGCTTCTGGAAACCAACAGGCAGTTAATAAATGGAAATTAATACCCTAGCCACCATGGAAAGGGGCTTCTTTATTGTGTCTCAAAAACCTACATTCCAAGCGTTTCACTGAGCTGTGCTAACCGATTCTTTGGTTAAATTATAAAAATATTCCAGCGTCTACAAAGCTGCCTCCCTTTACGATAATTCTAACTATGCCAGGTTGTCACAGAGGGACGCGAGCACTGCCACCACCTCCGCCCACCGTGACACTCTTCTCTACTGATCCTGAGACTAGCCTCGGAATCTTTCTCGGCACAATTTTGAAAGCAGCCACTAACAAACCAGAATGGGCATACGTTGTATAATAAAGAATTGGGCTGGCCTTTTTCTAGGTTTCTGGGAAGTAACCTCTAAACCCCTGGAATTCCTGAGTAATAAGAGTACCTTGGTTATTCATAGCGCACCCCGATAGTTCATGCTAACAAGGTAACTCACATGGGCCCTGAGAGAGTCTCAGGATGGGGGAGAGACCAACCATGTGATTAGAGGGTTGGGCTTTGAGCCACTTGAGATCAGCCCAACCTCTGACCTCTGGGAGGAGAAGGGCTGGAGATCGAGTTCAACCCTATGGCCATGACTCAATCAACTGTGCCCATGTAATGAAATCCCAGTAGAAGCTTCCTGCCTGGTGAGCACATCGATGTGCCTAGAGGGTGGCCCATCCTGGCGGTACAGAGGCTTCACATTCGTGGCCCTCCCAGGCCGGACACTATGCATCTCTTCATTTGGCTGAATTGTATCCCTTATAATAAAACTGTAATGATACATGTAGCACTTTCTTGAGCTCTGTGGGCCATTCTAGCGAATTATTGAACCTGAGGTGGTCATGGGGACCCCTGAATTTGTAGCTGGTTGGTCAGAAGCACAGATGGCCTGGGACCCCCCCCCCAAGAGCCTGTGGCTGGTATTTTAAGAGAGGGGAGTCTCGTGGAGGAGGGTGCCCTCGGCCTGTGAGGTCTGCGCTAAGTCCGGTGGTTAGTGTCAGGACTGCATCACACTTTCATCTAATCGGTCAAAAGCAGATCCTGTGGGTCTGGTGTGGGCCAGGCTGAAGGCCAGACCATGGACCTACAGTGGAGCCAAGAGGACGATGAAAGGGAGTCCTATGGTCCTGCCCACAGGTGCTCAGGTACGAAATCAATCCTCAGTCAGGATGCTGCAAGTGCAGAGTTGGTGTCAGGCCCAAGCCTACAGGGTGAGCAGGAATTGCTGCGTGTCTGTCCCCCTTTGCCCAGGTCCTTAATGGTCCCCAGAACCACCCCAGCAGGTGGGGGACGAGAGCAGTAAATGTTCCAACTCCAGACCTCCCAAGGGACAGTCTTTGGGAGTGACCCCATTGCCCACAAAATCCTACCTGATATGGGCTTTGTCTGCTTCCCAATCTTGGTTTGCCTCATTCCCTCTCTCCTGCTTCCCTTTGGGGTCACCTCCCAAATAAACTCCCGGCAGAGTCTGTTTCCAGGACAGCACACACCACAGCTGCAGGCGACTCTGCAGCGCCGTGCTCAGTAACATGGCTGGGTGGCCCGAAGCCCAGCCCCGCCTCCATGCCGTGAGAGAATGGAGGGACAGAGAAGGGCAGTGTGGCACTTCTGGGGACAAGGTGGTCCTGGACAGGGGGAGGGGGCTCCTGGGGCCAACAAGGGAGTTCTGAGGACCTGCAGGGCAGCTTCAGAAGGGGTCACAAACACAATAGGAAGAGGCTTCATCCCTCCTGGTGCACAGCCAGGGCTGGACAGCGGGGCCCTGCGGGACTGCCATGGGGAAGGACGTAGGGACACGCAGGCCCCACTCCCCAACCACACCCCGGCAGGCTGCTCTGTCCAGGGGCGCATTGGGCTGGATGCCACCCCAGGCTGAAGCCCCAGTGACCTAATGACCTGGGACCCTTACCAGACCCATCTGCAGGGCAGCGTCCAGCCCACGTCAGGACAGACCACACTCTGCCCCAAGGTGCTGTTACCCGAAAACTGATTTCGCCTCTTGGTGGGTGTCGAACCAATAGACACAACCAAGCCAAAGCTCCGGAGAAGGAAGCATTTATTACTTGCAGGAAGTAAGGAGAGCACCAGGGATCTTTCCCAAAGCAGGGTCTCCCCAGACAGCAAAATTGGGGACGTTTTAAGCTAAGGGAACATGCATATTCATGAAGGGGCTTGAGCAGAGGAGAATTCAGCATAGAACTGGGGCAAAGGTTGACAGAGTCCAAGCTTTAGTTGACTGAAGTCAGGAGGGTCACATCATCTTTCCATCCTCCACCTGGGTGGGGACTTTTGTTCCTGCAGAACTCAAAGATTTACTATTATGTATAGTCCTTGAGGAGGAACTAGGACCCTGCTTTACCACTGCACGACGGTTTGACTGCCTTTTCTCTGTTCCTGCATTCCTTTGTCCCCTTAAGATCATTAATTACTGAGACCTGTTCAAGGAGAAGCTTTGTGGCCAGGCTTAGATCCCAAACTGGCTTAAGCCAAAATGGCTTCTCTTATGTCAAGAAAGCCATGCGGGGTTCTCTTTCTCCAGGGACCCCCTAACCTGTCTGCTTACAGTGCTTTCCGAGGGGCGGGGGTCAGGCACCACTCTGCTCACATCAGCCACCGTGCAGGGGCCTTCCCCTGCCCTCCGCCTCAGGGAATCTCATTCTAATTCACAGAACAACTGTACCAGCAGAGGCTCTGAGTCCCTCCAGAGTCCCTCTTTCCCCCAGAGGGAAAGACCCCAAGAGGAGTGGCCCTGGATCTCCAGAATTCACCACAGCCTCGGCCTGGGGAAAGTGCTAGCACAGATTTTAGCGCTTGAGGGAGTGTAAGTGAGAGGACAGCTCCGTATCCCCACAGAGGGGACTGCGGAGTGGATGTCTCTCCAGACCCTACTGCCCCAGCTGGCCTGGGGGCTCCTGACCGGCCAGTGTGTCCTGTTCTCTGAGGGTGGGCACTCCAGAGTGTAGGCAACCCAATGCCTGAAGGCCTTCAGTCTCCACGCTCACGCTCAAGGCATGAAATCCAAGTCTCTTCACAAATAGCCTGCAGTCCCTCTTCTTACGCAGCCCAGAGGGAACGCTGGGCCCTCCCACGCCTGCAGCTGCCCTGTCCCCTGCCTCCAGCTTAAAGGACAGGCCTTCCCCCTCCACCGCCCCAGCGGGAACTCTGTCTCGTTCCTACGCTCCCTCTGCACTTTGTGGCACGAAGTGGGTGGTTCACTCCTGGGCCCAGCCCTTCTACTGAGACACCTTCAAGAGTAACGGGGTGAGGGAGTGCCTGTGGAGTCTCAGCTGTAGAGCCCCCTCTCCCGGTGACAGAGTTAATGCAAAAAACAACAAAAAACTCCATGATACACAAAATATCAAATTTTCCATTAAAGACAGCATCCATATTACTGATTTTTCTTTTTGCCTTAAGCTCCAATATGATTTGGCACTGATCCTGTCTTTATTTAAAACTTTGTTATTTTGGGTTCATCTTGAAAATTTGACCCTAATTTTTTTTTATTTTTTTTTCTAATTTTTTATTATTATTATTATTTTTGGCTGTGTTGGGTCCTTGTTGCTGAGCGTGGGCTTTCTTCAGTTGTGGCGAATGGGGGCCACACTTCGTTGCAGTGTGCGGGCCTCTCATTGCAGTCGCTTCTCCTGTTGTGGAGCACGGGCTTCAGCAGTTGCAGCATGCAGGCTCAGTAGTTGTGGGTCACAGGCTCAGCTACTCCACGGCACGTGGGATCCTCCTGGACCAGGGTTCGAAACCACCTCCCCTCCACTGGCAGGCAGACTCCCGACAACCATGCCACCAGGGAAGTCCCTTAATTTTTTTTTAACATTGCATTAACATAATATGTATCTTGATTCCTGAGTTTTTTGGGTGCCATTTTAAAATTTGCACCCAAGGCAACTCCCTCATTCCCTGACCCTAGTGCCAGCCCTGCCCCCAAAGTAAACTTCTTGGACCTTCCAATGGAGGGGGCTCTAGACCAAGCCATTCCCTGCCATGTTTTGTGCAAGAGGGTTGACTAATCAACCTGAACCATGAACAGTTAAGACAGTCTTGGGAGAGGAGAGGAGAGGAGAGCAGAGAGAAAGAAGAGAGACACAGAGACAAAGGCAGAGAGGGAGAGAGAAGTGGAGAAGATGCAAAGATTAAAGAGAAGAGAAAGGACTGGGTCCAAGCCAATGATTGCAGGAGCTCATGCAAGGACTCCCCGCTCGCAGATGCAGTACTTGTCCTGATATGAAGGCTTTCCCTTCAAAGAGCTAATGTTTGTAATCAGCCAGACACAGTAGCAGAATCATAGTGAGTAATTTAGTAGCTTCCAAAAACAAATCCACTGTTTACCTTGGATTCCCTGAAGAGTGGAAATAACCTCCATGGGGGCCCAAAGCACATGTCAGTTTACAAACTCATTCCAAGCATGGCAGCCCTACTCACCTGCCCCGCTGTCAACATCTGGCAGAGCAAAGGCCGAAGTGTACAGAAAGGTCGCCCTCCATACTCAGGGTCACCAGGAGTCCCAATTTGCTCAGCATTGTCCCATTTGTACCTACTGTCCCTCTGTAGTTATGAATAACACACCCTGCCCCTCTCAAATCTGGCCCAGCTTGGACCAACAAACTACGTGGGTCACCTTATCCATACACAATGTCTGCGTGGGTTCTTTAAGCCTCAAAGCAACTCTTTGGGACAAACAGAACAGGTAGAATGATTTCTGTTTTATAGTTGAAGAGGCTGAGGGTCAGGGAAGTTATGATCCTACTCAAGGTCATAGAACTATTAAACAAAGGAGCCAGTATTTGAAGATTGGTCCACTACTATCCAGGTTCAAGGAACAAGTTAAAGCCAACAGACTGCAAAAGCAGGTCAGAACTGTCACAGATGTCAATCCACAAACACACCCTAAGGCACCAATATATGGCTCCTGGGTTTTGCAAACCAGAAAAAGGAGGCAATGGCAGCTCAATGAGCCAGTTTACTCTGTCAAAATCCCACGTTCCCACAAATGGCAGCCCTCCTGTTTTCCAAGTGGTAGATTTGTGATAATCAAATCTTTTTAAATCTTTTTCTCCTGAGGTCTGTGTTCCACAAGGCTAATTAACTCCCTTCTTGGCAAGTCCATTTTCCTCAGTGGAACTTGAGTCAGCACGGAGAATGCGACAAGATAAGGCAGGAACGGTCGGCGAGGGTCAGACCGCATCAGGCCTTGAAGGCCCTGTCAGGGGCTGTGGTTTTTAAAGGCGAGAGCAATGGACAGCTACTGAGGAACTGTTTGCAGAGGGGCGATGTAAGGAGATCCATAGTTCTGGATGATTGCAGGGGACAGAAATGGGACAAGAGTGTAGGCAGGCTGGCAATAGAGCAGAAACTGATTAGACTTGGTTAAGATTGGTTCTGGAAGGCAGTAGGAGGAAGAGGAAGGAGGTAAAAATGACCCCACTTCTGGATGGAAAGGATGCCTCTCATTGAAGGAGGAAAGGTGTGCGGGGCCTCAAGCCCTGCATTTTGTCTTACATGCTGGGCTAGGTCTGAGGTGCCTTTGAAAAATCCGTAACAACAGCCAGGTAGGCAGCTGCATATTTATGTTTAAAGCTCAGAGGAAAGGTCTGGGCTGGAGATAAAGAGAGATGGCTAGTCATCTGCATATGAATGGTCACTGCACCTTATAGCAGCTCCCAGGGAGCGGTTCACTCAAGGCCATGGCCTCCAGTGGGGCTGGAATGAGGCCAGAGTCAGGCTCACTCCTTTGCCCAAAGAACCGTAATATTGCTTGGAAGTTAAAGAAGTATTTACCCACCAAAATGTAAATTGGTGCAGCCACTGTGGAAAACAGTATGGAGATTCCTCAAAAGAATAAAAATAGAGTTGCCGTATCATCCAGCAATCCTACTCTTGGGCATCTATCCAGAGAAAACTATAATTCAAAAAGATACATGCCCCCCAACGTTCATAGCAGCACTATTTACAGTAGCCAAGACATGGAAGCAACCCACATGTCCATCGACAGAGGAATGGATAAAGAAGATGTGGTACATATGTACAATGGAATATTACTCGGCCATAAAAAAGAATGAAATAATGCCATTTACAGCTACATGGATGGACCTAAAGATCATCATACTAAGTGAAGTAAGTGAGAAAGTGAAAGACAAATATCATATGAGATCTCTTATATGTGGGATCTAAAATATGACACAAAGGAACTTATCTATAAAACAGAAACAGACTCACAGACATAGAGAACAGACTTGTGGTTGCCAAGGGAGGCAGGGGGAGGAGTGGATTGGGAGTTTGGGATTAGCAGATGCAAGCTATTATATATAAGACGGATAAACAACAAGGTCTTACTGTATAGCACAGGGAACTATATTCAATATCCTGTGACAAACCATAACAGAAAAGAGTAAGAGAAAAAATGTGTACGTGCATAACTGAATTACTTTGCTGTACAGCAGAAATTAACACAACATTGTAAATCAACTATACTTCAATAAAATTAATTTTAAAAAATTTATGCACCAAAACAACCTCTTCAAATACCCTCTCTTTGCTCAGACCATTTAGTCTTTCTGGGCTATAGGGACCATCGCTGTGGCCCTTCCCACAGCTGCCCAGACCCCTGCAGCCCTAGTTCATCTGCTTTGGAAATTCCTTCAGTGGGATTTGTTTGCTAGAGGAAGCCCTAGAAGAATGGTATACCCAGCATGTCTTATTTGGGGAGCTGGCTTCACCCAGGGCCTCTCAGGGCCAGCCCACAGCTGCTCTGGGTCGGCAGCACCAGCTCATTTAATCCTCACTACCGGCTGGGAGACCAGTGTTACCCCCATTTGACAGACAGGAAGCCAAGGCACTGCCCAGGAACACAGCTGGCAAGAGCAGAGCTCACACTGGAACCAGGCACCCGGGAGAAGAGATGCATGAGTCATGGGGGAAATGGCCCGGAGTGGCCACTTTGCCGTGACCAAGGAGCAAAAAAATTTAGGGCTTTGGCTTCGCTTTCAAAAGGAATTTTTCTACTTTCGTTTTCAAAGGGAATTTTTTAGGATTCTTACTTGTAAAGGTGTGAGCACTCAGGTTGTTACTCAAAACTACTGGCGCCGAAAAAAAGTCCCTAAAAGTGAATCTGCGTAAAGCAGAGACTAAAGTTCAGAGGAAATATTAGAGGGAAAAGCTTCTAGTTAGATTTATTTTGGAAAATAAAGCTAAGAATTATAAAAATAACATTATTTCATCTTATCTGAAATAAAACCTGGTTTACAATTATAAACTGTGTTTCCACCACACAAAGGAGTACTGAGCAGCTATAATTAGAAATATCTCTATATACTGATGTGGCAAAGAAATAAGTGAGTGAGCACAGTTTATTCAATCAGTCCCCTGTATTGGTTTGAACCTTTATAGTGATTTTCCCTTATGAGTTCTACTTTTCAAGTCATTTTAATAATTTTTAGAAGTGAAGATTCCAAATAAATAACAAAAAATCCTGTCCTATGGTTTCTTTTCAAATTTTTGATTTTCTTAGTTCCTTAAATGAGGTATTTTTAAAAATCCCATTGAGATCCCAGTGTTATGAGCACACATGAGGCAGCTGGAGTTGCCACCATGAGAATGGTCATTTGCTGGGCTTGTCACATATGACCCTCACCCCCACTCAGGCACCTCTCTGCCGTGGGAGCCTCTCTCCTGGTGGTCAGGTAGCTTGCTGTTCTGTTTCACTGATGCTTGGATACCACTGAGCCAAATTAAGGTCTTGTAGAAGGTGCAAAATTTTATAGATGTGACTTTGGAAAATTTTATAACTGTGACTCTGGAAAATTCCCATGTGCAGCAGAGTAACACAATTTGAATATCAAAATCACGAGGCTAGGACAGTGCATGACTGTACTGGACAAGTTCAGAATGAAGGGAAGTGCGCCTGATCACGCCACAATACTGTCAGCACACACTTTGTAGGAAAATCACCCCTGACCTCGTGCACCAATTGATGCTCTCCCTGCTAGTTCTAAGAATTAAATTTAATTGAGTTTTTAGCTCTAACTTGGAGTTTATAGGCAAAACAGGGGGTAGAGGAACAAATTAAATGACACCACGAAGAAATAATCAGACAGATCTAGAAGGTGGGTATTCTATGTAAAAACTGGCCAGATCCCTTCAACAGGTCAATATTATATATAAAAAGATGTCAGAGTGAACAAGGGGAATGTTCTAGAACAAGGGGAAAATTCTACTCTAGTGACGAGTAGAATTTTCTGTGATAATGCAAATGTTCTGTCGTGTAGGTGTGACTGTTAAGCACCGGAAGCATGGCTGGTAAGACCTAAGAGCTGCATTTCTTATGTTATTTCATTTTTATTATTTATTTATTTTCAATTAATTCAGATAGCCGCATGTGGCCAGTGCCTACCATTTTGGACAGTGCAATATCTAGATTACAAGATACCTAGAAGTCTAGGTATACTGGACTTCTAGGTATACTGCAGCTGCATGCAATGAGTGGTTCCTGATTGGATCTTTGTTTGAACAACCAACTGTAAGATATTTGGGGGGTTATAAATGGGGGGCATTTAAACATGTTTTGGGTATAAGATGATATTAGGAAATTTTTGTTGATTTTCTTAGGTGTGATGATAGTTTTGTGTCTGTGTAGGTAGATGTCATTTTTAAAAAAGATTCACATTGAAATGTCACAATATCTGTAATTGACTTTAAAATACTTGTGCCAAAAAAAGTAAATATAAAAAAATGTTCACAATGATTCAGTCTAGGTAATGGACACATGGAGTTTTGTTATACCATTCTGTTTCCTGTTCTGCTTGAAATTTTTCATAATAAAGAGTGGAAAGAAATCACTCTGCTGTACACCAGAAAATAACACAACACTGTAAAGCAACTATACTTCAATTTAAAAAGAAGAACAAACAAATGAATACAAAAAAAAAAGCAAGGGAGCTGTCAAAGACTGATGAGGTCATATTAAAGTAAAACAGAGGAGCACAGGGCCACCTGCAGCAGCTACTCCATAATGGAAAGACTGATCAGTCATTGCAAGACTCATGGGGGAGGGGTGGGGACTGCAGGGTGAAGGAAGCGGGGAGAAGGAGGCTCCCAGCACCAGCAGGGCAGGCCTGGATGTGCACAGCATGGGGGGTGGGATTTAAACCCCAGCCTTGCATGCAGAGCCCCTGCACAGAGACCAGAACAAGACTGAGAATGCAAGAACCCAAGTAGCCCAGAGGGCCCCACCATCGCCAGGCTGAGGGTAGGGAAAAACACCAAGGGCTGGAAACACATGTTGAAAGAACAGGTCCCCAGCCCGGGAGGAACTGGTGTCGGGAGAGTGTTGGGGGAGCAAAAATGTATTCTGAGGAAATAAATACGGATGTAAACAGAGAATATGTTACAGACGTGAAGTTTGTTAGAGTCCAACAGCGGGAGAAAACTTTAGTGAATGACACTAGATCCACACAACCTATAGGTAATCATCAGACTTAAGAAGGGTGTTTCACATATGCATGTAGCCGATTGATTTTAACTGCAATATAACAGATACTGTTAATCATACTTAAAAGTATAGATGTAGTAAAATATAGATAAATGTGTGAATGAAAAGATGTGACCTGCCATATCAGTAAACAAAGGATGTTGCAGCCATCAAGCCATCACATTACAGCCACCCCCAATGGTGAGCCCTGAGGGACCTCAGGATAGAAACAGATGTGCACCATCCAGCAGTCAGCCACTGCAGCCACCTGCAACGATGCACCCTGGGAGACTCAGGATGAGAAGCACAGGATCCTGGCCCCAGAGAGCTGAGGTGCATATCAAAGGAATGATTTCAATGAGCCCAGACTCTTGCATCTTCCCGTACGTAGAAAAGCACTAAATTCATTAACTTGAGATGTCTGGTTTTCTTTAATTAACAGTAATCTTCTGATGTTCTGACTACCTGGTCTTTGTTGCAAAAACTCCTATATATCCTGGCTCCCCCGCTTACCTCTTCAGAGCAGTCCCTCAGAGCATCTGAGAGGCTGTGTCCCTGGCTTGAAGTCCTCAGAATATCTGCTGAATAAAACATAATTCTCAAAGTTTAGGTTGTGCATTTTTTTTCAGTCGACAAATAGAAAGACCCCAAATTATATACACAAAATATTAACTGAGGCTGGGCTCCTTTGGGGCATTTTCTGACTTTTCTGTCATGAACAGGCTGAAATTCGCAGGAAGGAACTTGTCTGACCAAACCGAACTATTGCTTTTACAGCTCACATCCATTCTCATTGGTCAGCAAAGGGGCTCATTGGTCACTTTTGTGCCATTTTGGTTGTTAAAAACTTTTCAGCTCAATTCTGTAAGAAGAAAAGTAGTATGTGCATTTTTTAAAAATTATTACAGTATTCAGTCCTGTGCAGACTCCTCCAACACAGTTAAGATAAAATTTTATTTGTGAATATTCTGTGCAACTTTCCAGTTGAACTGGGGGAACAGAGGCGATAGCTACACGTCCCTACAGGAAGCCAGCAAGCCCAGGTCCTTAGCTGGTGTCCCCCTAGTCAACTTTAATAATATAATAGTCAGTTATCTCACCAGCAAAGGCGAGTTTATCCAGGAATAGCCAGAGGAATTGCAATTAAGGACATGCCAATTATGATGGAGAATAAGCAAATCCAGAGAACAAGGAAGGGGATCTTGCTTTTATAGGGAAAGGAGGGGAGTTGGGAGGGGCTGAAATAACCAGAGTCTGTAACTGAGCAGGACCCTAGGGGCCTTCCTGGAACAGACGCCTCCCACCCATGTCCTCCACCTGCCTCTTGTGTGTAAAAATAACGTTAGCCTCCTAAGCCTTCCCCAAGTTCCAAAGACTAAATTTAATCAGAGAAGTGAGAAAATGCAGAAAGGAAAACAGTCAAGCAAGACAAAACAATAATACTTTAGCCATTAAACAAAGTCAAAGACCTTTAGTTCCTCCTCAAGGGCTATAGATAATATTCTGAGCCATGTCCTTGGAGCTGTTTTGCAGATACTGAAACCCTCATCAGGTGGAAGAAGTTAATTTTATGATTGACACCTACAAGCATGTAGACCCCAGAAAGTTGATGATGTTGACTCCCAATTACCTCACCACCAACCAGTCAGAAGGTCCACGAGCTGATCACGCACCCCGCAACCCCCCTCCCTCACCCTGTCTTTAAAAACCTTTCCCTGAAAGCCATCGGGGAGTCCAGGTATTTTGAGCACCACCTCTCTGGACTCCTTGCTGGACACCCTGCAATAAACACTGCACCTTCCTTCACCACAGCCCAGTGTCAGTAGATTGGCTTTACTTTACACAGCCCAGTGTCAGTAGATTGGCGCACAGGCAAGAGGACCCAAGTTTGGTTTGATACCAAGTCCACTGGAGGAAGCTGGGAGTCCAAAGGATGAAGGCTTCTCATTGTTTGGGATGCTACAGTCTCTGATTGGCTGAGCTGTTGTAGGGTGGACAGAAGTATTTTTCTTCCTGCCGGATAGTAAAGTAGGCAACACCTTTCTGCCCAAGATGTAAGGCATAGGTCTCATCCTGTTTGGAAGCAATTGAGGATGCAAGGCAGGGTGTGAGAGCTCCCCCTTCAGGCCTGTCCAGACTTTGATTTTTAGCTGAGGTTTGTTTAATTAATTGCACTGCCTCCACTTTCACCCTCTCCTAGACCCACCCTCAATCTCTTTCCCCCGGAAGAAAGAAGTCAACTCAGAGGAGCCAAGGCAGAAGCCAAGTATGTACAACATCCTGGGGCCATAGCTCCTTCCTTGCTTGAGAATATCTCTAAGCACCTGGTGACTCCTGATCACTGGACTGACCAGTAGTTGCCATTTAGCTGGCCTCTCCTCTGTGACAGGTGCACTTCCTGCATCCTTCTGTCACGCAAAAGACTCTGGAATGGGAAAAAAAGATTCCAAGGTATCCTTACAATGGAAGTCTGGTTGGTGGCTAGCGGACCCTCCAGGAGCTGTCTGATTCTACGGTGATGCACGCCTTGGGCTGTCTTTTTTTTTTTTTTTTTTTTTTTGCGGGGAGGGGGCGTCTATTTGGCAACTCTGCAGAGACAGAAGTTAACTTGCAGAGGGTTGATGGTGATGTGGGTGTTTTCTGTCCTAGTAATGCCAAAGATGTTCACAGCCACGCAAATGGGTTTTATCCAATGGAGAATATAAATCTCTGTAAATCCATTTGAACTGGCTCTCATTCATTTGTAGTTAAATAAAATCTTTGACAGGTATTCATTTTATATTTGTGTGAGAGTCACGATTTCACCTCTTGGAAAATTATCCTTTAGCAGTCTCAGAGGTCCCACTGAGATACATGGTGGATTCACCAAACAGCCAGGTAAGCTGTGTGCTGGAGAGGGGCACTTCCTGGGCTGCTGAGCTAAGACACAGTTATTCTAGCCCCAGGGTGAGTCCCAATCAGCACCAGAACTTTGACCTGATCCATTCTTTGTTCCTCTACTTCTATTTTTATCATCTTTACTGAATCTGTGTTTATGTTTTTGTTGCTGGTTCATGCATGACTGATAAGTTATTCTCCATTCTTGGCAACAGTGGTTGGGAATTTGGTTTTACGGTCTGAGCATTTGGTGATCTCTGTAGACGGATGATAGAGATCTAGTCCCTTCTGGTGAGAGACAACAGAAAATCCACCTTGTTAGTGCTTTTCTATTTAACTTTTTTTTAACTGAATGAATGATTCTTTAAATTCTATAGTGCTTTAAAAATTTCAAAAGTTTCACACGTATGATTTTTTATACTCCCATAATAACCCTTTTTTCCCTCCAGTCCTATATTGTCCCTCCCCATTGGTAACCCACTAGTTCGTTCTCTATGAGTCTGCTTCTTTTTGTTTTATTCACTACTTTGTTGTATTTTTTTAGATTCCACATATAAGGGATATCAGACAGCATTTGCCTTTCTCTGATTTAAGTATTTCATTTAGCATAATGCCCTCCAAGTCCATCCATGTTGCTGCAAATGGCAAGATGTTATTCTTTTTTATGGCTGAGTAGTATTCCGTTGTGTATATATACCACATCTTCCCCATCCATTCTTCTGTTGCTTCCATACCTTGGCAATTGTAAATAATGCTGCTATGAACATTGGGGTGCATGTATCTTTAATACATTTTTAGTCCTTTTTTGTTTGCTTGTTTGTCTATTTTGAGCTCAAGTCAATTAAGAATTTAGTGCCTACTGGAAAGACCAGCTCTTTGAGATCTGGGATTGGTCAGATCTTGTCTTTACTTTTGGCCTGTGACTGAACTTGTAAAACTGAAGACAAATCTCTCTATGTACCTATGTATTCATGTGTCTGTGGATCTATTGTGGAAAAAGACCTTGACCTCTTGGTGTGTGAGCATAAAATACGTTAATAGATTATATTAGATTATCATATCTTAAAGAAACTCTGTTCTGATTTGTTTATAGAAAAAAATTAAGCAATATATAAATCTAATATTCCTAAGTGGTGATACTTTCAATGTATTTGAATAAAATATCCTTCATAAATAAATGGCTATCCTAGAAACATTTTATAAATCCAAGTTCATATAAATAAGGTAAATCAGGTTAGCTTAATAATTTTGGCTTTAAAAAACAGATAGGTCTTTTCCTTGATTTGTCAGTGTTCAGTATAATGCAAGTGTACATTTTATTTGGTTTGATTTCTCATGGAAAGAATAATTCATTGAACTTCTTAAATAGCTTACCGACCAAAAGGCTAACATTACTCTTATGTAATATTCCAATTATGAAAACTGTAAATTGGTGTTACTCGAAATTGAATCATTATTCAGACAAACTTACATGTTTTGTAGTGAATCAGATGAGGTCAAGTTCCAAGATCTTCACATCTTGGAAACTTTAAACTGATATTGAATGGAGATAATTAATGGATAATCATTGGCTACCTAGGTAATTTCTAAGATAGAATACTGAAAAACATTACTAAGCATAATTATAACTCTATGTACTTTTGCTTCTTATTTTTACATGCTACAGAAACGCTCTGTGTGGGAGTCATGTTAACAAACGTATTCACATTTTCCATTTGAAGAAGGAGTAACGCAACCATAAAAAAGAACAAAATAATGCCATTTGCAGTAACATCAGTGGACCTAGAGATTCTCATAATTAGTGAAGTAAGTCGGACAGAGAGAGACAAATATCATATGATATCGCTTATAAGTGAAATCTAAAATATGACACAAACGAACTTATCTACAAAACCAAAACAGTTACAGATGTAGAAAATAAACTTATGGTTACTGCGGGGGTAAGGGAGGGGAGGGATAAATTGGAAGATTGGGACTGACATATACACACTACTGTATATAAAATAGATAACTAATAAGGACCTACTGTATAGCACAGGTAACTCTACTCAATACTCTGTAATAACCTATGTGAGAAAAGAATCTAAAAAAAGAGTGGGTATATGTATTTGTATAACAGAGTCACTTTGCTGTACACCTGAAACTAACACAACATTGTAAATCAACTGTACCCCAGTAAAAAAATTAGAAAAAAAAAAAGAAGAAGGAGTAAGGGAGGTGTGTGCCCGTGAACTCATGTGCCCTGCTGGTCAGCTCACAGGCTTGTGCAGGAAAGTTCTCAGTTTTCCACCCACCTCCCCAGTTTTTTCTGTAAAATACAAGCTGGTTACTTTGGATAAAAGTTATCACTAATATGGGTGGTTGATGTTCTACACAAAGCAATTGTAACAAAGAAATAACAACTGTGGATGTGCTTTTGTTTCGTGAGGCAGCGAAGGGCAGTTTTCTTCCACAATGTGAAAGAGTACAGTGAGGGACAAAATTGAAAAAGTAAATTTTATTTGTCTTGGTTTAGAATACCTGATTCTGGAAAGAAATCATGAAACATATTTAAAATAGAACTACCATATGATCCAACAATCCCACCCCTGGACATATAGCCAGAGAAAACCATAATTCGAAAAGATACGTGCACCCCAATGTTCACAGCAGCACTATTTACAATAGCCAGGATGTGGAAGCAACCTAAATGTCCATTGACAGAGGAATGGATAAAGATGTGATACATAAATACAATGGAATATTACTCGATCATAAAAAAGAATTAAATCGTGCCATTTGCAGCAACATGGATAGACCTAGAGATGATCATACTAAGTGAAGTAAGTCAGACAAAGACAAATATCATATGATATCACATATGTGGAATTTTTTTAAATGATACAAATGAACTTATTTACAAAAGAGAAACAGACTCACAGACATAGGAAACAAGCTTATGGTTACCAAAGGGGAAAGGTGGTGGGGAGGGATAAATTAGGAGTCTGGGATTAACATGTACACACTGCTATATATAAAATAGATAATCAGCAAGGACCTACTGTATAGCACAGGGAACTCTGCTCAGTACTCTGTAGTAACCTATATGAGAAAAGAATCTGAAAAAGAATGGATATATGTATATGTATAACTGAATCACTTTGCTGTACACCTGAAACTAACACAATATTGTAAATCAACTAGACTCCGATATAAAATGAAAATTAAATTTTAAAAACATTGGCCAAGTTCACTTACTATGGACGAGTTTGCTGCCTTTGTTTACTGACTAGCGCCTTTGTCTACAATACGAAAGGTGACTCTTTACCTTGCATGTAACCTGCCCAGATAACAGATAGTCTGGGTCTTACCATAAAAATTACTGTGCTTTATGTTGACTTTATGATGTCCTTGATTATGAACAAACAAAACACACACAAAGCCTCACTTGGGAAAGAGATGCAGCTCTTCAGAATCATCCCACCTTCTAGGTTGGCTTCACAATTTTGTATTATTCCCAAGTAGGAGAGCAAGAATTGTTTCTCAGTGCCTGATATTCTCTTAATCACATGCCCAGATCCTCTCTGACAACTCTTTTGATTTCTCCGTCCCAAGATCAGATCCTAACTACAGAAACAGTAAAATAAACTTTCAGATATCTTTCAAACATTCTTTGAAACTTCTCAGAGGGGCCCTAGAAACTCACAAAGATCTGTTCTTTCACCTTATGAAACAAGAGAGTGAGATGCCAGAAGGAATTGTGTGTTTGATGGGTTCCACATTCCTTCATCAGAGCTGCACTGGAGGAGCTGAAACATCAGAGGAGCCCCTCAGCCTTCCGCAGGCTAAGTTGGTATCGGTAAATGTCATCAATATAAATATTCCCGACATTGCATGCCTTATGGGAAGGCCCTGAAGGTTTGTCAGTGACCTTGCTTTTCATAATTCATTTTACCTTCAGGGAAACACTGATCAAAACTCTTATGAAATAGTTGTTTCCCAATAGAGATTTTTACTCTCCTCCATTTTTGCATTGCTAGTTGCTGTCATAAAGGAACCACAGCTTTTGTCATCGACAAAACTAGTCTTTAGTTTGCTGTTGGTCTGGAAGTTCTGCTATCAGCTACAGACGGGATGCTTTGTCTTCGGCAGTGACGTGCAGCCTGAGAGCCCCGTGAAAAGACCACTGATGCCTCATGGAACCACCTCCTGGGGACAGACTGGTGAGCTGACCTCCCCTGCACAGCCATCAGACCACACCAACCCGTAGATCAGGATTTCTAGGACTCTTTGTTCAGAGGAGACCGTTCTTGAAAGCAGACTGTTGACCCAGGGTGCAAGGAACGAGAATTAATTACTTAGGATTGAATGAGGCCATTTTATTGTGGGTAATTTTTTTTTTTTTGGAAAATCCCTGACGTTGCTTTCGCCTTTTTCATTTATAGTTTCTGTGACAAAGGCCTTTCTCTTCCTTCTTAACCTACAGTTTAATTCACTTTGCTTTCGTAAATTGAAAAGAGACATTTTTTTTTCCAGAAATGGCTTAAGTCCCTGGATAACCCCTCCCCACCTTCCTCCCTCCTCAGCGGTACTTATTCATCTAAATTTGATGTATGTTACTCTCATGCATTTTTAAACACTGTTATATATGGATATCCATTAGTGATATATGGCATAGTTTTTTGCAAGCTTTCAATCTTCCTAAAGTTGGAATCATAACTCTCCTCTTGCAGTTTACTTTTTTGGGGAGAGTGTGGTGGACATTGTTTTTGAGATGACTCCATATTGGTCTATATAGTTCTTGCTTATTCTTTTTCCTGTCTGTATATTCCACCATGTGACTACACTTTAATCATTTTTTGTTGGTAGACATTTAGGTTGTTTCCAGT
This sequence comes from Lagenorhynchus albirostris, assembly GCF_949774975.1. NCBI lineage: Eukaryota > Metazoa > Chordata > Mammalia > Artiodactyla > Delphinidae > Lagenorhynchus > Lagenorhynchus albirostris. The sequence continues at coordinate 114,368,293 of NC_083100.1, forward strand.
TTTTACCCATATATGGTACACTAAACGTCTTGTATGTACTGAGTAGAACCACCTCCGATGGAAAACGGGCATTGTTTTTAGCTGCTGAACAGTTCATAGCTGGGCATGGAAAGAAACATTTTCATCCAATTATTTCTGACCCCCTCAACTCCAGGATTCAGAGTCTCTTGCTTAGTTCCCTGAACTTTGCATGGAAATTCAGTTATTGTCATATGTTCAATGAGAAACTGTCCTCCTTTTTCCTGGAATATAATTGGACTGTGTAGTTGGGATGTCATACTTGGGGACGATTCTCATTTCATCAGGTGTGATGAGCCACTTTATAGACACAATCAATGCCACAAAGCCCATCCCAGCCTCACAGGTGGTGAAGAAGGTCGCTTCCTGCAGATCGGGAGGATTCCCCAATCGGAGAAGCTTTGAGAAAAGAGGAAATATATCCAATCATCCAGTGGCAACAGTTCCTTGGGGGTCTGTTTCCCAGCAAATAATAGAGGCTTTGAAAAACCCAGCCTGGATCATATTCCAATATGACCCAGCAATATAGCCAGACAAAACTGTAATTCAAAAAGATACATGCACCATTATGTTCATAGCAGCACTATTCACAATAGCCAAGACATGGAAGCGACCTAAATGTCCATCGACAGACGAATGGATAAAGAAGATGTGGTCTATATATACAATGGAGTATTACTCAGCCATAAAAAATTGCAATAATGCAATTTGTAGGAACATGGATGGACTTAGAGATTATCATACTAAGCAAAGTAAGTCAGACAGAGAAAGACAAATACCATGTGATATCATTTATAGGTGAAAACTAAAATATGACACAAATGAAGCAAACAATCTCACAGACATAGAGAACAGACTTGTGGTTGCCAAGGGGGAAGGGGGTGGGGGAGGGATGGATTGGGAGTTTGGGATTAGCAGATGCAAACTATTAGATATAGAATGTAGAATGGATAAACAACAAGGTCCTACTGTATAGCACAGGGAACTATATTTAATATCCTGTGATAAACTATAATGGAAAATAATATAAAAAAGCAAGTATATGTATGTATAACAATCACTTTGCTGTACAACAGAAATTAACACAACATTGGAAATCAACTATACTTCAATAAAAAACAAAAATCCAGGCTGAGACTCATGAAAACTTCCCACAAAGGCTAATTCCAGGGCCTTGGCAGTTACTCGACGGCTCACAGAAAATTTAAGGAGGTCCATAAATTAATGAACATTCTTACTGCATCTAAGTAAATAATCAGGCCAGACCTAATGAGACCGTAGTTTTGTGACCGAGAGGAATTGAAGGTGAAGCTTATGGCCCTAAAAATTGTGAGAAACTTTATTGCGCAGAAAAAAAAAAAATTACTGAGTGTCCCTTCATGGCATCCTGGGTGTCACCCAGTGAGAGGGTTGTCTGATTGTAAGAGGTGCGTGCCTGCAACCAACCTGGTGTTCCCGTTCTGGGGAGACTGAGTTAGTTCACGCAGGACTGACAGAATACATGTGATTCCTGGTCACAGGGTACGTGAATTTTGTCCAGGAGAGACCGTGAATCTCTGTGAATCCAGTGCCCATTGAAACCACCTTGTAGCATCTCACTGGTTCCTCATTAATTACATAAAATGTGTTGCTTTTTTATTTGTATGATATGTATGTATATATGTATGTATGATTTTACCTTTTAAAAAATATTCTTTAATACTTCTTAGTTCATGCAACAACCCTGCGACTTAAGCGTTGTCACCACTATTTCGTAGAAAACAATCTGAGGCCCAAGGCAATGTCACACCATCAAGGCCACATGCTTGGAGCCCAGAGGCAGGCTGCAAAGCGGCCCATCACCAGCTTCCGGGGGCCTGAATGCAACCCAAACATCTGCCCTCTCATTGCCCAGGGCCCCTGCCCCTTTGGGAACCACCCTTTCCTTTGCTCCCAAGTGGAATGGCCCTCTGTCCTTTCCTACAGCTTTTGAACATTTCAGACCGTGCCCCACCGTCTCCTAGGGCCTCTGCGGGACGGAGGGCTGGGGGGAGATGGTGCTCTTCTCCACACTCTGCTCTCAGCTCTTCCTGCTCCTTGATTTCCTCAAAGCAGATTTGACACATAAAAGGTTCAGGATCGAAGGTGGGATTTTTCAGCACAGAGTTAGAAACAAATTGAATATTAGTCTTCAGTGTCCTACAGACTTAAGGGTTCACTGCCGGGGATGTTCTGGGTCCTTGGGCCTGGTTTCTCCCCATTCTCAGGCCCCTTTCCCTCTAGACTCCTCCTCTCCTTCTCTTTCCACGACCCCACCACCACCACCACCACCCCACCACCGCCCCACCACCACCACCCCCACACCCCCCACACCCCCCACACCCACACACCCACACACCCACACACCCACACACCCCTCACCCCACACCCCCACACCCCACACACCCCCACACACCCCTCACCCCCCACACCCACACACCCACCACCCCACCACCCACACACCCACACCCCCACACACCCCTCACCCCACACCCCCCACACCCCCACACACCCCCACACACCCCTCAGCCCACACCCCCATACCCCACACACCCAACGCACACCCCCACACCCCCACGCCCCCGTCCTCCCCGACAGGCAGAGGGAAGGTATTCAATACTTCCTTCTTCAAAACAATTCACCTCTTTATCTCCTCCCATCCAGGCCGTGATTGGGGAAGGAATCACGATTAGAACCAAACAAACCAAACGTGATCTAAAGACATTATTTTTCCAACAAATGACCTTTTTCCTCATTTAAAGGAATTTTTTGCTTCCTCTCAGTTTAATCCATTCCAACTTCAAACTGTAGACAACATTTCTGATAGAAGTCGCTTTCTTCCTATTACACAAAAAATGGAATTCCCCGACAGAAGAGGATAATCTTCCAGCACAGAAAGCTTCCACACACAGCTGCCCTGGCCTGAAGACGCTCCCCGAGAAATCCTAGAACATGCTGGACAACCGTAGTCTTTTGTTGGAATGAGGACACGTACACCAAACACACTATTTTGAAAGATAAATGTTCATTTGGAGAAACTGTTGGCTGAAAAAATTATGGACACACATCTTAAAATGCAATTCTTGGGCTTCCCTGGTGGTGCAGCGGTTGAGAGTCCGCCTGCCGATGCAGGGGACGCGGGCTCATGCCCTGGTCCGGGAAGATCCCACGTGCCGCGGAGCGGCTGGGCCCGTGAGCCATGGCCGCTGGGCCTGCGCGTCCGGAGCCTGTGCTCCGCACCGGGAGAGGCCACAGCAGCGGAAGGCCCATGTATCGCAAAAAAAAGAAACAAAAACAAAACAAAACAAAAAAATGCAATTCTTGCCTTAGGATCTCATGGGCTCTCAAGAAATTCTTGTGAACAAAATAGAGAAAGATTAGCAGCTGGTAGGACGATGGGTATTGGGAGGGGGTGTCTAACTGGGGAAACTGGCGTTCCAGAAGAGACCATCTGAGGAGAGTGGGACTCTGCAGGGGGGGCTGGTGGTGTAGGGTTCAGCAATTTTATCACAACCTCCTGACTTAAACATGGGGAAGATGTGTTCAAGGCCTCTACGCGGACTGGGGGAGGTCCCCTGAGGGCTCTGAGCAGATGGGGACTTGCTCCTGTCCTTCTGTCTGTCCACCACCCTCAGAGCCAGGCATTGCCCACTTTAGGACGTGGGCTGACACGGACGGAAGTCAGCCATGGCAGGATCGAAGCCCACTGAGGGCCAACGCGTCTCAGCCATGGTGACCAATGCTGAAACGGGAGGAAAGGGGACAGGGCATATCCTTTAAAAGCATGGCATAGCCTGAGGACATGACATATAAGCTGATTAGAACCAAATAGGTCCAAGATGGCAGATGAGTCGACTTCCAGTAGCCCCTGAGCCTCATTATACTCTCATTGTAATACATTAGCTAAGTGACACACCCCCAGGTGCCGTGACAGTTCCAAGGCCAACCATAAAGGTCAAAAAGTGGGTGGTGGCACAGTTCCTGGAAATCCCCACCCCTTCCCGAAATAGCTAGAATGCTCCTCCCACCCATTAGCCTATGAAATTACCCAGCCCTATAAAAACTGACAATCCCATACCCTGGTGCCTTTCTTGCCTTCTGAGATGGCCCACACTCTGTCTGTGGAGTGTGTGTTTCTCTCTGAATAAATCCACTTCTTACCTATCACTTTGTCTCTCACTGAATTCTTTCTGCTACGAGACATCAAGAACCTGAGCTTTGGGCTTCCCTGGTGGCGCAGTGGTTGAGAGTCCACCTGCCAATGCAGGGGACACGGGTTCGTGCCCTGGTCCGGGAAGATCCCACATGCTGTGGAGCGGCTGGGCCCGTGAGCCATGGCCGCTGAGCCTGCGCGTCCGGAGCCTGTGCTCCGCAATGGGAGAGGCCACAACAGTGAGAGGCCCGCGTACCCAAAAAAAAAAAAGAACCTGAGCTGCATTAAGTCCTGAGACCAGGTATATGATCTCAGTTAAAAGACCGTGGGTTCAAGTCCCAATCTGAGTTGCATGGTTTCAACACCACCAGCAGACATGTGGCCAAGAGAATCGCCAGTCTGCCCTGGAGTTTTAAAAACTGCAGATCAAAACAGGAAAACAGGCAAAAATGAAACAGGTGACCAGGCTGTGGTGATAGGAGTATGACTCATTTCTTCCAGTTTTACTAAACAACACCCTCTGGCTTCTGCAACAAGCAGAAGTGGTAGTCGCTTGGCAGGGACTGTGCAGAGTGTGGAGGACTGCAGCACCCTGGACCCCCCGCCTGGACCCCGAGCAGGAGCCAGGGCGGAGGAGCGGGCAGCTCCATCCCCTACACGCAGCGCTAGCACCAAGCACCCCTGACAGACACATGGACAGGGCGTGGGGGAGAGCCAGAGGAGGCAGCCAACACCTAGGGCTGAGCACGCGGGTCCTACAGGGAGCAGGGTCAGCGGAGGGGAGAGCGCATCTCTGCAGGGCGCTGGGCCACAGCAGGGCAGAGAAGTCACAGCGGGAGAGGTCAGGCAGCTCAGCTGTGTTCCAGGGACAGTAGATTCAAGGCAGGGAGTGGAAGAAGATGGGGTAGAGAGACAGTCAGGATGGGAGATATAAACAAGAGAGCGATTTAATCAGAAATGAGTTTCTGGGGCTTCCCGGAGGTCCAGTGGTCAGGACTCTGCACTTCCACTGCAGGGGGCATGGGTTCAAGCCCTGGTCCAGGAAGATCCCACGTGCTGCGGAACAACTAAGCCCGTGCGCCACAACTACTGAGCCTGTGCTCTAGAGCCCGCAAGCCACAACTACTGAGCTCACGTGCCACAACTACTGAAGCCCGAGCGCCGGAGAGCCCGTGCTCCGCGGTAAGAGAAGCCACCGCAATGGGAAGCCCGCGCACCGCAGCAAAGAGTAGCCCCCACTCGCCGCAACTAGAGAAAGCCCACGCGCGGCAACGAAGACCCAATGCAGCCAAAAAATAATTTAAAAATAAAAAATAAATAAAATGGGTCCTTGAAATAATGAGACTTAACACTATAATCAATAAACTGATAAAAAAAAAAGGAAGGAAGGAAGGAAGGGAGGGAGGGAGGGAGGGAGGGAGAGAGGAAGGGAGGAAAGGAAGAAAGGAAAGAAAGAAATGAGTTTCTGAAAAATTGCCCTGGCAGCCCTGGTCCACTCCAGGCATTGACTAAAGGGAGACACCACAGACAGGCCAGGACACTGTCACATTCCTGCAGGAAGAGGTGACAGGCCTGACCTGGGAGGAGGGGGAGATAAAAGGATTTAGAGCTTTTTAAGAGGCCAGTCAGAGGACTTGGTGACAGACACCGGAGCACAGAACAACCAGGACCCTTCTGGTAACAGAAACCTCACGAACGTGACGGGCTTGTTTCATTCCAGGCAAGGAAGGAGGCGAGGGCCGTGCTCTTTTTTTTTTTTTTTCCTGTTGACCAAGTCGCACGGCTTGCAGGATCCTAATTCCCAACCAGGGATGGAGTCCAGTGAGAGCACCAAGTCCTAACCACTGGACCGCCAGGGAATTCCCAGGGCCCTTGTCTTAAGAAGGCTTTGACTCTACGGGAAGAGGATGCCCTCCCTCTTCTCGCTGGCCGGGATTGTGTCAAAGGGTCACCCATAGCTGCATGGAAGTCTGAGTGATTTCAGTGGAGTTTATTGGTACCCTGGACAAAATCAGAGTTCAGTTAGGGGGCAGGGGCAGGTGAGTACCGGGTGAGCACGACGTGGCGTCAGGGGGACGCCCCGGGTTTGACAAGCCCATCTGAGAGGTGCCATGGCCATCGGGGAAGATGGGCAGTTAGACACCTCCACCTGAAGCTTGGGTGAGGTCACGGGCCTGAAGCCATGAATTCAGGCTTGCCAGCTCATCATGAAGGATGACCTTCTACAAACTTCCCAGCCCATTTTGTGACTCTGCCCCATAGACCTCCCAAAGTAAGAATGGGGCGTCACATCAGGCTTCCAAAGGAGGAATGCCACTGCCTCCATGCTGGGATGGTCTCTATGTGCGAACCTTGGCCCACCACGAGCTTATCACCTCTTTGGGGGAAGAGCTGGGCCTCCTTCCTGGTCACCCCGGCAGTTCACACAAGGCAGGTCACTGTGGGGACGAGATGAGCCTCTGCCCACCCTGGGATTCCAGGACTTGGCATCCGTCTCTGCCCACTGTGCGTTGACCTTGGCGGGCTGGGAGGCCAGGAAGGTCTCTTACCCCCTCCCCCACCAGCAGTCGGGATCCTCATCTGTAATCAGGAGCTGGCTTCCTGCCTCATTGTTAATCATCCTTCTTTATTATACCGAGAAGTGTCTTCCTCAGTGATTTGCTTGTCCGCACAACCAGAGCCGGGCCTGGAACGTTGTTGGCAGTGGCCTGCCCGTGTTCTCTGGCAGGCCCACGGCAGCCTCTCCCCGGAGTCCCGGGGACCCAAGAGCAGGCGAGGCAAGGCTGTCTTGACTGCCCTTCACATCCTCTCTGGCCTCACTGGCCACAGTGGCTTTCTCTTTTTTTTTTTTGCGGTATGCGGGCCTCTCACTGCTGTGGCCTCTCCCCTTGCGGAGCACAGGCTCCGGACGCGCAGGCTCAGCGGCCATGGCTCACGGGCCCAGCCGCTCCGCGGCACGTGGGATCCTCCCGGACCGGGGCACGAACCCGCGTCCCCTGCATCGGCAGGCGGACTCTCAACCACTGCGCCACCAGGGAAGCCCCACAGCGGCTTTCTTGACCAGGGAACTCTTCTTAAAGGAAGGCATTTCGCAACTCCGTAGCATTCTGTGCCCGCAAAACTTCTTCCTCCCTCCTCTTGAGGCTGTGCTCAGGCCGCACCCCCAGGGCCCGCCCCCTCCCAGGTGCCCTCGTTTCTCCCCCGGGCCATCTCCACCTCGCTGCCCCTCAGCCCAGACCTCTCTCCTGAGCTCCGGGCCCCCTGCGAGAGCCCGAGCCCTCACAGGCCCCTCCAGCTCCACTGACCTCGCCCCCAGACTCACCTACTCTTCTGCCCGCTTCGCTCTGCCTGAGATAGGCCCCCCAGACGTCAGCTCCTGGGGACCCCCGTTAACTCTAAAGGCTCAGCGCAGACACCCCCTCCCGTGTGAAGCCCGGTGGTGGCGCCTTTCTGTCTCCAGAACCTTGGACTCACCACCACGAGAGCACCTGTTGTGGTCCTAACTGTACCCGTCTGCTTCTCCCCAGACTGAGCACAGCGGGGTAGGAGCTGCACTGAATGATCTCTGTAATCTCCTGTGGGAGATGCGAGGAACGAATCAGTGAACGGATGAACAGTCAGGAGACTGGATCTATGCAGACACAGGCGCATCCCCAGCCACACGTCTCCAAGCGGCTGGGGAAGGTCACAGTCTACACGGGTCTCCAGTAGTGGGACAGGTCCTATCTCCAGCGGGAGAGCGGGGGACGGTCGGTGAACATTACTCCTGGAACATGGAGGAACAGCCCTGCATGGTCACACACTGACCTTGAGATGGATTGGATGTGGTGAATAAAGCCAGGGTCTCCCACATGTCACACACATACACTTATGGTCTCCATCAGGTACGTTCCCTGGTCTCTCGGCCCTTTCTGGAAGCCACTGTGGTGTGCACAGTCACTGGTTCCAGTTCCTAGAAACCATCCCTCTTCTCCTTGGAAGCTATATCCAAATTTTTGTTCAGGTGTCCTCTCTCCCCAGCCCCCCAGCCCCCCAGCCCAACCCCACCTCCATCTCAAGGCCTTGTAAGTTTGGGGCCAATCGTGAGGTCCCACCCCTGGCCACACGGCTGATTCAGCACTGGGGACCCGACCCAGTTTTGGCCAATGAGACAAAGGAGCTTTGCTGAGGTGCTTCTGGGAAGGAAGTCCCCCGCCGCTCTGGGTGGGGTGTGCAGACATCAAACCTGAAACCGTTGAGGACGCAGCCCAAAGATGAAGCTGACGCTCAGGGCACAGGGGAGCCGGGAGCATCTCGGAGGGCCTGAGCTGCAGCCCAACTGCCCACCCACCTCAGGCGCTGAAGACTCTACCAGCTGAGGTTTGCTGAGCCAACAAACCCAACGTTCGGTCACAGAGTCCCTGCATAGAGCCTAGTGTTTGGGGTGGTGAGGCTAGAGGTGTGAACACTTGAATTCCCAGAGGCAGAGCCGAGGGTCTGCAGGCCAGTGGAACCAAGAGAAGCAATGCCAGCCCGGTTCCCAAATCCAACCGAGGAGGAAAAACAGGAGGCCAGCCGGCAGGCTGGACAGCGTCCGAGTCACTGTGGAAGGCCTCCTGGGGAGCCAGCCGGAAGGAGGGGAGGCCAGGGGAGTCCATGAGATGAGCCAGGGGCGTCTGTGGCCTCGAGGATGGGGAGGGGAGGCCGACAAGGTGTGAGCTGACTGGCTCTGAGCTCTCTTGGACTGACGCACACCTGGAGATGTCCCAGCTCCCAGACACTCGGCGCAGCCCAGGCCTCGAGCTAGCTACTTATTCGCTTGGGCTGGAGCTGTCCCTGCAGGGCCGGCTCCCTCCCCACTCCCACAAGGAGCTCCCTGCAGGCCCCACCCGACACAAAGCAGGGCTCTTCCTGCCAAAGTGCCCCAGCTGCAAGGGAGGGGACCCCCTTGAGGGTCAGCCACCAGCTGATACCTCTCTGAATCTCACCTTGTGAGAAACCTAACGCAAATACTTTCTCCTGAATAATGTCTTTAAATTTCTCATCATGAAATAAAAGTGAAGCCTCTCGTGTTGGCACCGTGGCTGCAGGCCTCCACAGACCCCAGGGCGCACACACCCCAGGTTTGGAAGCTCAGTGGAGCTCGCCTGGTCTGGGCTTCAAGCTTGGCTCCAACAACAATGATCTGAGTGGCTTTGGGCAAGAGAATTAACCTGTCAACCTGGAAGGGAGGGAGGGAGGGAAGGAGGAAATGCTAAAGCTTGCAAAGCAGGGGCAATAGAAATCAACTTCCTGTGCCCCACTCTCATAACTTCCTTGCTCACAGAAATTTTGGTTGACAGAGCAGACACTGTCAGACACAGGACAAGGCAGAACCACGGCAGTGACAATCCCGCCACCTGAAACAAAGCTCAGGAGTTATACCCAAAAATAAAGCTAAGACTCCAACATTCAGCCCTTTCACCTGCTTTTTCTGCAGAAGAGATTTATGCAGAGATAAATCCTTGCCACCTGGAAGTCCAGGCTGGTCCCTGGGCCCAAGAGCACAACTCCAGCGGCCCCCGGGAAGGACCCAGGCCACTGCTGCATGTGCCACATGCCACTCAGAGCAGCCCGCGTCCACTGATGGAGCTGGAGACCCGGGCTGCGTGCAGTGGGGGCCTTGATGCCAGAAAGAGAGGCAGGTGGGGAGCGGGGCGGAGCCAGCCCTTCAGGCCTTCCCGCGCCCGGGGGCCAACTGCTCCGGTTCAGCCCCTGCCCCTACTCCCGCCCCTGTCCCACCACTCACCAGTAAAACCCCCAAATCCCTCGAACCTGACTCCTCACCTGTGCAATGCTGCCCTGGTACCGCCCCCGAGTTCTCACAGGCACTAAATACAGTCACTGAGGGCGGCACCCTGCAGACTCTTGGGCACAGAGCTGGCTCTTCGAGCCCCTTGTCTGCCCTTCCCATCACCTGGCCCCCATCTCCTGCATCCCCACTAACAGCCAGAGAAAACATCACGGAACAGGGCCGAAGCCCCTGCCGGGTCCGGGCCCAGATGAGCCCCAAAGGACGTGGAGGTCATGCACGGGCAGGGGTGCTGGTCAGGGCAGAGGGTCTGGTGGGTGGGCTGTCTCAGGACAAAAGCACAGATAATCGCGGCTGCACTGCATAGCAGACAGAAATGGAGGGACACACACACACACACACACACACACACACTTTGAGTACTTTTGTCATTTTTGTTTGTTTCATTTTGTTTTGAACACTAAGATTTATTTTCAAACAGCACACATACGTCTGCGGGGCAGGGCCAGGCCAGGCTGGTGTCTGGGCCCGAGGTCTCAGGGGACGCTGGACGCCACCCGCGGCAGCTGCCAGGAAAGGAGGGCCCCGGCCCGGGCGGCCGGCCCAAGCTTCAGGCAAGCGCGGTGCGCGGCGGCCCCCAGGACCCGCCCCGCGGCCGGGCACCCAGGCGGCGGCAGTGGCGCCACCCAGCGGGCGCGAGCGGGAGAGGCGGCCGGGAACTCAACTAGGGGATACAGCAGCTTCAGGAACACTGGCGATTCCGCCGGACCCGCCGAAACCAGGCTCTTTGGAAAACCACCTCATCTTTGGGAAGACACCTCCTGGCTTAGGTCTCTCCCCTCAATTTCCCTTTGCTTTTCAAAAGTTTAAAAACAAAAACGGAAAAAAAAAAAAAAGAAACACACATTTTTCGGGAAAAGGTGCTGCTGTTCACGCATCCGCAGCACCACCAGCCGCTCTGCTGCTCTCACTGCACCCTCGCGGTGAAGTTCTCCGGGAAGACGCCCCGGCACTTCTCCAGTTCCTTGTGCAGGTTCCAGTCGCTCTCCTTCACACCCATGAGCCAGCCTTCATCCTGAGGGGAAGCCAGCGCGTTGCATGGGGCTGGGGGAGGACGACGTCCACCCCGACAGGGCGAGCCCTCCTTCTGGCCGCTCATTTCCTCTAGACCGTCACACCCGCCTTAAAGGACGCCTCCTCCAGGCAGCATTCCCTGCTCTTCTCTTGAGACCCAAACCGGGCCCCCCAGCCCAGGAGCCATCCCTCCCTGCAGTAGGTGCATTTAACTCTTTATTGTTTGGTGAGTCCTCAGGCGGGAAGGCAGCCTGACTGCTGCACTGGTCCAAACGCCTCTAAATGACTCCTTCAATCCCCCACCCAAGAGCTTCCCACCAGCTGGTGCCCACAGAGGCCACATCACCGAGGAGGACATCAACTGTTCTTCCGGCCTTCCACAAACAATGCCAGAAAGTTCTGCTGAGCACTGACCACTTGAAAGCTTCTAGAGTGACCTGAGGCCATCCCACCAAGCCCTCCGAGTCGAACCTGACCTTTGCTTTAATAGTGACCCCTCAGAGGGATCATCTACCCAAGCCGTGACAAGCCCCGACCCCTGGGCCTGCAGTGACCACACACCCCCTGCCATTGCTGCCCCTGCAGCGGGGCTATGCCTGGGACCCACCTGCAGGATCACCTGCCTTGTCCTAGACCCTGAGCCACTTCCACCCACCCCAGATGGCTCCCACTGTGGGCTGGGAGGCCAGGTGTCTGCTCCTAAAAACCCCACCTAGCCCAGGGCTGGCCCACCAGGGAGATCGGCGGGGACCTGGGGCTTTAGGAAAATGGGCTGATCCAGCGCCAGGCCCAGGAAATCCTTGTTACTCAAACCTCCCAGCCCACGGTGGCCTCAGTAAGTACCTACTGTCCTCAAGCCCCAGCCCAGGACGCCCCAGCCGGGTTGGCCTCACCCAAATCCAGCCCTCCTCCCACCCTCGGCCACTCTGACAATTCCACCACAGGGACATGTTGGTGACTGAACGGACTAGAGTCCCACTAGGTTCCCTCCGCACTGTGGCTGCCACCTGGATACCCATGTGGGCAGCCCCACTGGACCGCCAGCACCCCACAAGCAGGGGCTCCTGCTGAGGGGTCACGGCGACCTGAATAAAGCAGCCCATCCAGACCTGGGGGGGAGGAGAGGGGGCAGTTCTGCTCAGCAAAGCCCACTCTGAGGACCCTCACAACAAGGAGAGGCCACAGCAGGAGAAGGGTCTGCGAGGCACAGGGTGAGGACCAGCTGGGGACAGGGCTGTGGACTCGGGGGTCTGTCACATGGGCAGGGAAGGGCGTGCCCTTGTGGACAGGGCGGGGCCAGCCTGGACGGTGGCACCTGGGGCCAACAGGAGGCTGCAGAGCGGCGGGTGGGGGGTGTGGTCCATGGAGGGGCAGCCTGGGATGCGGTCCTGGAGGAGGGGGGCCCGGGTTGGGGGGGCCTGGAAGGGAGAAGGGGCCCAAGGAACTAGGATGCAGAGAATCGAGAGAAAGGCAGACAGAGGCTGAGGAATGGGGGAAGCAAGAAGCAGGAAGTGAGAAACTGAGGGGGGCAGACAGGGCAGAGCAGAAAAGGGGAACTGTGCCGGCCGCAGGGAAGGGAGGCGGAAGCAAAGGCGAGGCCGTGGGGAGAGGCCGCGGGTCGGCTGGCATGGCTCTGCTGCCCCCTGCTGGCCGCGCCGCCTCCCTGCAGACCGGGCCTCACCTGCTCCTCTGGGTTCTGGAAGGGGATCACCAGCACCACGTCCCCAGCTTTGAGCTGCAGCTCGTCCGTGTCAGTGGCCGTGTAGTCGTGCTGGGCCTGCACCTGCAGAGGGTGGGGAGAGCTGACACCCCTTTCCTCGGCAGCCTCTGTCCCACCTGCAGCCCCGTGGGCGCCGGGAGAAGGTGAAAGTAGCAGGAGCGGGGCTCGGAAGCCACCTCGCGGATCGGGGAGCAGAGGACGGGTAGTCGGGGAGGGACGGCTTTGGGCCCCCCACATAGCCTCGGGCCCAGCGTCCTCCCCCCCCCACGGAGGCAGCCGAAGGCTGCGGGTCAGCAGGCCAGGCTCACCTTGAACATGAACCCCGGGGGCAGGTCCAGGCGCCCTGCCCCGCTGCCGCCCTCCACAGTGCCGTTCACAGCTGCCGAGAAGGTCTCCACCACCAGCGCGGGGAGAGAGCTCTGGCGGGAGGGGGCGCAGGTTAGCGAGGGCGGGGAGTGGGTCCCGGAGGGCGGGGCCGCGCGGGCAGAGAAGGGGGTGTCTGTGCCCAATGCCAGACCAGCCTGCCTCCAGGTTCCTCACCAGGAACCATGACCTGGACCAGCACAGAGCAAGACACGGGGCTAGGGAGCCGCGGGCGGCGGGGAGAAAAGACAGGGCCTTTGGTCCCTGTCATCTTACGGAGGCTGCTTCACTTGCTGCCGTCTCCCCGGGCTCCTGGGCTCCAGCCGCAGGGTGGGTCCCACACGTCACCTCCGAGGCCTCTGCTGGCTGCAACATAAATGCCAGCATGGGGTCAGACACAGGATGGGGCGCTGAGACCGGGACAAGGAGAGGGGCCACGGAGAGCCAGTGCCTCTGCCTGGTACAGGGAGCCCCTCAAAGAAAGGCTCCGGGCACGGAAGCGGCTGGAGAAGGTGCTGGCAGACACACGGACCCCGAGTGACATGCTGCTGAGAAGCCCAGCGCAGGCCCCTGGCTGCCACCCCTGAGCCTCCCTCACAGGCCCTGCCCTCTAAGCCCAAGCCCTGGCCAAGCCTCGGCTTCCTGCCACCCGCCTGGTCCCGCTGGCCCCTCACAGGTGGCTCCCGTGGCGAGGGCCCAGGCAGGGCACCCCGGACGCTGCCCGGCTGCAGTCAGGCTGCACTGGGCCCGCACTGAAACTCAGCCACTTCTGAGCTCTGGGAGCAATCACTCGGCCCTCCCAGCCCCCACCTCCTCATCTGCAGGAGGAAATGTCTAGGTCAGGCTGCAGGTTAAAGAATTCTGGAGAGTGCCCACCATGGACCTGGAGGTGCTCGAGACATGCCTCCCTCCCACCGTGGGAGTCCTGAGCTGGGAAGCTGGGGCGGGGGTCGGCGAGCGGGTGAGGGGCTGACCTGACTGAGCCACAGCCCTGCCCCGGAGCCTCCTGGCTCAGGGCCCTAGCCTCACCCTCAGTCCCACGGTGGCCTTGTCCGTCCTGTGCCCCCTCCTCCGGGCTCTTCCTCCATGCTAGACCCCCAGAGGCCGGGGGCGGGTGAGGGGCTGGCGGGGGCACTTACTTGGGCAGGCCCCGGCTCGGCCGTCTGGCTGGGCCAGGCCACGGCAAAGGTGCCCTCGGCAGCGCTGGGCTCCCTGGAAGGCAGGCTGCCAGCTGGACTCTCTGTGGGCTAGTGATGGGCCACCAGGGAGAACAGGGTGGGAGGGGCGGGGGGCGGGGGGGGGGCGGGAGACAAGAGAAGAAGGTCGTGAGCAGCCCAGCGTGGGCCCACGGGAGCAGATGGGCACCTGCAGCCTGGCCACCCCACGGGGCACAGACAGAGACTCCCCAGAGGGACACCTCCTCCCACCACTGCGCAGGGGACAGGAAGGTGTGAATGTGTCACACGCAGCTCAGCACGTGGCTCTCTCTGGCCTCCTCCAGGGAAATACCCTGGAGCTTGCGAGCCCCGGAGCCTGGGCTGCAGGCGCCTTCTCGCCAGCCCCTCCTGGTCCTGCGGGAGCCGCGTCACCAGCTGTGGGGTATCCCGTGTCCTCCCTGAGGGCGTGGATGTCTGAGCCACCAGGTGATGGCAGCACCTGTCGGGCAGGCGCCTGGCCTCACTCTGTCTGTCCTGTTTCTCGAATCATCTCTCCCCCCTCCTCTGTCCCAGCAGCTCCCTGGTGCCACTGCCCTGCGGGGCCCCTGCTGACAGAAAGCTCCTCGGAGACGGACCCTCCACCCCAGGGCCCCCCTACCCAGCAGGCCTTGGCTCAGCACGGGGACACCCCATCCACCCTCGGGGACCAGTTGGTCACTGTCTACGCCACTCACAGGCCCTGACAACTGGGCTGCACCACGGGGAACTCTTCAGAGGCTAAGCTGAGGAGCCTTTTCCCACAGGGCCTGGCTGAAGGCCCAGTGTCTCCATAGGTGGGGGGGGCGGGGGGGGAAGCAGAAGAGCTGGAGGCCCGACAGCTCCCTGTGCACGTGGGCACGGCCAGGCGTGCGTGTGCGTGTGCACCTGTGAACCAGCCAGGTGCAAGACGAGGCAGGGTGGGCACAGAGCAAACACAGCTTACCTCCCAGAGGTCCCACGGAATTGACTGAGCACAGCAGAGGGGAGAAGGACAGAGTTAGCACGGAGGTTAGCGGCGGCGGCAGGCAAGCAGTCCCCAGGGACCCCCACCCCGCACCCGTCCCAGGGCCCTCGAGCCCAGCAGGCACAGGGCAGGCAGAACAGAGCCGGGCTCTGCGGTCCCCAGAGCACCGAGTCCTGGACACCTTCCAGGCTACTGAGACCCCCAGGCCAGGGAGTGCCCAAACCCGGGCTGCCACCATGAGAGGGGCAGGAGGGTGCTGAGATGGACCGTGTAAGCTGCCAGGTGAGTGTTCAGCTGACCTCGTCCCAAAGCTCCTCTTGCTGACCTGTGTCCGCCCTCTTCCCTTTCCCATGGTCAGGACCAGGGGAGGTGACAAGAGCTGGGGACCAGGGCTCCAGGGGAAGGGCAGTGAGTGGGCGGAGAGCCTGGTGACCCCAGGACCCCCAAAGGCCTGGGCCTAGATGGGCCCACGTGGCCGGAGGGCAGACATGAACGCAGGCCCCGGGGCCCAGAGGCCGGTGGGCCCGTGGGCAGTGCTGGGCTCACACCAACCTGACCAGAGGGCGTGGGCGCCTTCACAGGGCTTGCCACGGGTGGGAGGGGGTCAAAGTCCAGGTCCAGCAGACTGGCCTGCTCCGAGAAAGGCCCCGGGGCCTCAAACTTGGCAACAGCGGCAGAGAAGGAAGGCAGTTAGTGCCAGGCTGTGAGCACTCGGCCAGGGCGGCACAGCAGGCCCCGCTCCCAGACACACCCACCAACACGAGGCCACGCCCCCACCACACCCCCGCACAGGCTCCGCCCACACGAGGAGACACCTGGGGCGGGGCCAGCCGCCAGGCAGCCACCCGCCAGACCAAGGCCGAGCCCCCAACTGTCTCGCGTCTGTCCCATCCTGCAGGCCGAGGAGGCCTCCCCGGGCCTGCGCCCCCCAGCAGCAGCCCAGGCCAAGGCACGGGCTGGACTAGACCACACTCAGTCCCCCGGCTCGGAGGGCCCTGGACGGGTACAGGCCTCCCCGTGCTGCCGCAGACTGAGAGGCAGTCCTGTGGTGACACCCACCCCCAGCCAGCTCAGGGCCGAGCCAGCACACAGAGCCCAGGAGCCCCGTCGTAACGGAGGGGGCGGGGGGGGGTCCCCAACACCTGAGCACCCGTGTTCACACTGCATGTCCCTCCCCAGCCCCCCCAAGTTTCCCATTCAGCGGGGCTGAGTGCAGCCCTGGGATGTGCATGTAACAGGAATGGGCCCAGGAGATGGGCCGCAGTGGCCCCGTCCACACTGTGAGAAGCCAGCCCCTCAGTAAGCTGGACCAGACGATCGTGGAAGAAAAGGGTCTTTCCCAGAGCCACCCTGGAGGACAAGCCGCCTGGCACCAGTGCCCAGCGGACACGCTGCCTTCCTGGGAGGAGGGCTTGCTCCCCTGTGGCCCCATCTCACACAAGGGGCTTCCCCGGGGACAGGGAGGGCTATGCCTGCCCTGGCTCAGCCCAGGGTCCTCCCCTCAGGCAGGGCTGGGAGCGCCACAGCCCCGCAAGCCCAGGCCAGCCAGCTTCCCTCCCCACCCCCTTGATGGGGCCCAGAACTGACGGAACACACTCTCCAGCCCAAAGCACCCGAGGTCCTCCATTTAGAAGGACCCGAGACCTGGAAGCATGGGCAGAGGTCCCCAGGGGGGGCCTTCCCACCTGAGCTGCGGCCTGTGTGGGGAGACCCAACACCCGCACTCCTGAGAAGGGCTGGTGCCGCCAGCGCACAGCTCAGGGGATGAGGCGCAGAGCGTGGAGGGCCCAGGCCCAAGCTCAGGGGACTCACTCCCGCCCCACACTCATCCCCAGCCACAGACCCTTCTTCAAGTCAAGCCCTGTCCAACGAACCTGGGAGGAAGGTCACTGCCACCTCTAGGGGACCGAGTGTCCGGGAGGCCGCGCAGGCTGGGCCTGGGTGCCCTCACCGGCTGCAGGCAGCATTTCTCTGCCCCTCACGGCCCCACGACCCACCCCTCTAAGAAGCCAGCCAGGCCCAGGCAGCCGCCGCCCCACCCACCAGACTCCAAGGGTACAGGGTCACCAGGCCAAGGGCAGACCGCGCACGCTCTGCTCACCTCCCAGCAGGCCAGCCTCCCACCATGCAGGCCCGGAACCGGCCTCGGGGGCAGGCACGCAGGCTACTCACCACAGCCCAGCAGAGCAGCGCTGTCGGCACAGCAGCCTGGGGGGACCAGCCCACCCCAGCCCCATGCAAAGCACCCCGCGAGTGCTCTCCAACCCCGCTGGGCAGGGCCCCGGCTCCGAGGAGTGGGCGGAAGGACAGACGGGAGGCATGCAGAGAGCACGGAGGGGCGCAAGGGCCACGCTCAACGGGCAGCCTGGCTGCAGGTGAGGCCCTCAGTTCCTCACCTGTGAAGTGGGGACAGCCCCTCCCAGAGGGGACTGAAAACCGAACCAGGCCCCGTAGGTCAGCGGCTGGCTCCACCCCCTGCACAGTGTCTACTAGCCCTCGAGTGCACCCCAAGGCGAAGGTAGGCTCCAGGCGGCAAGCGTCCCAGCCACAAGCTGCCCTGAGGCTGCGGTTCCCCAAGGCCCCGGGAGTGCCCAGGGCCAGCCTCAGCCAGGCTTTCCAGAAAGGCTCCCTCCCGGTCCCCCGAGGCAGGGCAACCCCCGCCCTCCCCCAGCCGCCCTGCACTGAAAGTTCCTAGCTCCGACCCGAAGTCTTCCCATGGGGGCTTGAAGCCCACTCACCCCACGGTCCCTCATCGCGGAGAGGACGGTCCTCCGCTCCTAACGGCCTCTCCCTCGACGTGCCAGCCCCCAGCCCTGCCCCTCCCTGCAGGCCTCTGAGCTTGTGCAAAGGAGCCTACACAAGGCAGGTCCCAGAGACCCGGGCAGGACAAGCCCGCAGCAGTGCTACAACGTGGGCCCAGCACAGCCTGGGACTAGCCAGCCTGCACGAATGGCGAGGCCCGGCGGGGACAGGGCAGCCCGGCTGTGAGGCCCGGAGGCCAGGCTTGCAGTGGTCGGCGCACTGCGGCCTCTGTGAGCCGACCCGACCATGTGCGGCCCACCCCTCTGCCACCACAGTGACCTCCCCTGCTCCGCCCTCCCTCCGTCCCCCTGGGGATGGGCATTACGTGCCTCCTAGGGCATGGACAGCAGGAGCCGGGCTCTGCGGCCCAGCCACAGCCCCGGCTCCAAGTGGGGTCAGCAGCTCTGGGAGCTAAAGTCTCAGCGCCTTGCAGGTGTTCCCAACCCTGCGAGTCACCTCCTCACCGCCGCCCAAGCAGTGCTCTTCTGACGCGCACAGAACTCCCGGCAGATCCTGAGCCTGTCCCTCACCCGTCCTGACCTACACGCTCGCACGCTACCACCTCTGGCCAACGCACAGTGTCTGCTCGTAGGCAAACGTCACCTGCTCCAGGAAGCCTTCCCTGATTGGCCCAGGTCCTCCGTGCTCCCTGCCCCTTTTGGCCACAGCATCAATGGAACGGAGAGGCCACTGCGCAGCTGACGGTCTCTACTAGGACTGTTTGCCCGTGTCCCTAGGTCTGGCCACGTGCTCAGAGATGAGGGATGACGGGTGGAGAGACGGAGGAACGTGCGAGAGAGGCCCAGAGCCGACCCCTGCTCCTGAGGCAGAGGCACCGGGGGTGGGAGGGGGGGAAGGTCATGCGCACCCTGAAAGAGCGAGAGAAGGGAGAGAGAGCTGGGCCGCGGCGGCCGCGGCTGACCTGGGAGGGGGTGGTCACGCTGATCTCAGGGACAGTTGTGTCCTCAAACAGGCTGAGGGTCTGCTGCTGCTTGACCTCCGTGCACGGGGTGTGTTTGGGAGGCGGAGGGACCGGTGGGCCTTTCCGGAGCTGGGGGTCGGCAGCAGTTGGGGGGCCGCACAGCAGAGCATGGGGGCCAGGGAGACAGACAGAGACAAAGCCACGTTAGTCACACCCCCAGCCGCCGAGGAGGACGAAACAAGGAGAGCCACTGCTCCCCGAGACACGGACACCAAGACCACAGGGGCCCCCGGGAGGGGCCGAAGCAGGCGGTCGGAAACCCTGTGCAGAGAGAGGGGAGGGCGGAGGGCGAGGGAGCGAAAGAAGAGAGAAGAGGAGAGAACAGGACAGAAAAGAAGGAAAGAAGGGCCTGCGGGGCCGCCAGGGGCTGGCATCGGAGGATCTGGCCCTCACCGCCCTCGGGGGAGGCTGAGGAGAGAAACAGGAGCTGAGAGAGGCCAGGCGTCCAGCCCCCGCCTCTGCTCCTGCACGCCCGGGCCCTCTGCCCACCCCAACCCCTGGAGGAGCTGCCGCCCAGCCTCTGGACGTCACCCCCGAGGCCAGCACACAGCCAGGGCCCCACAGAGGGCCACACACCTGCCCACTCGGGGACCTCAGCAAGTCACCTCCCGCCCGCCCAAGCCTGGGTTTCATCGCTTGTCGTTGGGGTGATAACAGCGTCTGCCTTACAGGCTGGTTGTGAGGACAACGAATGAAAATACAGAAAGGCTGGCGCGGGGTCCGGCCCCCGAGCAAGTGCTCGAGTCAAGTGCAGGCTCTCAACACCCTCTTAGCGTCGCTCTCCTAATCAGCTGTCCAGCGGGCCAGGAGCCGAAGGGCCAGGGGACAGCCCAGCAGGGCTCAGATGGTCCTGCCTGGCGGACCCCACCCCTCCTTCCTCCCTTTGCAGCCCCTGGGGACGCTGCAGAAACCTGGAGAAAACTGACGGGGGGAGCGGGCTTCCCCCTCCCTCTCCCCTCACTGAGCCCCTCCTCGCGATGCCCCTTTCAGGGTCCCGCATGGCCCCCCACAAGGAAGAAGGCAAGGAAGAGGGGGAGGCGGCCACCTGCACAGATCTGGAGGCAGTCTCCCCTGGAGACTGTGTCTCAGGAGGAAAGGAAGACGGAGAAGGTCAAGCAGCCCAAAGGCCAGGAGAAAGGAGAGAAGGGGATGCTACAGCAGGTGCGGGTGGGGGGACACTTAAGGAGGAGACAGACGGTCACAGATGCCCCTGTGACCCTGGCAGGGGCCGGGGCCACGGAGAGGAGCCAGGGCCGGCAGGGACAGGGGACAGGGATGGAGGGGAACAGCGGCAGAGCAGGAGGCAGAGGAAGGGAGGGAGGGACAGGCCACCGAGACACGTGCCTACCTGAGACGGGGATTTGGGGAGGGCGGCCCCGGGGGTGGCCGCAGCAGCCGGCTCCGGCTCGTGGTTGACTCTGATCTCGGGGGTGGCGGCAGGGGAGCCATCAGGCGGAGGAGAGGGGCTCTTGTTCCCTTTCGCAGGGGCGTTGTCACTGCGGAGGCGAGACAAGAGAGGGGCCCGGATGCAGGGAGGCCGCGGCGTCCAGGAAGGTGTGCATGTGACAGGGTGTGTGCACGTGCCAGTGCCCCGGGGACCCGTGTGTGAAAATGTGCACACACGTGTGTGTGTCCACGTAGATCCTGGGAAACTGAGGGTGCACGTGTGTGTCCAGACTCACTGGAAAAACGTGACGCCCACGTGTGCACAAGTGTGTGTCCCCGTGCACCCACGTGTGAAACTGCACATTCGTGTGCAGGACAGGTGGAAATGAGGCGACACAGGCGTGAGCACTGGGAACAGGCAGGTTTCCGCAGCAGGGCCTGCCCTGGACACAGTGACAACCACACCCGGAGCTGAGGTCTGCAGGCCCCAGGGGGGAAGCTGAGATCTGCGGGGCCCCGGGCGGGGGGACCAGGGCGGGAGCCGGGAGCCGCCGCCAGGGGCCGGCCAGCCTCCCTCAGGCCTCCACCAGGTGCAGGGGCGCCGAGCCCCACAGCAGGAGAAAGCCACGCATCCTAGAAGCAAAGTGAGTCTCACCCCCACGCGTCACGCAGCAGCCTCTGCGCTCAGGGCGGCCCCGTTCCTCAGCCTGAGCCCACGGGCCTCCAGGCCAGCTTGCCTGCCGTCCACCCCTCACACCAGCGCACAGCCAGCCCCGCTCCCCAGGCCCCGAGCCTTTGCTCCGACGGGTCCTCCCGGGGAACCCGGGGAACTGGCAGAGGCAACGGGCAGAGGGGGTAAATAAACGGGGGGGGGGGTCTTCACAGCGGGGACGAGAGGGTGAGGCCCCCAAGTCGAGTCTCAGTACCAACAAGGACAAACGGTGTGCCCGGCCCGCTACTGGGTGCAAAATAAAAATCTATGTTGTACTTGCCTAAAGAAACTCTAGAACAGTGCTGACTGAGACCAGCCACCAGCTACAGGTGGCTGTTTAAATTAAAAAATTAAAAATTCAGCTCCTTAGTCACCCTGGCTACATTTCCAGTGTCCACCAGCCACATGAGGCAGGTGGCCACTGTGCTGGACCGGGCAGGTCTAGAAGGACAGACAGAAACTATTGACCCCATCACCTGCCCGAGCAGGGCGGGGGGCCAGACAACGGCACAGATGCGTGGGACACTCGCTGGTTCCTTCTCACCTTTACTGAATGTGTTTTATGGGAACGTCTTTGCCTCCTTTAAGAGTACACATACATCCAGCGTATGTACACACGCGCACACACACAGAATTCCCACACACCGCGGGGCTACAGCAGCCCTCTCCCCGAGCCTCCGGACCTCCCTTCTGGCTGCATCCTCCACTCCTGGTCAGGCCGCAGCCCAAGAGGAACGTGCTGAGGCGGTCTGCCCGCCCTCCGTTCCCACCGACACCCCTCTGCCCCCTGCCCCCCAACACGCACACCACACACAGGAAGGCGAGTTAGGGGTTAGTGGCGCCCTCGGCAGGGCCAGGCGCATGCACAGGGGCCGGGGTGCTGGCCTCCGAGGCCCCCACCACACAGCACTCACTGCCGGTACCTGTTCTTCTTTCTGCGCAGCCGCGAGAACAGTTTAGTTTTCTTTCTGTGGGGACGGGCGGGACGTTGAGGCCTTTGTTCGGGGGAAATGCAGATGTGGGCCCGGCCTTTTCCCTTCCCTCATCGGCAGCCCCTCTGCTCAGAGGAGGGCTAAGAGCAGAAGCCCTCCTAACTCCCGGAGGCCGGGAAGAGGGCCCGGTCCTGCCCACGGCCCCGGCTGTCCCGTCCTGGGGCCCCCGCTGGCCTCCGTGTCCTGCCAGGCACGCTGAGGTGGTGCCCACGGAACAAGCAAAAAGAGGACGCTGCCCTGAAGCAGGACCTGACGGGCGGCAGGTGGCTCAGGCCGGGACAGCGCTGGCCACCCGCCCTGCCCGGGGTCCAGCCACAGGAGCTCTGGGGCCCAAGAAGGACCGGGGTCAGAGGGCCAGCGGGGGGCCCTGGGAGAGGTGGCAACCTGGCTGCCCGCTTTGCTGCAAAGGAGGCTCACGAGCCTCCAAGGCCCTTCCTCTCCCCTCAGACCAGCCCTTTCCCAAGGCGGCCTGGCCCCCGCTGCCTGCACTGCCCGGGTGGGCGGCGCCCTCCACCCTCCTCACCCATCCTGGACGTGCCACCATGACCTCCAGGCCAGGCGGTGACCTGGGAAACACGTTTTGGCCTTTATTGCCCCCAGGGCACCCTGTGGGCCACCCCCTCCCTCACACATGCTGTGTTTGCAGGGGACAAGAGGGACAGTGACGTTCACTGAATACTGACTGCCTTCCTCCTCCTAGGGGACACCCTAATTACCCCAAGAACCAGATGCAATCACCCGCCTTGTAGCCGAGGAGGGCGGGGTGCATCGCTGCTCTCCACACTGTGCTGCGATGCAGGGCAGCTCACGGACGGAAAGGAAGGGGAATCTCAGACTTGCTGTGGTTTCCCACGGGCCACAGCCGAGGCCCCTCCTCCCTGGAGCTCTCCCCCCAGGAAGCAGGGCTCCCCTCTGGGCAGAGGGCAGGAACAGGGGCACCCCCCCTCCCCGCCATCCGGGGCCTCGGATAAGGTTGGGACCAGGCCCCCGCTAAATGAGGAGGCTCCCTTCCCATTGGGCTGAATCATTTAGTCCCCGGGTCCACCTGCAAAGCTGCACAGATAGGGAAGCCAGGCCCAGGCAGGGGAGCTGCAGGCTGCCCGGGTAGCTCCTTCCCAGAGGGGACACGGGGTGGAGGAGGAGGGGGGCCCTCACCTGCTCCCCTGAGCACAGGGAGGCCCAGCCAGAAAGGACCTCAGCAAACAGCCCAGCCCCAGACCTCACCTCCCTGAGCCCCCAGCGGCCCTCGGCAGGGGAGGGGGGGCATCACACACCTGGGCTGGGCCTTGATCGTGAAGGTGTTGCTCCCGTGCTGCTTCTCCAGGCTGACCAGCACATCGTTGAGGTTCTGGTTGAGCTGCAGGAGGGACAGCAAGCCGGTTGGCTGGGGGCCACCAAACAGCCCCCCTCTCCCTAACAACATCCCTGATTCTCTTCCTCCCCACCAGCCCCTCCCCTGTGCCCGTGCCCCAACCAGGAGCAAGCTCTTCTCTTCCCATCACTGGGGGCAGGGAACCAGCACACCTGTCCCAGAAAATCCACAGGAAAAAAGGAGGAGGCAGTGGGCTGCCCTGAGAACAGCTACTGTTTCTGGGACCACCTTTTTCTTCTTCCTACTTACGGGGCGTTTCTTAAAATGCCCCATAGAGCTTGTACTGTTTTTAATTTTTTTCAATTGTTTTGGCAAATTAACTGTTGATCCTAATTGCTGAAGTCACTTGCCAAGATGCTTTCAGGCCACATTACAACTGCCAGAGGTTTCACCAAAAGCCCAGGCAAGAGGAGGGGCTTACCCCATGTACCTCGTGATTCTCTTTACTGAGTATACTTCCCTCTGTTTTAGCCACTAGGAAGCCCAGAACTGAATTTTCCTCCCACCTTACATAAATGTTTTCTTCCCAAAACACCTCTCCCTGTTTTTTTAAATTTTTTTTACAAGTTGTCTCAAATCTTTGAAGGGAAGAAGAAAAAGTAGGAAGGAAAGGGAAGGCCTACCAGGCAAGAAACCATACTGAGGGTGGTCACTCAGGACAGGCCCCAAGCTGGCAAAAGCCCTCCTCCTGCCCTGGGCCTGGAATGCCCCACAATCACTTCATTCCTCTGGGCCCAGGAGACAAAGTCAGGTCCACCCAGGGCACAGGGAGGGAGGGAGCTGCCAACGCCACGTTTCTCCAACGCAGCTTTGCAACTTAACTGCCAGTTCAATCAGGATGAAGACAACACAACATAAGAATTTAAGCTAATCAGACCCAGATTAGCTTGTGCCGGATTCTGTAGGTAGAGCAAACTGAAAACATTTTTTTAATTGGGAAAATTTTAGTAATTTATTTCTTATCTGCCTACAAATTGGAAAACTGCCACCATTTTCTGACACTGAGCTCCCTGGGCCAAGGCTGCCTGAGAGCACGTTTCCAGTTTGAGGGTGGTGGGCTCCGCCCAGGCAAGGAGAATAGAACTGGGAGCTGGGAGGGGGCCGGGGCTGGACCCCTGGGGCCCACTTGCAGCCTCCCCAGAGCACCCAGCAGCTCCCACTGGGCCCTGACACTCTGTTCCTTGAGGACTGGGCCCTGACACTGTTTCTCAGGGGCCCAGACGGTCCCCCTGTGGTCACCAGCATGTGTCCAACCCCAGCAGGGAAGAGGAAGCTCGGCCCACCCATGCCTCTGACCCTGGCCCTTGGCAGGTGGAGCACAGCCCAGGGGCACTACCTTACTCATCTCCTTGTGGAAGTTCTCCTCCAGGCCTGCGATGCTCTGAAATGTGTTGACATAGAAACCCACACGGCTGCAGGGGGGAGGGAAGAAGGGCCAGGTGAACTGCAGACCAGGGCGGGCAGCCCAGGAGAGCCACACGGGCTGCTTCGCCTCCACCCTCACCGGACCCAGCCCTGGGAGGGCACGGAGCAGGGCACGCAGAATGGCCATGCCGCCTCAGGAGGGGAGGGCGGCCGAGGCTCGGCCCGCCACCCCCCCGCCCCTCACCTGTTCCACAGGGACGGCAGCTCCTCCTGCAGATCCACATTCATCTCCTCAAACACCTTCTGGGCTTTGACGAGCTCCTCCTCGGCCTGGAGGGCGGGACGGGTCATTCCCCTCTGCCAGGCCTCCGTCCCAGCCCACCCAGGCTAGGCCACGCCCACCCAGGCTAGGCCACGCCCATTCCCAAGACCCGCCCCCCCCGCCCCAGTGCACGGGGACCAGGGCTCGGGCAAGATGGAGGTTGAAGTGGATGTGGACGCCCGGGCAGACCTCCCCATGCAGCCCTTCGGGCCCCTACAGCCAGGCCCGTCGGGGGCATTCCGGGCAGAGCAGCCACGGCCAAAGGGAGAACCCGCCCCGCCCCCCAGCATCTGGCCCAGATGCGCCAAGATGGAGGTGAGAGGAGCACAGCAAGAAAGCATGAGACAAGGGACAAAGGGGGCTGGGGCACAGGAAGGGCAGAGGCCCCAGACCCAGCCAGGTGGGACCCTGCTCACTTCCAGGGGAGCCTCTCTCAGGCGAGGAGTCCGCATGCCGCCAGCTCTCGTGCCGGCCCCTCTGACTCTTCCTTCCCTCCTCTCCCAGGTCTGGCCCCTACTCAGCCTCAACCACCAGCCTGACTTGGCCTCCCTGGGAGAGTCTTTCCTACCCTCTCCCGACCCCTCTCTCCTCTGTAACCCTTCCCCACCAGACTGAGGCCAGAGGCAGCAGATCGGGCACATCCACGAGAGGCAGGGGAGGAGGGAGCCGGGCTGCTGGGCAGGGGGCCTGCACCCACTCCCGAGGCCAGGGGACCGGGCGCCGGCCGGGCGCCCTCCAGGCCTGCCCACACCCACCAGGCGGTGGCGCTAAGACCCCATCACAGAGCCCAAGAAAGGAGCTTGGCGAGGGCTGAGCCGAGGGTAGGGGTGAGTCACAGACCCCGGCCCCAGAAAGGGCTCGGCTAACACATTCCGAAGGACGCTGCAGGAAACAGTGACTCAGAGGGGGGGTGACTTGGATTCAGGCTCTGAGTCACAGACCAGGAACGAACGTGGAGGCCCCGCCCAGGAGAAAACTCTCCTCCGGCAGCCTCACGTTCGCAGGCCAACTGGCCGGAACCGCCAGCTGCCACAGAGCACACCCAAGCTGCCCCATCCAACCTGAGCCCCCCCAGCTGTCCCATCCAGCTTCAGGCACCAGCATCAGCCCGAGTCAGGGCCTACCCGCCGCTGTGCCGGGGCCGAGCCGTGGTGAATGTGGGGGTGGGCTTTGGAGGGAAGAAGGGCCACCATGCCCCTGACTACATGGCCTTCAGGTTGCTGGAACTTGCTAGAGTGAGCAAGGGCTCCTCGCCTCACTTTTTAAAATCTCACTTAAAAATTAAAGGGAGTCCACAGAATACTAATGAAAACAAATATTATCAAAAAAATTAAAGGGCGAATAGGAAATAAAAGAAACGTCTCTAAGCATGCATGCCTCAGGCCACTCCTGGAATGGGTCAGATCTGCGGTGCCCTCCAGGCCTTGGGCCGCATCATCCCTGCTTTAGTCCTCTGAGAATCCCAGTGCCTGATGGGGGGCCACTACCCACACTTCCAGCCTCCAGCACCTCGCACTGTCACGTGGGCCTCCCACCCAAGTACCCACAGGCCAGCTCAAGTCCCACATCCTCCAGGACCACCTTGACCGCCCCGGCTCCTGCAGCCACAGAGACCACCACTCCGGTCCCCACGGTGCTCGTCCTAACTCCCCAAATGGACAAGCGGAGCCAAGACGGTGGCGGACAGCACAGCAGCTCGTAGCTGTGCACCAAGCGCTGTTCACACACCCAGCAATGCTGCAAAGGACAAGGTGGCTCCGTTTCAGAGTTCCTAGAAGTCAGGGCCTGTGTCTTTTATTCCCTTTGAGTCACATTCCTCATATCCTGGCTCTTTCAGAAACACTAGGGGTGGCAGGAGGTGGGGGGAGAGCTGTCCATTGTTGGGGAGACCCTGCAGCCCTGGTGGCTCCACTACACGCCGCTGGCGGACATGGAGAGCAGTGGGAAAGCTCGCCATGCAGCAGGGCCCCGGGGCCCTGCAGGCAGGTTTGGGGAGGCCCCAGCACACATGGAGAGCAGCTCGGAAGCAGCCCAGGGGACATCCAGAGCTGGCAGGCTCAGGAGAGCTCAGCCTCAGGAGGTGGCACTGTCTCCCCAAAGTCAAGTCAGCCAGCAGGGCAGCCCCGGGACCCCAAGTGCCCCAGCTCACTGCCAGCCAAAGGCCTGAAGGCTCCCCAGCCTCCAGCCAGGCGTGAGGCAGGGTGGGGCAGAAGGAGGAGAAGCTCAAATGAAAAGGATCCAGATGGGAATGTCAATTTGGCCGAAAGGCGAAACATCTGCAATCCAACATGCAAAGATGAGATCCCAGTGCCTTGGCCTGCCCCGGCCATCCTCCAGGACCGATCCTCCAGGGCGGGGGCTTGGGGGCCCTCCAGCAGGATCCCCAACCACACCCATCCCGGGAGCCCCAAAGCGGCCACGGCCACCAGCCCAAGCCCCACAGTCTCCCAGGGGCTTCTCCCACAGAACAAAAATGTTCACCTGGCAACTGTGCCAAACCCGTCTCAGGGAAAATTATGCAGAAATCCTGGCTCTGGGTGAGTGGCCCCATTCCCCCTCCAGCCAGAAGTCCTGAACTCTACAGGCAGGACAGGCCACTCCAGCCCCTCGGCCCTCCTCCACCTCCTGCAGCAGGGGAGGACACGGGCCTGTCCAAGATTCCCCCGGCCATTTACCGCAGACCCTGGAGAGGTAAGGCTGTCAACAGCTCAGTGCCTCCAAAGTCGGCCCACAGCTTTGGCCTAAAAGACATCGGGCAACAGGTAGCCACAAGCCCACGCGGAGCCCAGAGTTCTCCATATCACAGGCATTCAATACGTGTGGGCTGAAGGTGAGGAAATCAGAAGGTGGCCCAGATAAAAGGGGGCAGCTGCCCAGAGCGAAACCCCACCTCCTGGGTGGGGCCTCTGTCACCTGCCCCCACCCCAGGACCACGAAGGGGTGCTACAGCCTGGTCAGTTTCACCGGACTGAGAACCACGAGGCCACCTCTCCCAGGGCACTGCATCGTGGTCCTCGGCCACACTGTGTTCACCCAGGGCCCGGCCCATTCCGAGGTATTGCCAGGATAGTAGTCATCACTCATGACTTTCGTACAAAGAGCCTCCTCCAGGAAGCCCTCAGGGACCACTGTGACGCGGACTGTTTGCCCTCCATGAAATTCCCAAAGAGCCAATCCTCTCGGCCCCAGGTCTCAGCATCCCAGCCAGACTGAAGAGCCTTCCCAGCGTCCCCTCCAGGGGCACCATGGGGCCTACAGGTCCACTTACAAGGGTCACCATGACTCTGGCCAGCTGTGGCAGGACCACCCACGTGGAGCCCCGGGCCAGGGAGCCAGGATAATGACCCAGGGCTTGAGTCGGGTGAGCCCCAACTCAGACACTAAGCGGCTCTGAGACCTTGGGCAGGAGATTCTGCCTCTCTGGGCAGGTTTGTCTCCTCTGTACATTCAGGGCAACCTCACAGTTCTTATGAAGCTTGAAGGACAATGCATTAAAGACACCACATCCCTCCCCGCAAGAGCCCTCACAGAGGACAAAGGTTCCGAGGCTTTCCTGGGCTCCTGGAGGCTAGGATTTCAGAGTCGGTCCCTGGACGACCAGAGCCCCGGGCACCACGCAAACAGAGGTGGGCCCATCCCAGGTCAAGCAGAGCCCCCAGCCTCTATCCGCTTCCTGCACTGGACCTCAGATCTCAGAAGCAGGAGCTCTCGCAGCAGAGACATAATGAAAACAGTCCTGCCTCCCAACCCGGGAGGAGCCCGCCCCCGCCCCCGCCCCTCCCCCCCCCAGGGCGTCTGGGCAGATGGGCGCCCAGCACCACCCAGCACCAAGGACAGGACGACAAACCAGAAGGCGCCAGCACGTGCAAGGTTAGAAGCCAGTGTCACCTGATTTCGGAGCAGGTTAGTTTGAGCTACGAGATGAGCCTGCAGTTTGCCTTGGCACCACTGGGGGGCGGCTTTCTCAAGCAGCGAGACAGGCTGGGGGGGGGAGGGGAGGTCAAGGTCAAGGCCAAGGAGCGTAGAGAAACAGGAGGGAGGTGGGGAGAAAGAAACAGAGACACAGACATTAAACACCACGTCCAAACAGTCTCCAGTGCAGTGACAGACACCTGCCACCCTCCAGAGGGCCGGCCCCCCAGAGCAGGTAAAGGCCCCGAGGCTGAGAATTAAGGGGTGCCCCGAGCGGGGCGGAGAAGGGGGTGAACTCCAACTGCAAAGCAAAATGTGAGAATCGTTAGCAGGGGCAGAGGGGCTCAGCAAGCACAGTCCTGCCCCGGGCTGGGCGGGGGGCTCCGCCCACAGACCCTCACCTGGAGAGTGTGTGTGCAACCTCCGCCCCACCCCCGCCCGGCTTGTTCCAGCTGTAGCAGGGTCGCTGGGGATCCGGTGAAGGAATTCCAGCCAGAGCGCGCCAGGCCGGGAGGGGCCGGGCCAGTGAAACCCACGCCAGGCCTGTTCTCATCTTGGAAAGCAGCCTCAGAGCAGGCGGAGGGGCCAGGGGACAGGGCGGCACTACAGGAGGGGCCAGGAGGGGGGCCTCGCCCAGGGACCCTCAAGAGCCTCTCACTCAGGCCCTGGGCCCAGCGCCGTGCCCACCCCAGCTCTTCGGCCAGACCTACCGGGACTAGTCCCCAGCCATGAAGCCATCTGGCAAGGGGGTTGAGGATGCCCGCGGGCCAGGGCGCAGTGACAAACAAGCCCGCCAAGGGTGCGGTGAACGCAGCACAGGAAGAAGGCTCCCCGGGGGAGGGCTTGGGACCCCTGCGGCCCTGCTGCCTGCCACTCCCTGAAGACTCTCCGGCAGCACCCAACACCCCCAGCCTTACCTTAGCAATTTTGGCTTCATCCTTCTTCTTGGCGGTTTGGAGGGACTCGTAATGGTGCCGGGCACTGTCGTAGTCAACCAGCTTCCGCCCACGCTTGGCGATGCGTGACTGGGGGACAGAAGGAGGAGGGGGCTGAACAGGGCCTGGCGCCCACGCTGAGATGCTGACCCCGGGGAAACTGGGTCACGGGCACGGTGACCTAGATGCACCCGGAGGGCTCAGGGCAGCCGACTCCAGGCTCAAGTCCGTCTAAGACGTGCCTGCGACTGTCTCTCAGACATTTCTGGTGGCAAAGAGCTCACCCTTCGAGGCAGTCCGTGCCCTCTGCGGTCCTTTCTTCTACGGAGGTCCTCGCAACAGTGAACCATTTTTGTCAATTCCTGCCAGCCGCGTCCGATGAGCCCCCTCCCTTGGCCCTCAGCTCCTTAAAGAGGCCTCCTGGGCCTGGGGCTTCTCTCCTGCCGGGCCACCACCACCTGCCTCCCTCCTACTCTCCCCGTAAGGCACCGTCGGGAGCCTGAGGCATCTGCACTGGGTGGCCGAGGTGGCCAGCGTGGACCGGGACCCCCGCACCCACCCACCCGGGGGATCGGGTCCAGCACTACGGTCACCACCTGAGCTCCAGACAACTCTTGCATGTCCGGGGCACCTGGGGCCCCAGTCACCTCGGCGGCGATCCTGGCACTGACGGGTCCTCACTCACCCGGGCCCAGCAAAGGCAGCTGGCTTTTTGAACACGCGAAGTCGCACAAACACACCCAGGTAAGAGGCGACACGCACAGCTATACACACCTTCCCTTCCAAGCACACAGAGCCTAACACGGGGCACACACACCCAGGCCTTCCAGCCCCCTAATACACCTCGTCAACCCTACAGGCACTCCACAGGGACACGGCCACACACTTACAGGCCCCACGAGGTCTCTTTCCCTAGTCTGGAGACCCAAAGGGACAGGGCTTCCAGCTCAGAAAGGCCCAGGTCTGGGGGCTGGCAGGCTGGTCTCAGAGGGAGCAGCCCTGGAGGACAAAGTGCCAGGCGAGTGGGGGAGGCCTGCCTTCAGCCCGGGGCTGCCCTCTCCCCCTCTCCAGCTCCCCGACACAGGCTGCCAGGCCACAGCAGGGTGGACAGACCAAGCGCCTCTCACCTTGATGTCAGGGAACTGGCCCAGGTACGTGTCCATAGTCAGCAGCGCCTGGTCCACCAGCTTCTGGTGGTAATCCACCCAGAGCAGGTCATTGTTCTGCGGGAGACGAGAACACAGCAGCGCGCACCAGGGGAGCCGGCCCACAGCCAGTCCGGCTCTCACCTCCCAGGGACCCGGGGGCCAGCTCTGCCCCATCGCTTCACAGCTTGGCGGCTCCTCAGAACCTCAGCCCCCTTATCTATGAAATGGGGTCACACCTCCTGCCTTTTCAAAACGTGACCCAGGGCTGGTGGGGCCAGGGAGGCCCAGGGCTGGTGGGGCCAGGGAGGGAGGCTTCCCGAGCCAGGAGACACAGCGCAGAGAGGAGAGGTGCCTCAGGACCGCATCAGGAAACCCATCTCAGTGCGAGGGCTGTCAGAGAGGGAGGTGGACTTGTCCAAGAGCACACAGCACGTGAGGACCAGAAGGGCTGGTCCCAGAGGGCGCCGCAGGGTGCGACGGGCGGCCAGCTGAGGTCAGAAGGGCCCTTGGGGAACGGCCCAGGCCACCGGTCCCATACTCACCTCAGCGATCTTGTTCGCTTCATCCCTGCCAGGCCAGTCAGGCTCGTACACCTCCTGCAGACACTCGTTCAGCTTCTTGGAGGCCTCATGCATGGCTGTGGGGCAGAAGGGCCATGCTGCAGCTAGGGCCATGGGGACCCCTGATTGGGGGGATGGGGGGGTTACCCTTGCCCCACCCCTGAAGTCCCAGGAGATAGGTGGACATCCCTGACAGCCCTGCTGCCCCTTCCCAGCTCTGCGCCCATCAGCTCCACGTGGGGAGGGCCCCCTCTCTGCGTCCCAGGAAGCCCGACCATCCAGGCCAGGTCTGCCCCTTACCTTTGACCGAGGCCAGGTAGGTCCGGAGATCCTTCTGCAGCCGGGTGCCCTCGGTCTGCAAAGAGGCAGACGAGAAGAAGGTGAGGGCCTGGGGCACAGCCCACACCTGCCCTCTGCCTCCTGCACCTCACGGACACCTGCCACGGATGGGCTGTCCACGGCAAGGCACTGGGGGCCTACAGGATACCGCGCCGGGGCACGGCAGCTATCGCCTCTCTGGCCACTGACACACTGAGCTCCCTCTCGGGAGCCTGTGCCCGAAGGAACATTCACCCAAGGGTGTCAGCACCTTCTCTCTCAGACAGTATTCTCAGCCCTGTAAGGAAGGCAAGAAGACAGAGACCCCTCCACCCTGGACGAGACACTGGAGCACGGCCGAAGGACACACGCACGCACAGCCCAGGTGTAGGATGGGACCAGCGTGTGGCAGGCCTGCCCTCGGGTAACCATGAACCAGGCGACCAACAAGCCCAGGAACACGACCGGGGGTACAGGAGCCACCCAGCACCTTGTCCTGAAAGCTTAGGTGGTTGGTACCTGAGGCCAGCGGACTCCCACTGCATCCCACCAGGGTCAGGAGGGTTCTGATGGGGAGAGGAGAGGTCCGGAAGGGGAGGCCTTCGGAAGGAGCACAGAGAAGTATGGGGGTCATGTCCAGGCCTCTCGGGACACTGGCCCAGCTGAGAGGGAAGATGTAGGAGGAAAGGGTGATGAGGGAGAATGGGCCAGGGAGTGAAGCACCCTGAGCTGGGAGGGCAGCTCCCGGGGCTTCCTGGAACAGCAGGCAGGGCCAGCAGAGAGGGTGGAACCACAGGCACAGCCTCAACTCCCTCTGGCCATCAGCACCGCAGAAGGCAGGAGCAGGACAGCTGAGCTCCAGGTGCGAGGAGGGGCGAGCAGGCTGAGGCCAGCGGGGAAAGTCTGAGACCACCGCCAGGGAGATGCTGCAGTTTTCAGAAGCCGCGTGGAAAGTGGGAGAAAGCA
Source organism: Lagenorhynchus albirostris (assembly GCF_949774975.1). Taxonomy (NCBI): domain Eukaryota; kingdom Metazoa; phylum Chordata; class Mammalia; order Artiodactyla; family Delphinidae; genus Lagenorhynchus; species Lagenorhynchus albirostris. Next base: position 114,401,341 of record NC_083100.1, read on the forward strand.
CACAGAGGCTTTGGGGCCGTGAAGACCCAGCTCTGCCCCTTACTAGACACGTAGCCTCTCTGAGCCTCGGTCTCCTTGCCTGCCAACTGGGTCGAACGACCCCAGCCTGGGAGACCACAAGCAAATGTGCGTGGAGTGCCTGCAGGGGCGCCTGGCACATCACAGGCCTTTAGGGAAATGGCTTAAGTGAGCTGGGCCGGGCCCGAGGTCGTGAAGGCCGGCCTCGGGAAGTGGGCTGTACACTGAGAACAATGATGGGGGACCTAGGGGGACACAGGAGACCGGGGCCTCTGGAGGGCCGTGATGGCAGACCTCCTGGGCTCTCCCTACCCTGACACCAGCCTAAGCCTCAGTGACACCTTGTTTTGAAGTCCCTCCCCCTGGTGGAGGGTTAGATAGATGACAGCATCGAGCCACAGTCCCAGGAGACCTGAGTCCCTACAGAGCTCCACCCGGCCAGCCTGGAGCTCCCGCAGGAGACGGAAGGTGGTGGTCCACCCCCGCAGGTCAAGGCTCCAGCCGAGGGCAGCTGGAGGACCAAGGACCCAGCCCCCCTGCACAGGCTCACCCCCAGCACCCTCAAACCTCTCCTATCCCCCTGCAAACTGGCCCCCCTCTTTACAGCCAGAGCCCTTTCCTCCTGCCCTGGTGTCCTCAGAGCTCCGGGCAGCAGCTCCTCACTGGGGCCGGCACTTTCCACACACCAGCTCTCAACACCACTCTTTCCACCTAATGAAGAGGAAACTGAGAGGTTGCATGACTTGCCCAGGGTCACACAGGCACTGGGAGAACCGGCGAGAACCTCCAATACCTGGCCACTCAGGCCCCAGTTTGCCGAATGGGTCACGAAGGGGCCGGAACAGGCAGCTGCCTGTTCGTTATGACGAACGCCTCCATAGGACAGCAGAGACACTGTGCAAGGAGGGTTTCAGCACATCGCATTTAAAAGAAGGAAACCCCGGCCACATATCATTCTTAGGAACATCCAAGTTTGAGGTGTGTGCTGATTAAAGTACGAAACAAAAGGCCAATCCACAAGCATTCAGACCTCTCTGGAATTCCCTCAGGGATCGCATGTGGACCCCATGGGACTGAGGAACCAGGAAGCATCCACCCCATTCCTGACGCCGCCTTGACGCACCCACCCCCAGTCTTCACAACTCAGTGCTTTGGTGGTAGAGATGAAGACTCGAGTATGTTTGTGATGTGATGTTACTGTGTTCATCTGATGTCACAGAACCTTCCAGACCCAGCTTAGCCTCCATCACCTCGCTCCCCTCCCCAGAGGCCCCCCGCATCTGTCTCCAATGCACCCTGAGAATGGGGTCGCCCGTGGGGGGGAGGGGGGTTGCCACGCTTGCCCAGGCTTCAGGCCGTACCAGGGCCCCTTGTGCTTCCCAAACAAGGCCACGCTGTGAGCAGGCACGCTGGGTACAGATGTGCGAGGCCCGCCCTGTGCCAACTGCAGCTGGGCCCAGCGTCGACGCCCCCCGCCCCGGGGCCCCCAGCCAGCTGTCTCCTCAGGCGGGCGCCCAAGCCACCTCCCCTCCACGCTGGCTCTGACAAACAGCTCGGGGGAGGCTCCTGGGCGCTAACAAACGCCTTGCAGAGCAGCTGGGGAAGGATAAAGTCCTGGAGCCCCTGCCCCTCAGCCTGCTCTCCTGGCTCCGGACTTGGGAGTCTCGGAAGGGCACCACAGCCTGGGACCGACGGCAGGTGCGGCTCCATGGGGCGGCCAGCAGGCAGCCCGTGTCCCGCGAACCTCCCTCCAGAGGCTCCCCCTGCCTCCCTGACGTCAGCCCCCATCTTCCCGGGGAATCCAGGGGGCAGGGAAGTCCTCCCCTGCATGGACCTCTCTGGCTCCAGCTGACTCTTGCCCCGCTGCAATCAATGCCACAGGAGCTTCAAACGACAGATAGCCAGCAATGCCCCCTTGGAGCAGAGGCCTGGGTGGATCCTGGGGGATGAGAAGGAATCAGACCCGCCCCACCTCAGTGACAGATACACAGCAATGATGAGCCCTGGGGTGCAAGGTCCAGGTGGCTCCTAGGATGAAGAGCTTGGGCCACCTGGAGGACCCAGGATGGCTTCCGGGAGGGCCTGAGCTGGGTTGGAAGCACTCAGGTGGGCGGGAGTGTGAGTGGGCCCTCCAGGGTTTCACAGGGCAGGGACGGGACGCAGGGGCAGGGATGTCGCAACTAACACTGAGCAGGCCCAGAGGAGCTATGTAAACTGGGTCCCTGTGAGAGCAGGTGACAGCAAGGTGACCGACACCCTCTCCTAGGACCCACCCCCATAGGAAGGGGTGGGAGATTCACTTCCTTGAAGCCCAAACTCCCTGCCATCCTGAACTCAGCTAGGGCTGGCCCACCAGGCCTGGTGTTCCCAGGTGAAAAGCAGGGTTCCCCGTGCTCAAGCTTCACCTGGCCTTTCCCAAGCCGCCCGCCCCCGCCCCCCGCCAAGCCCTGCAGCTCCCCTGACAATAGGGACCCTCACACCTTTGTAAATCCTGAACCCCACCCCCAGGTCCTAGTCATCTCCACACACCAATCAAATCCAGAACTGCCCAGCTGCCCTAACTCCTAAGGGAGGGTTACCCCGAGCCTCAAACGAGACCTTCAATTTGCCCACCCTTCTTCCACCCTTGGCCCCTGAGAAGCCGACCACCCCACCCAGCCTGAGGGCAGAGCACCAGCTCAAATGACCGCCCATGTCCACAGCCAGGGAGCCACCAGCACTGGCTATCTTTAGCCCTGGCCTCACTCCCCAGCCCCTCTGGGCAAAGATCAGCGGGTGACTCCTTGCCCAGAGCCAGCGACCCAGAGGGAACTTCAGGGTTCTTGTCCAAACCTCTATTTTGCAAGTGAGAAACGTGAGGCCCAAGGGGCAAGGGCTCACACACAGCCACACAGCCAGCAGATGTCTCTGTTCTGGGCCTTGAAACGTTCCTGGCCTGGGGGACAAGCAGCCATGGGGGCTCCCAGCCCTGTTCTGGGGAACCCCTCAGTTCAGCTTCTCTGGCAGGTGAGGGTAGACTTGGTCCTGGGCCCTCTCCCAGCAGGCTCCCCGGCCCTCTCCCAGCTCCTCCCCTGCCCTCTCCCAGCATGCACCCCTGCCCTCTCCCAGCTGTTCCCCTGCCCTCTCCCAGCATGCTCCCGGCCCTCTCCCAACATGCTCCCGGCCCTCTCCCAGCATGCACCCCTACCCTCTTTCAGCTGCTCCCCTGCCCTCTCCCAGCTGCTCCCCTGCCCTCTCCCAGCATGCTCTTTGGCCCTCTCCCAGCATGCACCCCTGCCCTCTCCCAGCATGCTCCTCGGCCCTCTCCCAGCTGCTCCCAGCCCCTGGCCAGCGGGCTGTCAGAGTTTTCCAAAGGAGGCCCCTTCCGCCAGAGGTTCCATTCCAGCCGCAGAGGCTGTGGTGGGTACCTTCCGTGCTTTCTGAGGCGTCAGGTGTGGACAAGCAGGAAGAGGCCTGGGCCCTCCCAGCCCCTGTCTAGGCCCACCTGGCCCCTTTCCTAGCAGAGCTGAGACCCTGACCTCACTCCCCACAGCCATGCCCATTCCTGTGGCCTCCTCTGGCCCCCATCCCCATCTGTCACTCACTGGGGCTGGTCTGCAGAAGCCACAGAGCCGTGGCCCAGCTCTCTCTCCCTGCCTCCTTGGCCCTGCCCAGTGAGGGGACACTTGCCAGGGTCATTTCATTCCCCTCTTCTACTACACTCAGACACAGCCACCAAAGTAGCTTATTCTAGACTTAGCAGACCTGAGCGGGGAAGGTCTCAGGTACAACCCAGTCAGGGTATTTAGAGCCCTTTGGTCAGGAAGTCCTCCCTTGGATCTAACCACTGCCCCTAGGCTGCCAACATAATTAAGGCCCTCCTGTCACCGGCCCCTGGCCTGTAAAAGGAATTGCTAAGGATGCCCTTCAAGTCCCTTGCAGTTTTTGGAATCAGACAAGTATGGGTCTGAATCCACTCCCAAAGCTGGATGTCCTTGGGCAAATCACCCAACTTCTCTGAGCCACAACTGCTTCATCTGTGAAAGGGGCACAGTGACACCAGCTGCCTTACAGGGTTGTTACAGGCACCCACAAGCCATCTACAAATGGCCAGGCCTGGAGCTTGCCACTCAGCCAGGCACGGTCGACACTTTGATCGAGGTGCCCAAATCAAAGCCAGTCTGCTCTGCTCCCGCATTAAACCCTGCAACTACCACTCTCCTCACAAGAAGCTTCTAGAGATCCCACTTGCCTTGACATTCAAGGCTTCCCAGAGCCTGGGCACAATCTAACGCCAGCTCCCACCCCAACCTGAAGTGTTACCAAGGACCTAAGGTATACCCCTGCCCCTCCTTCCTCTCCCCCACGGTCCACACCCAGGGCCGATGCTCCCTCTTCCAAGAAGTCTTCCGTGACCTCGCCAGCCCACACTGACGCTCTTCTCAAGTTGCCCTAGCCCACAAATTCAGCTCTTGACATTTTCCACCTGGCAGCCGCAGTTCCATTTTCACAAGCTCCCTGAGGCCAAGGGCCACCCACACTCACCAGCTGCTTGTTGAAATTCTGGACGCACTGTTCAAACTGCTCATCCTTTGTCTCATCCGCCTTCCCCAGTTTCTGGAGGACCTGCCGAGGCAGAGGGGGAAAGAAAGTGTGTTACTCTGAGAAGAGAAGTGGCCAAACCAAGAGGGCCCTGTCACCGATACCGCAGACCCCTCCCCACCCCAGCCAGGGTCGGGTCTGGGAGGGCCATGGCCAATGTCACCCAGCCCAGGGCACCGGAACCATCAGAGGTCTTGTGGCTGCTGGGACCCCCAAGGGCAGGACTGAGACCCTCTTCATCCTCTACACAGGGCTCACCCATCAGTCAAGAGGAGGAACTTAGGACAGACTTGCTGTAGTAACCGAAACAGCAGTATGAGGGGTCGGGCGCCCCTCCTAGCTGACCTTACACTGCACCCCTGGGTGCTCCCCCCCAACCCTGGCAGCTGAACATGAGGGGGCCAGTAGGGGCAGCCCCACCTCCCCACATGACTCCTTTTCCTGGGCCCAAGGCTCATAAATACCAGACGGAGGGGCAGGGAAGTGACCGCCCCAGGACCAGGAGGGCAGGGAGGGTGGCTGGGCGTCAGGCTCTTGCGGTCCCTGGGAGTCAGCTCCCAATCTGACCAGAGTTTCAGTTATGACCCATTCTAGCCCATATCTAGACTCCCTCCCACCCCTGGCACTCACACAGGCACACAAGGGCACACACACGTGGGCTCACGGCCACACACTCTACTCCCCAAATCCCAGAGGCAGACTCGCCCCTCTGTGAGTCACAGCTGTCCCTTCTCAGCTGTGTCAGCAGAGAGGGCATTGAGGACACAGATGGGGAGGTGGGTGGGTAAAGGCAGAGAGAGAGAGAGAGAGAGAGAGAGAGAGAGAGAGACCCAAGGCCGAGAGAGGGGGGAAAGATCTAGAAAAAGAGGGAGCCGGACCAGGAGCCTGAGAGGAAACCCTGGCCCACCAGGTTCTCCCAGACTCCCCTCTCCCAGCTTCTGTCCCTCCAATCCCAGAGTTCTCTATGGGCAGAGAGAGAATAAAGAAGCAAGGAAGGGTGAGGGCAATGGGAAGACAGCAGAGAAAAACATGAGATGGGGGTACAGGAAGGGGCTACTGAGGGAGACAGGAGGTGGGGTGTGCAGGGGTAGAGGGAGGCAAAGACGCCCCTCCACAGGCCTGGGCAGGCAAGCAAAAAGGACAACACCGCGATGATGGGCGGCAGAGACGGCGGCCAAGACCCAACAAGAATAACAAGTCAGCAGGTGGTAGGGGGTGAGGGTGGCAGGTGGAGGAGACAAACAGGTGGACCCCTGGCAGGGATCAGTACCAGATGGGGCTGGAATGCCAGGCCAGGGTCCTAGACCGAGGGATGCCCAGTCCCAGAACACAGCCTGGACCCTTCCCACCCCTGACTGACCCTAGGATGGCCTGTGCTGCCCCGCTCCCCCTCCCCCCGCTGCCCAGGAGCCAGGGCGAGGCCAGTCAGCTCTCAGACCCTCTCTCATCATGCAATGCATTCGGCCATCTCTTGCCAAACGCCCGCTCTGTGCCCAGCCCTGTTCATCTCTGCTGGGTCAGCAAATCATTCAGACGTGTGCCCAGTCCCAAGAGAGAGGGAGGTACATGAGTCTGCGGGAGCCCAGGTTGGAGATCCTATCCAGGCCGGGCAATTAAGGAAGACTTCCAGGGGGAAGGGGCAGCTCAGATGGAGGGGAGAGCTTGCAGCAAAGGCGAGGAGGACCAGAAAGATGAGGTCCGTTACCAGGGAATTTCAAGTCGCTCAAGATGACTAAAGGTCGCAAAGGATGGAGAGGAAAGGTGAGAGTGGCGGGTGCGGGGGCAGCGGCGCACACTGGGGAGCAGCCTGACAACAACTTTGTGCTACAACAGTCAGGACACTCCATGGGTGAAGTGCAGCTGGATGCCAAGGGCCGACAAGGGACTGAGAGGAGAAAAGCAAAACCACGAGCAGGAAAACGGGCACTTTGGGACTTCCCTGGCAGTCCCGTGGTTAAGACTGCGCTTCCAATGCATGGCGGGAGCGCAGGTTCGATCCCTGGTCAGGGAACTAAGATCCCACATGCCGCACAGTGTGGCCAAGAAAAGATTTTTAAAAAGAAGAAGAAAGTAAAAGAAAGTAAACGGGCACTTTCCTCAATCCACAGGCTCCCCATTCCCCTGGCAGCCACATCCGGCTGGCCCCATGGGAACACGGTGGAGCTGTGGGGATGCCCAGCCCACTCGACACTGAGCACAGGTAGGTGACTCACCCCATCAATGCCCACCCCGCAGCCCCGCCACCTCCAGAGAAAGAAATGGACCACCAGGTGGGAAAGAACCTGCAGAAGTCAGCCACTGGAGCAAACCATCAGGCAGGAGAACTGGAAAGTGAGCCTGTCCACCCCCTGCCTCTCCTTCACCCTGAGGAGATGCCCTCCATCAGTGGAGTCACCAGTGCCCGCCCGGCTATCAGGGCTCCTGAGAAGGCCAAGGCCCCGATGTACACACAGACATGCACACCTGGCCCCAGGCATCCAACACAGCTGTGGGTTTCCCCCAGCCAGCGGAAGCCACCAGAGAGAGCTTCAGGCCTCGAGAAAGAGGCCAGCCATGGTGAGACTACACCAGGTGGTGAGAAGAACCCTGAGAAAAGGGACTCTGACCATGTCTCTCAACCTCAAGTGCCTTGTCGGAAAATAAAAAGGACGTTAGCGGGCTTCCCTGGTGGCGCTGTTGTTAAGAATCCATCTGCCAATGCAGGGGACACGGGTTCGAGCCCTGGTCCGGGAAGATCCCACATGCCACGGAGCAACTAAGCCCGCGAGCCACAACTACTGAAGCCCGCGCACCTAGAGCCCGTGCTTCGCAACAAAAGAAGCCACCGCAATGAGAAGCCTGAGCACCTCAACCAAGAGTAGTCCCTGCTCGCCGCAACTAGAGAAAGCCCGTGCACAGCAACAAAGACCCAATGCAACCAAGTAATTAATTAATTTTTTTTTAATAAAGGACATTAGCGCCCACCTTAAGGCTCATGTCTGTAAAACATCTCTGTACCTGGCCCATAGTAGGTACCCAAGTACAGGTGACCCCCTAAAAGACTTTCAGAACAGCCTTCACACAGTTGATGGCTGGACCTGACACAAACCCACCCTCCCAGTCCAGACAGACGGCATCCCAAGATGTCAGACAGAAGTCACGTGCACACACTCTGTACGAACGCAAGGGCATGCATGTGCACACAGCAGACTCCTATTCATCCTCCAAAACCTCGCTCAGGCGACACCTCCTCTGTGAAGCTGCCCCTGCCCTTTCCCTCCTCCACCCCACTCTGTACCACTTAGGGCCTGTACCAACTCTCCTCATTGCCTGAGTGTCTGCCTCTGGCCTTGCCCAAGCCTGCACAGCCTGAGATCGAGGACAGTGTCCAGCCCTCTCTGTGTCCCCAGCTCCGTTACAGGGCTGGGCACAGGGTCGACACAAAACTCGTTCTCATCTGAGCTTTGAACTTTGAGGTCAGAGTCTTGAACTTGAACAAAACAGTCCACTTCTCAGTTTCCTGTTATGCAAAATGAGAGGGTCGTGTATGGAAAGTCCTCAGGCTGACACGCAGAGAGCTCACCATGAAGGTGGCTGTTAGGATCAGGGTGAGATCTGGCATTCACACGAATTTGAGGTCTGGTCTTGGGTAACGTGTGTTGGCTCCAGTGGGTCCCAGCCCTGCAAAGTCAGTGTGGAGGGCGGTGACCAGCACGGCTCCACGTGACCTCAGGCTAACTGCTTAACTCGCTACACCTCAGTGCCTGCCTCTGACACGGGAGTAACTGTACCCACGGCACCGTCGAGGCTCAGGGCATCGCCCAGTGAGTGTGTGCTGGCCTTGGCCTTGTTTATGGCTCACTGTACCCATCCCACTTTACAGACAAGGGGAGGAGGGCACACAGCCTGGGTCCTCGTCCTCAGGGGGAGCTCCCAGTGTGGCTACTGGGGGAAAAACAAGCTGGGCACCACCTGCCCCAGGCCAGGGACCAGGACAAAATTTGTTGCAGTAAAACTCCACAGCACCGATGGTTACCTGTTTGCCACCCTCCATAGCTGGGCCTCCTGCCACGCCCCAGACACTGGGGAAGAGGCCTTTCTGACCAGCCTCTGGGGTGCCCAGACTGCACCCGATCACCCTGCCACCTAAAAGCCGCTGGGCCATGCCCGATCTGTCCCCACCCCCACAGAGGCCCCCGGGTGGCTCTGTCCAGCCCTCACATACACAAGCTCACAGCCCTCTCCTCGCCGAGAGTGGAGCCCCAGACTCTCCTGTGTCACGCTAAGCACACGCTCGTCATGCATGTCTCCCCTGTAATAAACAAAGGGGAGCCTTTTGGACGATGCGACAGATGACGCCAAGGTCGCAGTTGCTCAGCCCAAGCCCAGCGGTCCAGGAAGCCTTATCGGTGCCACCCCGTCTGCTCTCACCACATCCTCAGTGCAGCTAGATAGCAGAGGGTACGGAGAGCCTCGGAAGGACCAGCCCCGGGCAGGGCAGAAAAAGGGGAGCTGGTGGCAGAACGAACCTCCCCGACAGCGTCCATGGGTCAGCCTGTCCGGGCTGGGCTGTGACCCAGGGCCAGTGGCCCCTCCCTGGGTGGGGCAGGAGGCTCACAGGACACGGCTGAGTGCCTCTAAGTGCCAGGGCTCAGCGACAGCTTCCTGTGGCCGGGGTGCTGCAGGGGGAGGGGGGGCGCCCCTTCCCCAGCCCCTCTCACGGCCCAGAGGCCTCGTCCGGGCCATCTCGCCAGGCCACCTCCTCTCCTCCTGGATGGCCAGTGGCCCCAGGGGACAGACCAGCTGTGCCACACACCCGGCCACCAAACCCAGAAGAACAGAAAGGGCACCCGGGGCCAGTCTCGTTCGAACTAGGGACCAATTATCGCTCACTGCCCACCGAGCACAGCACTTTACAGACACCACGGGCCCCCTCCTCACAGGGAAGTGTCCTTGGCTCCACGCGACAGATGGCAGGCAAATCAGGACACACAGCCTAGGGCCTCACAGTCAGGCGTGAGCACAGGGCTGCTCCCAAGCTCCAGACTGGAGGAGGGGCACCCAGCAGACCTGGCCCCCTCCAAGCCACCCCAGCCCAGCCAACACAGCGCGGGGGAGCAAGCGTTCAGGCACTCACCCCTCGGCTGACCCCAGGGGTCCCGCTTGGACCCCTCCCTCCTCCCAGAGCGTGGCCCGCCCCCTGCATGTGTGGGACACATGCCCACATCTGAACATGTAGCACAGGGCTGGCAAGAAAAGCCCAGCCCAGGGGCCCAGGACGGAAGCCCTGGTCCCCAGGCTCTGGACCAGGCTAGAAAAGCCCTTCTAGAGACCAGCAGAGATGGAGACCTCCTCCCGCCTCCCCCAGCACCCGGAGCCCTCACGCTCACACACACAGAGGAGCGTTCAGCTCCCCCGGGCACCCACCACCCAGCCGCTGAGACCCCAGCAGGCCTTCACCTTCCTCATCATCTCCTCCGGCACCTCCACGGCCACGGCCTCGGTTGAGGCTGGTCACGGAATGAGCTGCGCCCGGGCGGCTGGGCCTCACCACTGCACTTCCTCCTCCGGGCAGGGCCTGCGGTCAGGGGACCACAGCGACAGGATGCACGTCCTTGCAGCCTCACAGAGGCTCCCGGGCAGGCAGGGGCACACAGACAGACAGGCAGATGGGCAGGTGGAAGGCCAGGCTTTCCCAGGGGTCACACAGCAGGGACCCATTCGGATGGAGACACGCCAAGAGGCAAAAATGAAGAGGTGGCCATCAGAATTGGGCCCAAGGCCACCTGGTGGCTGGAGCTGCCCCCTCCCAGGATATTCTGCCCCAACTTTCCACAGCCTCAGGGTCTCTGGCTCATTCCCCGACACCCTGGGGTGACCCCCTGACTCCTGCCCGACGGCTCCATCCTCTGTTCCAAACAGCGGGATGGGCCGGCTTCATGGTCCTCGAGCCCAGATGCTGCCCGGGCCCCCCGGGCCCCCTGTGATGGACGCCTGTCCCCACACTCCTCCCAACCCTCTAGTAACCTAGGAGCCAGGTGGGCAGGGCCTCAGCAGAGCAAGGAGGGAGAGGGGAGAGGTAAGCCCCAGCCCACCAGGCACGGCCACATTGCAGAGGCCCCCTCCTGACTTCTAGTTTGAAATATAACCCACATAAATGGCAAAACAAGTTGAAAGAAGAGTACAACAGACTGCTCTCTGCCCTTCCCCAAACTCACCAATTGTTACCACAGGCCACAATTTTTCTCTCTTTCTCTCTACTGAAACAGTTTAGTTCGTTTGTTTGTATGTCAGCCCAACCACTGGAAAGTAGGCTGCAAACATCATGACCCTGTACCCCAAGTCCTTCACCCCTAACAATGTCGGCACATTTCCAAGAATAAGAATGTTCTCCTAAATCCCCGTGGTACCATGGCACCCCCGATGTTTACTCTTTACTTATTACTATTACCCAATATACGTCCATATACAAACATGCCTAGTTGTCCCCCAAATCTCCCTTAGGTCTGGGTTATTTGTTTTTTGATCTGGGATCCAAACACAGTTCATAGTTCACACATTGCTTTTTTTTTTTAATTGAAGTATTGTTGACTTTCAATGTTGTGTTAATTTCTGCTGTAGAGCAAATTGATTCAGTTATACATATGTATACTTTTTCATATTCTTTTCCATTATGGTTTATCACAGGCTATTGAATATAGTTCCCTGTGCTATACAGTAGGAACTTGTTTATCCCTCCTTTATATAATAGTTTGCATCTGCTAATCCCAAACTCTGAATCCATCCCTCCCCCTCTCCACCCTGGCAACCACAAGTCTGTTCTCTATGTCTGTGAGTCTGTTTCTGTTTCATAGATATGTTCATTTGTGTCATATTTAGATTCCACATATAAGTGATATCTCTTTCTGACTTACTTCACTTAGTACACACTTTGCTTTTTATTGTCATGTCTCCTGTCTCCTTTAGTCTAAAATATTCCCCCACATACCTATTCACTGTACATATTTGTTTCTCTTTCAACATATTGACATTTTTTTTATTGTAGTACAGTTGATTTACAATGTTGTGTTAGTTTCAGGTGTACAGCACAGTGATTCAGTTATACATATATATCTATTCTTTTTCAGATCATTTTCCCTTATAGGTTATTACAAAATACTGAGTATGGTTCCCTGTGCCACACATTTTTTAAGAGTACAAACCAGTCCCATGGAGCATGCCCTACACTCCAGATTCATCTGCTCATTTCCTCATGATTAAGTCCAGGTTAAACATTGTTTTGGCAAGCATACTACAGAGGTAATGTGTCCAACAGCATCACCTCAGGATGCCCCCTGCTTCCGGTGCTGAGCTTGACCACTTGGTCGGGCAGTATTTGCCAGATCTCTGCCGTAGAGATGACTTGTCCCTAGATAATTAACTAGTCATCTGAAAGGCGATACATCGCCACTGTGTGACTGTCCACGGCCAATAACTTTTTACCCGATGTCTTTATATCCATTTAATACTTTACTACTCAAAGTGGGGTCCACGGACCAGCGGCATCACAGCCCTTTGGGAGCCTGGCAGAAATACAGAATTTCAGGCTCCACCCCAGACCTGCTGGATTCGACGACGCATTTTAACAAGTCCCCTAGGGCTCTGCGTGCATTAAAGTCTGAGAAGCTCTGTGCCTCTCATCTTTGCCTGAACCAACTGTTATCGCGGGCTTCTATCACCTCCTCTATACTACCTGGCGTGCTATAAAGAAGTCCTTCCCCTGGTCTCGCCTTTATGGGGATATTGTTATGGACTCTTGCCTCCGTTTTGCATTCAATGTGCTATAGTCTATTACCATCATTATTCTTTTTCACGCTCAAACTGTCCTAAATTCTGCCAGTGGGAGCCTGTGGACACGCCTTCACTAGTCTTTGAGCACTTCCTTGCTTCCTGACACTACGAGATGCTCCAGGCTCAGCGGGTCCCTGCTCCGGGCCTAGAATCAGCCATTCCTCCAAGAAGACCAGGGTCCCTTTAGGGGAGACGTGTGCTCACTGCTTCTGGGCGTCCGGTTCCTAGGTCTTTCTTTTCATCTTTATGCCAGGCCTAGAGCTATGTATTCTCACCACCACTTTAGAGATGAGAAAAGGAAGGAATTTGGCCACAGGGCAAAGAAGGAGCAGAGCCAGGACCCCGTGGCTGAGCAAGTGTGGCCCAGATCTCGTCTGCTGTGGAAAGTGAGCTAGACTCAAGGCCCTGCAGCTGCCCACTGGGTCCGTCCCTGCCGAGGCCGAGGCCACACCACCCAGTGACTGAGCCCCGGGGATGCAGAGGCGATGGGCTCCTCCGACAGTCGACCCTAGCCCAGGGATGCCCTGCTGGCCTGGCCGAACCCTTCTTGGCACTGTGCAGCCGTCTGGACCCCTTGGGCCTCTTCTTCCAGTGGGCCTTGGCACCCCCATTTCATGAATGAGAATGAGACAGCCTGGGACCTGGGACCCTTTGCTGCAATGCTTGCACCTGGACATACCTCTCCACGAGCAATAAAATATAAAGAAACTATATGGGACTAAAAGTAACTGCGTGCATGCACAGTTGGGGCAAAATTATGGACAAAAGATACAAAGAGACCAAAAAATCCAGCTGCCGCTTTTGAAGAGCCCGACGCAAAAGCAGGGGGTCGGGAGAAAAGCAGGGCACTGCACATGCCCCCTGCACACAGCACCACCAAGGGGGTGGGCAGAGCACCTCAGCCACCCCTCCGGCCAGACCCCTGGACACACCTCTACCCTCAGCCCATATGAGGAACAAGCTCTCCCCCCTCAGGAAGCAAGCGAGCAAGGGAAGCTGTTGTGTGTTCTCGCTCCCACCAGCTGCAGCGGAGGGGGGTGGGGGGAGGGCCCGTAAAGCCTTGCCTGAATTTCTGGTCTGGCCCCTAGTCAGTTTCTATTGCTTGCGGAAGGCCAAGAACCCCGGTCTGTATCAAGGAGACTGTGGGCCGGCCAGGGCTGGACCCAGGGCTCCTGACTCCTGGGTCCTTTTCCCTGGCTGCCGCTCCTGGGCTGCAGCCCCTGCCCCCGGCTGGCCGGTGACTACACCAAGGCTGCCTCTCCCGCCGAGGGCCCGTGAACTCACTCACGCAGACGCATCAGGCACCTCTGCCTCCGGAACCACAGTGCTCACGCCCAAGGCTGGCGACCTGCTGGCCAGTGTGACACGGCTACAGCCCCAGAGCGGCCGCTGCACCCTGGCGTTGGGTGGGCACCAGGCAGAGAGCGGCTAGAATGAGGGGTCTGGCCTCCTTGGCCCGGCTGTGACCGGCAGCGGTGGGGAGCGGCTCAGGCTCCTGCCTGGGAGCAGAGCCCAGGGCCCGGAAAGCCGGTCCAGAGCACAAGGCTTCCAGAACGCATGGCAAGGGGCCTCCAACAGCACTCCTCAGCCCTCCTGCGGTGCCAGGCTGGCCATACATCAGGCCCAGCCTGACGACTTCCCCAACAGGCGATAACTTTTTAAGAAAGATAAATGTTAAAACGCCGGCCTTGGGCAAGAGCCAGGAACAGCATTCCAACCCCAGCAGGCAAGAATGCCCCCCAACGCAGGCCCGTGTGCACACTCGCGTGTCCGCGTGCCGGTGCTCGCCCACGCGTCTGCACACAGCCCCACACACGCTCCCGGACACGGCTCCTGCCCCGGCCCTTCAGTTGCCTCCGGACACAGGAGAAAGGTGGCAGGAACCACACGGAGGCCACAGAGCCAGGCAAGAAGCAGAGCGGAGGCCAGGAGACGGTGTGGAAGAAGAATCCGGAATGCAGAAGGGAGCTGGGGAGAAAACCAGAGAAAGGGAAAGCAACAGTCTCCCAGGGGGGCAAGCCAGGCTCCAGGCCCAGGAAGGGCCACCTCTGGGCCGGCGGGTCTCAGGAGAGGGCGTCCCAACTCCAGCTCCCTCTCCCCAGCCCGGCACACACGCAGGGCTGCCCCCAAGAGACAGCCCCCTTCCCTGGTTCCTCTGTGCCCCCATCTTTGCTCGGCACCTCCGTCACCCCAGGCTGGCTGGAGGAGGTGACAGGAGAGGCTGCCACCCGCCTTCCTTTCAGGGGAAGTCTGTGAGCTCAGCTCACACCCGGGGGGGGTACTCCTCACCATCGGATGTCATCTCCCAGCCATGCACCCGCCCAGCCAAGCTCCCCATGGACTGCATCTGCCCCTCCTTCGAAGCTCCACAAAGATCATAGTGTAAGGCATGACCCCAGGGAGCCCTGGCCAAGGACCCAACTTGAGGGGAGCCCACCACCCCTGACACTGCCTTACAGGTGGGCTCATATCACCAGGACATCCCAAGGTGTGACTGTTGGTCCCATGTTACAGATGAAGAAACAGGCTCAGAGAGGTCACTCAGCTAATGAGTGGCAGAGCCAGGACCCCGAACCTGATGGATTTCAAAACCGAAACCCAACTTGTGATTCTTTTTTTTTTTTTTCTTTTGGCCGCACCACTGGGCTTGCAGGATCTTAGTTCCCCAACCAGTGATTGAACCCGGGCCCTCAGGGCAGTGAAAGCTCGGAGTCCTAACCACTGGACCGGAGGCCTAACCACTGGACCGCCAGGGAAATCCCTCAACTTGTGATCCATAAACAGGGATACAGAGCCGCCTGGGGGTAACAGGAAGCGTGTCTGTTTACTACAAAAGATTCCTGCTCCACTTTGCAGCATTCCAAAGATTTGACTGGTAAAGAAACCACTTTTGTGACATAAGCGGCACAGATTGTGTATTAGAATGCAAAGTTTGCAAACATTTTTGCAATGAAATACAAAACTGAAAAACATTTCCAGGTTCCCCTCCCAAGCCTCCCTGAAGCGCCAGGGCCTCACCCCACTTGGTGGCCTATTTTTCTTCCCAAGTCCTCATGTTCTGGAAGTCGCTATCCCCTGACACCAGTCCACAGAGACCCATCATCCTTTCCTGTGGGCCCTGGTAGGAACGGCTGACCGACTAAGGAAGCCAATGGGCCTTTCTTGGGAAACTGTCACTCTAAAATTATCTCCTTCCTCTTTTAGTGATTCTTCCTTTCCTTTAGAAAGACTGGCGAGAGTGAAAAGTGATGTTTGGTTTTCTTTTTTTACGTCCTTAACTGGTACACAAAAACTTGGCCGCCATGTATGTCAGACCCACAACAGTGCCTTGAAATACGACAGTCTGGTCGAAACCAGTTTACTTACTCCCAGGTAAGGAGTTTCCAGATGATTCCAGCCAAGAAACCCTGCCCTCCTCTCCTCTCTCCCCTCCCCTCCCTGGAAGCCTGAAATTCCAGCCTGTTCAGCAGATAAGCCAGTGGCCAGAAGCCAGAGCAGGGCCACCCTGACCCCAGAGGAAGCTAGGGTGGGCTGCGGTGGGTGCAGGAGGTTGGAACAGCCCAGAAGAGAGCATCGGGGAGCAGAGGCAGCAGGGGCCAAAGTTGGGATGGGGAAGGGGTTGGGGGGTGCTGGGAGGGGCGGGGCTGGGCTGGGCCTGTGCGGGGGCGGAGGCAGCCACGGATCAGACGCAGCCGCTAATCCAAAGGCGTCCGGAGAGCCTTACAAGCATTCGCTAAATCCCACGAGAGGGAGGTATTCAGATGAGGAAACTTGAGGCCTGGGACTTCCCTGGCGGTCCAGTGGTTAGGGCTCCACGCTTCCACTGCAGGGGCCCTGGGTTCCATCCCTAGTCGGGGAGCTAAGATCCCTCATGCCACGCAGTGTGGCCAAAAAAAAAAAAAGGTATTATAGATAACTATCAGGCAGTAAATTAATAAAAATCTGTTGTAGAAAGAAAAAAACACAAGAACTTGAGGCCGAATGCCCCAGGTCTCAGGGCTAAGTAAACAGGAGCTAGAATCTGAACCTGGCCATTGGTTCCCAAACAAAATGGCTCTAAAGGAGCCCCTTTCCTCGCAGGGAGGACCTGGGAGGGGGTCAGCCCACATGGGGTGCCCTGGAGCCCCAAGGGGGCACAGGAGGGGGCCCAGGCTTGGTCATGACTGGCTCCCCTCTCCTCAGGAACCACCCGCCAGTCTGAGCCCATTCCTGGATGTCCACAGAACCAGAACCAGAAGCAGGCCTCCATGTGGGTAGGAGGGCTTCTGGAAGGGCCGGTGCTCCAAGGGGGAGGCGTGTCCAGTGGCGATGGAAGTCTCTGAACAAACACACAGCAGGGCACGGAGAGGGCGGGGCTCAGGGACGTGACCTCTGTGACCTGATGAAGGAGCGAGGGCACAGCAAGTGCAAAGGCCCTGGGGTGGGAAGAGCAGGCCAGAGTGTGAAAGAGGGCAAGAGGGCAGGTGTAGGAGGAAGATGCCCTGCACACAGGTGCCGAGCCCTTCGCATGGAAAGAAGTACTATTATTATCCCCACTTCGCAGACATGGAAACTGAGGCACTGCCTTAAAAACTCCCCAGGGTCACACAGCCAGCCAGCGGGGTGGTTAGGATCCAAAGCCCGAGCCTGGCTCCAGAGGCTAGACCCTCCAACCACTGCACAAACTGCCTTGGCAGCCAGGGCCAGGCCGCAGGGCTTTGAAACTCCAGCGGGGGTAGGAGGCCCTGGAGAGCTGTGGTCTGACCCACAGATCTGAGCCCAGGCGGCTGTGTGGGAACAGACTGCAGAGCAGGTTGGAGCAGGGAGCCCACTTGGCTGACTACAGTGACCCAGGTGAGAGGCAATGATGGTTTAGGGCCAAGACAGGAAATGGCGAGAAGTGCTCAAGGATGGGGGGACAGGGAGAAAACTGAGGGGGACGCCAGGTTTGAGCGACAAGAGGGAAGGAGCCTGAATCACCCGAGGTGGGGACACCTGGGGGTCACAGTGAGTCTGAGGTCCCCAGAGGTGTCGGAAGGCAGGTAGGCGGGGCCGGGGGGCCAGGGCTCACCTTTCTGAGCCCTGAGCCCCATCAGCAAACCCAGCCAAGACCTCAAGGGGGTATAAGGAGGAAGTGGGGCTGTGTAGCTAAGAGGGTCCAGCACAGAGCAGGGGCTGGCTTCCCCCCGTCCCTTTACCCCTGTGTCGACCTGGGATTCCTCCCACCCAAGCCAGAAAGCTCTAGCAGCCACTCCCACCTCGTTCCCTCACCTCCACCACCCCTCCGGCCCACACATCCCTTTCCTGTGCCTGGTGCCTGGCGCCCCAAGCACCTGCTCGCCATGACTCACTCGGGCTTACACACAGCATTGCACGGCAGCCAGCCCACCTCCCGTTCCTGGTCCCACCGCCCTCAGCAGCCTCCTCCCCCTGGCTCTGCAGGGGCCCTGCCAGGCCCACCACCATTACCCTGACCCCCGGTAAAAGGGTAAACTGGTAAAGGCCCCCTGGAGCCCAAACAGCGGCTCAGAGTACTGGCCTCTGACGACCCACAAGCAGCCCTGATAGGCCTTGCTATCTGACACACCAGCGCTGAGCCCAGGATGCCGCCCACTCTACAGAGGGGTCAGGCAGGGCTCCCAGCCACAAGGTCACCCGCCGGCCACTTGCTTCCGTGCTGGGTGGGGCCGGCAGAGGACGCGCACAGCCCCGCCCTGCGCCCAGCCCTCCACACCACCTGTTCTGAGACATCAGCTCCACCCACCCCAGCCACCGCCGGCCCACCTGTCCCCTCCATGCGAGTGTGGGTGCTATTCTCAGCCCCAGGCGCCACGACGCCGGCCATCAGCAGAGGGGTGGAATCTGCCCCTCCAGCCCAGCCACCTCCCACCAGCCCCTCATCAGCTGCTTGCTGGGCTCCCTGGGGGAACAGCCTGTGTGGAGAAGCAGCAAAGCAAGAGCCCAGCCCCCAACTCAGCAGAGCACAGAGCCAGAGCCAGGCCAGGGGAGGTGAAGGTCTCGCCTCCACCCACCTGCCTGGGGCCAAGCAAAGGTCTGACGGGGCAGGACCACAGCCACCTCCACGATATTCATCAGGAAACCACTTCCCTGCTGATGCCAGGCCAAGCCGGCCCTTCACATCACCTCCTCCAGGCAGCCTTCCCTGACCCCCACCCCAGGCACAAGGCTTCACTCATTCCTCTGAATGCCCTCGGCCCTTTGCCTGTGTCTGTTTGGCCTCAATGTGCAACCAGGCTATTCATTCATTTTACCACTCGGAATCCTCCATGGCCACATCTGTGGACCTGGAACTATTAAAGAGTACCTAAAGGACATAAGACATGTGGTATTTTTTCCCAACATGTTAGTGCTTTTATTTTGGTTATTGTTGTTATTTTTGTCACTCAAAGGAGTTGATGCCCAGAGTCAGCTTTAAATAGCTCCACCCAGTCCTGCCAAGTGCAGACACATGCCCTGCCCACAACACAGCATGGGGGAGGGCCGGCTCCCTCCCCCCTCGCCCCACCTCTCCCCACCCCGGCCCTGTGGTCCCTCCCAGGCCCTCGGCTGCCCCGGAGCTGTCCTAAGGGCTCCCCTAACGCAGCCCTGGCCTGATTCCAAGTTGCCATTACCTGTGAGGACACCCCACTTTGCAGATGCAGAATCAAAGGCTGGGGACTCACTGGTACAGGGCCCCAGAGCAGAAGAGGGGGCCAGGGCCAGTGCCACTGCTTTCCACTAGAGCAGGGGCTGGGGGAAGGCTGCGAGGGGGCTGGGAGGGGCTGGAGGGGAGCATAGTCAGAGCAAGGGCGAAGACCAGGGTGCGGGAAACGAGAGGGGCCCAGAGTGGGAGTCTGGCGGTGGCCCCGCCCCTGGCAGAGGCGCCGACTGTCAGCGGGCAAGGGGGCTTTCCCAGGCTCCCTCCTGCTAACCCTGCACAACTGGTCTTGGGCTGCTGCGGGGTAGAGAAATACTGTGGGCAGGGAGGGGCCTGGGGGGAGGCACTGGTCCTCCCAGCCCAGCAGATGCAGGAAATCAGCACACGGGGGACAGGAGCTGGGGCCTCCCCCTGCCAGCCCGGAGACCACAGGGGACAATGCAGGGGCCGCCAGAGGTCTGGGCAGGTCCCCACCCAGGGTCCCACCTCTACCCTGAAAGGCGGGAGGTAAGGACCAAGTGAGCGCAAAAGGCCCCTCCATCTCTGACTTCCCAGGGTTGGGACAGAGCATCAGCCCTGGAGTCTATCTTGCTAAGGAGGTCTTCAGGGTCTGACCCACGTCCCTCCCTGAGAAGAGCTGAGGCAGTGTGGACACGGAGGGGTAGCAGAGACTCCCCACACCCACCCACAAAAGAGGGCCCTGGCCCCCAGCAATCACAGCCAGTGCCAGCTCACCGTCTGGGCCTGCCGCAGAGGTTGCTCACACCCCCCGTCCCTTGCCTCCCCCAGGGCCCGCTTTCCCAGGAGAAACACAGTTCGACAGCTCAGGGAAAGCTCAGGGAAAGCTGAGCTGGCAGTCAGAGTTACCCACTTCCTTTTTAAAACAAAACACAAAATCACAGCAATGTGCCAAAGGAGGAGAGCAGAAAAGAGCAGCGCAGGGCATGGCCTGGGGTGGACGCCCAGCCCCCGACCCCAGGAGGTCGGCTCCTGGCCAGCCCATGCTGCAGCTCTGGACACTTCTGGAGCATCTAAAAGCTGGAAGACACTCCTGCTGCTTACAGGGAGACGGAATAGGGGTCGGGGGAGGCCTAAAAGTGGTGGGAAGGGGTCCACGGTGTCACCTGGCCCCTGCCGGGCCCTCTCTGGGCAACACGTTCCCCTTCCTTGCTCCCACGAGGCCTCACCATCTGGATCGCAAGCTGAGCCTGGATGGCTCCACCACTGCTGGGCCAAGGCTGGCGCGGACTTGGGCAGGATGGCCCAGCTGGACACACACGGAGGGCATGGGCACAGCTGAACACCCCACGCCCGCCAAGGCGCCTCAGTACCCCCACCCCCCCCCGAGAGCTGGAACCCCAACCGTCAGTGTCCTCGGCTGTGAAATGGAGACACCTCTTCCCCCGTTAAATCCTCACATGCGGGGAAACCGAGGCTCAGAGGGGACAGGTAACTTGCCCAAGGTCAAGCGCTTGGGAGAAGCAGGGCTGGGATTTGAACGTGGGCCTTCCACCTGCCACGCTATGTAAGGTACTCCGAGAAGCCTTTTCCATCCCTCGTGCACGGGAGCCTCACAGCCCAACTCAGCGTTCAGTGCCTACTGTGTGCGGGTGTCAGGATCACACATTCACAGCGGGACCAGCCTCCACCACTGAAGACTCGGGTCTAGCAGGGAGGACGGTCATCCCGTTGTATGGAGGAGCAAATCGAAATAAGAAGGCGAGAGTAACTGGCCCAAGTCCCCAGTGGAGGGGAGGGGGCAGGAGCTCGGATCCGGGCTGCAGGATGTGGGTGTGGCCTCTCCTGGTCTCTCACCTCCACCAACAGCGCACACAGTGGGACAGCGTGACCCGACGGTGCACTGACTCAAAGCTGGGACGCAGGAATCAGGTTCTGTCCTGCTGCTGACCATGGGTTTCCCAGGGTGCTGACTCAGCTCTCCCAGGCGGCCCTGCAGCCCTGCACCCACGCCTCAGCTTCCTCAGTGCAGTACCAGGATGGCCCCCACCTGGTCCACCAGACCCACAGGAAGGGCCCAGGACCCCCCTTGGCTGTGGCCCCTGCCAGGCCCATGGTCCCCTCCACCAGGAGGCCTGGGTGGCAGGGACACACACACACACACGCACGCACGCACGCACGCACGCACGCACGCGCACACACACACACACACACACACACACACAACTTATAAACTAGCTCCTGGCTTAGTTTATATTTCAAACCACAATATTTTCATCCTGTCCCAGTTTCAGCAAATGCACCCAATTAATTGTGGATTCTATTTCTCCGTTTAGATGGACTCCACTTGTATTCCTGGCCATTAACTCCTCCTCAAGTCTCCCCTCCCCTTCCCCCGCCGTGGGATTCCCCTCCCTCCCCAACTCTGTTTTCAATCTGCACCCAGGTCTCTCTCTACCTGAGGCTGCCCCTGGGAGTCAAGTCAGGACAGTTCCTTCCACATCCGACCCTGACCCTCTGGAGTCCCGTGATTCCTGCATGAACCCAGGTTCCCCCACCTGCCTGGTGGAGTCATGGGGGATCCCAGGGACCATGTGGAAAGTCCCAAGGTGGCTCTGCAAGGTCACCTTCTCCTCTAGCAGGCCAGCCCCCCGCCCCCATACACACCACACACACACACACACACACACACACACATAACGCTCCCCAGGTGTTCGCCCCACAAAGGCAGCCCCCACCCACTGATTTTTTTTTTTTTTTTTGCGGTACGTGGGCCTCCCACTGCTGTGGCCTCTCCCGTTGCGGAGCACAGGCTCCGGACATGCAGGCCCAGCAGCCACGGCTCACAGGCCCAGGCGCTCCGCGGCATGTGGGATCTTCCCGGACCGGGGCACGAACCCGTGTCCCCTGCATCGGTAGGCGGATTCTCAACCACTGCGCCACCAGGGAAGCCCCCCACCCACTGATTTTTAATGGAAAACATTTCAGCATTCACATTTGCACTACAATAATCTCTTCCAAGCATCCTCCAACCACCCTCTCCCAGCTCAGGGATGGCGGTGGCAGCTCCCAGGAAAGGCCAACCTGGGGCCAAGTCCAAGACTGGGAGGGAGGAAATCCCAGGGCTTCCCTGAGCTCCAGTGTTCTCATCTGCCAAGTGGAACCATAATCCAGTCCCGCCGACCTCATAGGTCACTGAGAGGAACAAATGAAAAACAGCAAGTGGGAGGGTTCTCAGTAAACCACAAAATGCCACGGAGATGCTAACCCTGACCTCCCCTCCAGAATCATCCAGACCCAGCGGGACCCAGCAGAACTCAGCTCCACCATTATCACTTACAAGAGTCCTGGAGTTCACCCTCCCTCACTGGGAGGGGCATCTCATGCTTCCCAGGTGGGCAACTGAGGCTCGGTGGCCGAGCCAGGGTTCAACCCACATCTCTCAAGCCCCAGCTCTCTCTGCTGTGCATTGGGTTCCTCGAATGAACGAATGAATGAATGATGGGAGACCCCTCACCTATGTCCCCAGGTCCCTCCCCTCATTAGGCCCCTCAACCCAGCCCACCTGGAACTGTTTGCCCTCCCCCCACCCATTCAATCAAGCTCCGGCTGGGGGGGGGGGAGCTCTGGCTTCCCTCCTGGGGGAGGCAACACCACTCCTCCCGATTTAGTGTTTTCAGCCTATGCAGGAAAGAAAGGAAACAAAAATGCACTGCAGTTCAATTTCAAGAATCCGGTCATCAGAACACAAAAGCCAGAATGGTCCCTACCTGCGGGTTCCCAGGGGTTCCCCAAGATGCTCCCTGGAACAGAACCTGTGCGTCCTCCCCGCCAGGCACTGATGGCATCACTTCCTCCACCACCACCAGGCACTGGGCACTGATCATGTTCCTTCCTCCTGGACCCTCTCCACAAGCCCGTGGGCAGGAACTCCCATTCCCGTTTACAGAGGAGGAAATAGGGGCTCAGAGAGGGCGTGACTTGCCCAGGACCCCAGAGCAGGTGGGTGGTCACCGGGGTCATGCTCCCTTCTCTCTGTCCAGGTCTGTTTTTCTCCCGCACTCACCCCAACCTCCTTCCTCCCCTTCCCTTGTTCAGTCTCTCTTTGACTCTTGCCCACCTGCCAGGGATCCTGGGCCCAGTTCAGCACCCTCACCCACTCCATCACCCACATCTGGCCCCGAGATAGTTACTGACAGGCTGGAGGACACGACTTGAGAGAGGTGATACCGTCTCGGAGCAGAGAAGTAGGGGCGGCCACATGGGGCTGGGGTGGGAGCAGCAGGGAGACCCCTCGGGCCAGCTTTCCCTGGGCCAGGTCTGTCCTCAGTGCCCAGCGACGGGACCCGGCTTGCCAGGGCTCCAGCATGTTGGTCGCAGTCCTGGGGAGAGGCCGAGGTGACCAAAAGGTCCAAAGAAAGTAGCAGCAGCTGTCGGAAAAAGGGCTGGCAAGGCGCTCCCGTCACCCCAGCCGCCTTCCAGCCCCACGGCCCCTGCAAAGTTCCTCAAGCAGAGGCCTGGGTGGAGCCCTGGACCCCTCACCAGCCAGCCACTGGCCCTGAGACCATGCACACAATGCTGCCTTACGGCCGTGCACTCCTCGCCCTGCAGTCTGCACTCCGAGCCAGCGTTCCCACCAGCTGGCATGACCCCTCGTCCTCTGAGGACCCTCCCCGGCTCTGATCCAAGACCTAGGGGACCCCCCCACTTGGCCATCTGGTCTGGCCTCAAAGGGCGGAGCACACTGGGGTGCCTTGAACAGGGGTGAGCTGGCCCACTGACCCCTCCCAGCTGTCCAGCTCGACAGGCTTGGCAGTGTCATCCCCTCCGCAGTGTCACCTTGTGGCCTCAAAGCAGAGAGAAGCAGGTTTGCACATACTGGGAGGAGGTACAGGACGTACAGCAGCCTTTCCAGGAAGGCTGTGACCCCAGCCCTGATGGAGTGGACTCCAGGATGGCAGCCCTGCCCCAGACCCCCCCGCACCTTCCTGGGCACAGCTGGATTCTAACCTAACCCAGGTCCCTCCCTCAAGAGGAGATGCCACTTCCTCCAAGCAGTCTTCCCTGACTGCTCAGGCCTGATGGGAGGCTCCTCAGGACCCCAGTGGCCTTCCCCTCACCTCCCCCCAGTGCTGTGATGGGCACTGGGTGTGGGGCTGGGAGCTCCTGGAGGGCAGGGGCCAGCTCTTCTCCTCCCAGTGCCCTCAGCCCTCTGGCCCACAACGGGCAGGCCACGAAGGAGAGAATGACAAGGGGAAGAAGAGCTAATTCAGCACCAGAAGTCCAGGCATCTAAAGGGGAAGAAGAGCTAATTCAGCGTCAGAAGTCCAGGCATCTAAAGCGAGGAGCCAGCTCTGATGTCCCTACGAAGGTGCCCTGGGGGCTCCAGGATGGGGGTGGGGGGGGCTTGCAGGGCCTCTGAGGGCCCGAGCGGCCCAGCTCCACTGGCAGTGACAACAGCGACAAGTCCCTGCCCCCAGCACTGCAGTGGCTGCTGATGGCTGCCGCCCACTCACTCCCAGCCCCTGGGGCTCAGCCGCCGCCTTACTGCGGCCCTCGCACTGCAGAGGCAGAGATGTCTGCAAGCTCGCCCCCCGTCCACAGAGCAGGGACAGCAGCAGAGACCCAGCCGGCCACCCCAGGTACAGCATGGGGGGGAGACAGGGCACACATGTCCACTCCCAGGGGCACCATGGACAGGTCTCAGCACCCAGGGCCGATGCCCACCCCGAGGCTCCAAACCCACCCTCCACCAGCGCTGTGGCCCCAACCCCACCCCATCTGCCGTGGCACTGGGACCTGGGGTCAGGGACTGGGGCTGAAGGTGAGGTCCAGGCGGCAGAGGGAAGAGGCCCAGCCGACAGCAAGCCCCAGTGGGTCTGAGGGCAGCAGGGAGTCTCAGGTCTAGCAAATCACACAGACCCCCAGGTCAGGGATCCCCGGCACCCCGATCACCTCAAAGCCTTCTCAGGTCAGAAGGGGACCCCTGCAGACGGCCCAGGCCAACCCTTCTTTGGCATTCGGCCCGAAGCCAAGGAGGGCTCCCCAGCCTTGGCTCCCAAGTGGGCTCCCCAGCCCACTCCTGAGAACGCGAGTGTCTGGGCCCAAGCACTGCAGCCCCAGGCTCAGGGTAGCACCATCACAGCCCTGAGACGTTTAACTGCCGGAGCAGGTTCTAAGCAGCGATGCCCAGGGGTCCCTCGGAATGGCCTGTGCCAGGGCCGGATGCGCCCCCTGCACCTGACCCCAAGACCTGGGCTCTGATGCCTCCTGTGCTCTCTGGGGGCCTGAAATCCAGCAGCCACATCGCCCTTCCCCCTCCCACCCTACACCCTGAACCCAGGGCCTCCCGGACCTCTGCCAGCCGTCAGCCTGCCTCTACCTGCCTGAAGACTCCAAGCATCCCGTCAACAAGGAAGCACTGAGCACCTACTGTGTGCAGAGCTGGGGGCACCATCGCTACTGCAGCAGGCAGGACCCACTCTTGTGGAGCAGATATTCTAGGGGGCTTGCCCCAGGCCACCACAGGCCTGCTTCAAGTCTGGACCCAGGAGAGCAGCCAACAACACGCCGGCTCCAGGTGGCCAGTCCACAGGGTGGGCAGCAAACTGCCCCAGGGCACTGGGCCCCAGACTTTTAGATTCCACACCAGGAAAATCTTCCCTGTGTGTGTGTGTGTGTGTGTGTGTGTGTGTGTGTGTGTGTTTTGCGGGAAGGGGGGGTGCGGTCAGCATTATGACTATTTCCTCCCCCAAAAATTAAGAAACCACAAGAATTACCATCATTTCATAAAAGAAACACTGTTGCAACAATATGAACAAAAGTAGATGCAATCTCAGGATAAAGGGTGTTCCTTCATATCGAGTAAAGCGGATGCAGCTTTCATATTTGGGAAAACACACACACATCACCTCATTTGTCCTCACTTGCAGGTATGAACTCCTGTCCCTAGACTTGCCTCAGGAAACCCCAGGCTGTCCCCTCACCCCAGGGCCCACCAAACACCCCCAAAAGAGAAAGGCCACATCCCAAAGTATAAGCTTAGACCCCACGTGGGGACCCAGGGGCAGACAAGCAGCCCCAGATCTAATTTAATGGTGGGGAACATCTTGGGACGAAAATCTGTCAAATGACACCCCGCCCCCCCAGACAGGCCTTCCCTCCTAGATAGAGATCCGCATCTTATTTGCATGATCTGGGCCTTCCCCCTGGCCTGAGGGCCTACTCACCAAGGAAGAGGTAGCACCCCGGACAGTGGACCAGGACAGCCCATGGGCAAGTCACACCACTGCTCTGAGCCTCAGTTTCTTCATCTGCTGAATGGGTATCATAATGACCTCCCCTGCTTGCAGTGTGGATGAGAATTTTCACCAAGCATCTGGCACTCAGCAGGTGTGCAACAAACCAGGTTTGTTTTTTTTTTGTTTTGTTTTGTTTTGTTTTGTTTGTGGTACACGGGCCTCTCACTGTTGTGGCCTCTCCCATTGCGGAATACAGGCTCCTGACCCACAGGCTCAGCGGCCATGGCTCACAGGCCCAGTCGCTCCACGGCATGTGGGATCTTCCCGGACCAGGGCACGAACCCACGTCCCCTGCATCGGCAGGCAGACTCTCAACCACTGCGCCACCAGGGAAGCCCCCAAACCAGGTTATTTTTAAGTTAATATTTGACAAAGGCTTCCCTTGGGACAGGAAGAGCCTGCCTTTCTCTTCTCAATTCCCCAGCCCTGACCCCTGCCAGCCCTTAGCACTAAGCCAGCTTCGCTGCCCGGTCCAGAACCATGTGGCCTCTTTGGGAGGTGGCAGCCTCTTTGGGGAGGTCCCAGGAGCCCCAGATGCCAGCCAGGTCCCATGAGGCATGCCCCATCCCCGGTACAAGAACCACCAGCCCTGCCCTTCACTTGTGTCCATTTAATCCACACAGCACTCTCTGTGGCTCTCACCACTGACTTCCGCTGAGGAAACTGAGGCTCAGAGAGGTCAATGTGACCTGCCCAAAGGTAGTAACGTGTGGGAAGGGATTCAAACCCAGCTCCCTAGAGAGTGGCTGCCACCACCCTGAGTCGCTGCTTCATGTGAAAATCTTTTAAGTGGTCCTCCCCGGGATGGGCCATCTTTGGTGTCTCCCTCCTCCTCTTTTATTGGCCCCTCCTACCTCCTATTACATCCTGGGTGAGAGCTCCTGCCCACAAAGAAGCCCTGGCCTGCACTGTCAGTGCCTTCAGCTCTGGTGTCCTTTTCTTTGCATTGTTAATCCCAAAAGGAGACTTGCCAAAAAAAGGAGCTTTAGTGACTTCCCTGGAGGTCCAGTGGTTAAGACTCCATGCTTCCAATGCAGGGGGCACCGGTTCAATCCCTGGTCAGGGAGCTAAGATCCCACATGCCACGCAAAAAAAAAAAAAAAAAAAAAAAGGAGCTTTAGAAAACCACACAGCAGGGTGACATCAAACAGGAAGGCAGCATCCCCCAGATGCCCTGTCACCTGGAGCCAGAAGCTTCCGCTCAGCCTCTCCCCAAACCAATCCCTTGCACCATGTGAGCGCCCGGCCCTGGAATGCTCAGGAAGGGCTGATCTGAGCCATCACATTCCACGGAGGAAAACCTGCCCTGCTCTTGTATCTACCTGCCACCAGACTTTTCGTTTCTTGAGTGTCTCCCCCAACGAGACGTCAGTTCCAGGCAGGCAGGGGCTTGGTTCTGCTCAGCCCTGCAGAACCAAGATGGTGCCCAGCACACAGTGGGTTTTTCAAGTAAATGAAGAAGCAAACCCCGTGATCACTTTACAGATGGCCGGAGTGAAGCCCAGAGAGGGGGGAACACTTACCCAGGGCCACCAGACTTACGTGCAGATGAGTCCAGTTCCCGCCCCAACCCCGGAACTGTGCAATTCCCTCCCCCGCCACACGCCGCTCCCCTGCACACACACACACAGACACGGACACACACACACACACACGCACACACGCACACATATCACCCTGGGCTGGGACAACATTACAAACCCTGATCCTTCAAGGGCTCAGCAGGGATTAGCTGTCTGCAAAGGCCTGTAATGGACACTGCAGGGAGAAGGGCTGGGACAAGGGCCTGGCAGGGACGGAGGTCTCTGGGTCATCGTGCGGCTCTGCCCACTGAGCACTTGCTGTGTGACGGGCAACTGTCCGAGGCCCTACTCTCCACAACGGGCGTGTAAAGGGGAACCAGTATTACAAATGAAGAAACTGGGCTCAGGAGGGTCCTGCCATCTGCCCAAGGTCCCGGCTGGTCAGGGGAACCCAGGATCCCCACCTGCTGCCTGCCGAGCCCATGCCCGGGGTCTGTCTCTGACACGCCCCTGGGTAGGACCCAGGGATTCTAGAACCTCATGGCAAAAGCCCAGGCAAGGCCGGGCTAAGGCAGAAAGGGGGGGACAGAAGCACAACTTGGTGAGGGGCGAGCTGGGCAGAGATCGCCTCACCCAGGCGCAAGGGCCTGGGCAATGGCAGAGAGCAAAGGTGAGAAGGGGACACAGCGAGGTCATCTGCGGAAGAAGGAGGGTGAAGAGTTGAGGCCTCAGCCTCTCTGAGAGTCCACAGGATCCACAGATCCTACCGGCATTCAAGACTTGATCACATCCAACCCAAATCGACGGCCCAGGCACCCCTCTCCGCTCCCGACACACCCCACCCCTTCCCTGGGTGACCAGCGGCTCACTCCCCCACTCCACAGGCACCCTGACCCACAGCTGTTCCCCCCGACCCCGGGGAACACCTTCCCCAGGCCCCAGACAGCCCAGTGAGCCGACCTGGGCGAAACAGCCTGCTTTGGGCCCTGCCACGAGCCAGCAGGCTCGATGGAGTGGGGTGAGGCCCAGCCCACCCCGGCCCACCGGGGCCCGGGAAGTCTGGAGGTCACGCTTGCAACCTCCCCACACCCACAGGCCTCAGCTAAACGTCCACCGAGCCCCCAGAAACACCCCACCCAGAGATGCCGCCTAGCTCAGGAGCCTTCTCTCCAGCGCCGGCAAGATGAACCATCTACATAAATAACGCGGGTTCGGGGAGCAGCTGATCCCAGCCTGGAGAGGTGCAGAAACACTTGTGTAAGCTCAGAGGAAAGAGACACAGCGCAGGGAGGTACAGAGTGATGGAGGCAAAGCCAACAGGGGAGGGGACGAGAGAGAGGACACTCAGGGGTGAGACAGACACCCCGATGGGGAGGACAGTGGAAAGTCGGGGCCGGGGAGAGCCACTGCTGACCAGGGCCCGGGGCCTCAGAGGCCGTCCAGCAGACCCGGCGGGCTCCCTGCCCCCTGCCCTCTGTGTGGCATGGCTACTCTCAAGGCCACCGTGAGCGTAAGAACCGGTTGCAAAGGCCTGGCTCCTACTGAGGAGGCTTCCGTGGCTACGGCACGGGAGGCCTTGACCACCCAGATGAGCGTGGCCCCATCATGGCCATGTGTCGGGGTCCCATAGATAACTGCCACTGCACCTTCCCTCTAGGGAGCATCTGCTGTGACACGCCAGCACTATTCCGTGCACGGACAGCCCCAGGCCCTGCCCCTCGGGGCCAGGCCTCCCCACTCCCAGCAGCGCCGGGCCAGTGGCGGGGGGGTGGGCAGACAGTGGGCAGAGCCTCCTCCCCTGCGCCCTCCGTGGGCCCGGCTCCACCAGCACAGGCCGGCCTCTCTCATGCATGCCCCGTGAGGACTACTGGGCAGTGGACCTCGGGGCAAGCAGGCCAGAGCATACCCCCACCTCACCTGTCCCTTCTCCCCAACCGTCCCATCACCCCTGGGACCCAGCCCACCAAGCCCTAATCTTCTCTGTCATCTGACCCAGGCTCCACCCCAACTTGGCTCCGCTCAGCCACCTACCGAGGCCCAAAAATGGACAGAGTCATTTATAGAGGATCCGACAAGCCAAACGCGACGGGAAGATGACCTCATGGTACCTGGGTCCGAACTCCAGGCACATGCTCTGCACCCGAGCACCCTGGGGGCAGCTGGGGACTGGGAGGTGAGCGGTGACCGTGCCATGCTTGGCTGGTGGACCCCGGGGAGCCCTCCGCTGTGGTCTCACACCCTCTCACACCCTCCTCCTCCAGAGGCCTCAGGACCTTACGACAGTAAGCTCCACGCCGGCCAGAGCCACATACACCCTGCTCCCCGCAGCACCCCGGGCTCAGCCCAGGCTCAGGCACACAGCACAGGTCCAGGCGCAGGCGGGATTCGCTGAATGAGGGAAGGCCAAGGAGCACACACGGGACAAATCAGCTCACCCAGAACCTGCGTCAGGGCTCCCAAGCCAAGCCCCCAAACGCCCTTGTTTTTTCGTAACAGTCACTCTGCACCTGCTGGGGCCAGGTGAATGCTGGGTGCCCACACGGATCTGCCCAAGCCCCAGGGAGCACCCAGACCGGTGGTGGATGCTGCCGGGTCAATGGGCAATGCCAGGGCCCAGCGGGGAGTCACTGAGCTGGGGGACAGGAGAGCTGGCTCCACGGGCACCAGCGGGCAAGCTGTCCCACGCCTCACCGTCCCCCTCTGAATCCTGGTGGACGACTGGGCAGAGAAGACACGGGGGGAATGGAGGGTGCGGAAAAGAAGAGGAGAGATGGGGGCCCTTCCTCCTATGCAGATACAACCTAGGCCCTCCACCCAAGCGCCTGTTTGTCCCCGCTCAGGAAATACCCTGCCGTGGCAACAGGACCACTGGAATTGCCCCTTTACTCATAGATTTGACCAAGGCGGGGTGGGGCTGGGTGCCTACGAGACCACTGCCACTGCGAGTTAGACACGGTCCTGAGGGCCACCTGAAGATGCCGAGGAGATAGCCAGGTCAGCGGCACCGAGGCGGCAACTCTGAGCCTCCGGAGGGCAGAGGAGAGAGACTGGTGTGGGTCAAGTCATCGGGCTTCCTGGGAGGGGGCTGCAGCTGGGCCAACAGGGGAGGCTACGTTCCCAGACTCGGCCAGGATGCCCGTGGTGCCGCTCTGGCTTCCGCTGGGGAAGACCTCCCAACCAGAGCCCACGGGGCAGAGAACAGCAAGAACGCTAAGCAACTCCAGTCCCATGAGGCCCAGGCTCGGGCAGGGCCAGCCCTTGGCCAAGGCCAGCATCCACAGCTGACCAGCTGTCCACCAACTGCCCACGGCCACGGAACAGAGGCTAAGGAGGGAGGGGGGGCAGCTCCGTGGGGTCAATGATGACCTCTCGCCATGTACACGGAGGGGGTACAGCCCATGCCCACTGCCCCTGAAATTACTGAAAGACGCTGCTGCAGAAACAAGGCAAGCAGGGCAACGGGGACGCAGCAAAAGCAAAGGGGAGCCGGGGAAGACTAAGGCGTCACTGGATTGGGGGCAGGGAAACTGCCTCTGCCTTCCCGAGGCTTCCCATTCATCTTCCTCAGCCCCTCGGGGGCAGGAAGCAGGCTTAGACCCAGAGCTGCCGGCTCCAGGCACCTAAATGGATTACCCAGCCGTGGGAGGGGAGCAAGGGCAGAGGCATCTGCCCCTCCCCTCCCCCCAACCTGGGCGACTGAAGCCTTCCCAGCCCCCAGCCAGCTATCTGTGGTACTCTAATCCCTCGTCCCGCCCTGGGGAGGGGAGGAGGACAGCTGGGACAGGCCAGATCTGGAGTCTGGCTGAGGGCCCTTCCCTCTACGCCACCCACCTACCTCCTTAGCCCGGGACCGCAAGGATGAGCTGCAGGACTCGGAGGGAAGCGCGGGGGAAGCTCCAGAGGCCGCCGCCGCTCTCACCCCGACCCCCACCCCCACTGTCACGTGGCTGCATCCTTAGGGAGCCCGCAGGTCTCGGCTGCAAAAGTCATTGTTTATAAACAGCCACAAGCCTGGCGGGGGAAGGCCAGCCGGTCTCCGGGATCGGGCGGCAGAGGGGACAGACCCGGCCAGGGGAGCACTGGGGGGCCACCCTGGCAGCAGCACTGATTCTGCAATCTCAGATTTCAGAGTTGGAGTCGGCAGGGGAAGTGGCGTCAGCAGCTGGCGTGATCCAATTCAATAAACCAGAGGCGGCTAGGGATAGCAAGCCGGGCGGGCGCGGACCCCTGCCGCCCAATCCCGCGTTTCCTGCACAGTCCGAGGGCCACGGGAAGCCCCGGCTGCGAACAGTGGCTCTCCGCGCCGAGGGGTCGGGTTTCCTGCGGGGCCCTCCACACCCCCGGCGGCTTGCCGCCCCTCCTCCGGGCCGGCTCCCCACCCCGGCCGCGGGCTCCCAAAGCCAGAGCCGCCACCCTCTCCCCCCGCGGCCGGAAACACGAAGCCCCTGCTCCGGCGAGGGCACCTCTCGAGGGGTGCGCAGCTCTCTGCTCCCCGGGAGCCGGGCCGGAGCTTCCAGGCCGCAGGCACCTCTCGGGAAGGGAAACCTGACCCCTCCCTCGGCCCAAGGGGACAGAAGGTGGAGCGGCGGGTGGAGAGGAGGGAACGGCGAGCGCAGGAAGCGCTCAGAGGCCTGGAGTCGGCGCGCAAGCACCCGCGAGCGGAGGGGCAGCCTCGGGATTCCCGGAACTAAGCGACCCTGGGGACAAGGGGCAGACCCCCCTCGCCCCAGCGCCGGCCCCGCCCGCAGGGCTCAAGTGGTCCCGGAGGGCTAGGGGCGCCACCTCGCCTGCCAGCCTCTGGGCCTCGGCCTCCAAGGCGGGGTGAGGCTGGACCTCGCGCCCGGAGAAGAGCGGGGGCCGCCGCTCCTCTGCAGAGGTGCCGCGAAGATACAAAGCGGCGGCGGTGGGGGGGGGGGGGGGGTGAAGGGACAGCTGCGCCCTCTCCTGCACCTCGCCGGGGGTGAGAGGAGACGGAGGACGCGGACGGCAAAGGGCACCCAGAGCGCCGGGGGGCGCAGCCTGTGGACCCCCGAAGGCCCTCGGCAGCGCTCGTCTGGAGGTGACAGCGCCCGGCCCGGGGTCAGGACCAGCCCCCGGCGCAGGGGTGGGGGACAGGTGTCCGGACGGCGCGGCTGCAGGGTCTCGGGCTCTCTCACCTTCTCCTGCGCGCGAGTGAGCTTCTTCTGCACGTTGCTGGCGATCTTCCCGGCCGTCACCCCCTTACTGCCCATCTCAGCCATTGCGGCTCAGGCTTGCCCGGTGGCTGGCGCCGATCTACCCAGCCCCCAGCCCCGGCCCCCGGCCGCGCGTCCGGCCCGGGCTCCCGCTCCACGCCGCGCACTAGACCGCCGAGCCGACTGGCGGAGGCGGAGCGTGCGCCCGGCAAGCGAGCTAGCGAGCGACACGGGGACCGTGGGAGGGACGGACAGGCGGAGGGAGGGGGAGGGAGGGGAGGGAGGAGGGGCCGGGCCTCAGGCGGCGGTCAGCGCCCCCCGCCCGCCCCCTCCGGACAAGACACGGCCTTTTAAAGGGCCACCCGGGCGCCGGAACCGCTCGGCCGGCGAGGAGGGAGCGGCGCCCACCGACGCCGCGGCTGAGGTGGCGAGCGGGACTCCCGGGACCCTCCGATGACACCGCCCCGGGGCTGGGACGAATACGACAGGCCCAGGTCCGGCGCCGCCGTGGGCCGTCTTTCCTTTCCTCAGCCCCGGAAAGGAGGCCAGATGGAGGAGAAGGGTGCTTTCAAAAATCAAAGATAAAGTGTGTGGCGATCAGGGAGCCCGGGCTAGAGCGCGCAGCCCAGCCGGAGCCGCCTCTCCTTCCCGGGGCTCACCTCTGGCCCCCCCTCTCGACGCTCGGCCTCCTCCTGGCCTCTAGGTTCACCCTTCTCGACCTGGGCTCTCAGGGCGCCACCTGTGAACTGTTCCCCTTGCCTAGTCCCTTGCCAACCAGGCGCTCGATTTTCTAATTTGCGGATAATTATTATAATAACAGCAGCCTAACAGTACTGAGCCTTCCTGTGTGCCTGGAACTCTGCTAAGTGCCTCATCGACAGGCATTATCTCGGTCCGTGTCCAGGACAGCCCGATGAAGTAGGTGCTAGTATTTCTCCCGTTTTGCAAACGAGGCACAGAGAGGCCTGGAGTCAGACCTCTGACTCCACATCCCAGGCTCTCCAACCACTATACACTGGGTGGTCTCCTATGCCCTGCTGGAAGAAAAATGAGTAATTGTCATTATTCAAAGAGAAGATAAGGTTATTGCTAACCGACCGATGACAACTTTGCCAACAGACCAATGACACTTGTTCAAAATTAATAAATATGCATTGGGTTTACTGCTCCCACCCACACCCCTCCCCAAAATCATGTCAGGGGCTTGGAAGGATGCCACAGCACTTTGCTGTCCTGGAAGTCAGGGTGTGTCCCAGGAATTGTGGGCTGAGTTGAATGCTGAGAGGAGTCCTGGAGGCCCTGTTGAAGAGGACTGGACATGTCCAGCACCCAGGCAGGAGCCAGGGCAGGGGTCCCCTGGAGGCTTCTGGGAGGAGCAGGAAAGGCTCTTGCAGCCCATACACCAAGCCTGCCATACTCATGGAGAAACCGAGGCCCAGGAAAAAAAGGTTTGGCTTGTGCTCCCCGGGAAGGCTCCTCTGCAACCTCTCTGGCTACTCCTCTGGTGTTTCCCCAAGAGTGCTCAGGACTTCAGTCCTCCGGGCCTATTATGATTCCTTTTTGCAGAAAGACAGACTGAGGCTCTGCAGCTGCTGAAGGTCAAAGAGATAAGCAGAGATTCAGACCCAGGCCCTCCAGCACTAAGGCCCTCAGCTGATACACAGAACTGCATACCAGCAAAAGCACCAAGCACTGCAGGAGGGGAAGGCATTTTGTCAGAATTATCATTATAATAAACTCATGCCCGATTCCTGAGTTACAAGAACAAACAGTTACAAGAACTGCACCTAAACAGTGCAGTTTCTAAGGCAGCTTTCTCCTAAAAGCTCATCAAGCTTTCACCTCATGGTCCCTCTCCTCCTAATTTTATGTTTGGCATTCTTCTAACCATTCTCTAAGAGCGATTCCTTCCAGTCCTCCGCTGAGGAAAGGAGGAAATGAGCAGAAGTCAAATCATATTACAGTCAGCCTCCAGGGAACAGTGGGAGATTCTGCTTCGCTGGACTTTGGTGTTTCAAAATACCACTTGACAGAAAAATTGGAGGCAACTTAAATGGTTATCAGCAGGATAGGGTTAGCTAGACAGCACAGTGACCAGAGAGACCATTAGAGGATCATTTTAAACAATTACAGAGATTGTGTAGCAACATGAAAACAATGCTTAAGTATAATTATGAGTGAAAAGGAGATGATAGGAAATCGTGCATGCCCTCCCCTTGCAACAACATAAAAGTAAGTGCTCATGATAAAAGACTCGAAAGAACCATGCACAAGGAAATAGATGTGCTACAATCAAGGCATGACGGCTGATTTTTTCCCCTTAATTTCCTAAATATTCTGTAATATGCTATATTGCCTTCATAACTAAAAAATACGCACAGCTCTTATCTTTAAAAAAGATAATTCTTTATCCGATCTCTAGCTTGGAAAGACTTTTTAAAGCACAAAACCATTGGAGGAAGTATTGACTTAAAAAAGCGCTTGTTTGAGGGTACGCAAAAATTCAATTTTTTTAAACCTCAAAAAATACCGTCAACACACAGGATAAAAGTTTGGAAGGAAATGCTCAAAAAATGTTAGTATAGGCCAAAAGGTAGGAATGTAGGCGATTTTTACTTTCTTCTTTATGGTTTTCTCTGGTCTTACTTTTTACCAAGATAGTCCATTGTTTTCACCATCAGGAAAAAAAATTATTTCCGTTTTGAAAAGAAAGTTGACATAAAAAATTGAAGTGTAAGAAACTAAAGAAATATCTTTGAAAATAAAACAGAACTCACAATTCATAAGAAAAACATTAAGATTTCTACAAATAAATGGGCAAATGGCACAAATGGACAGTTCACAAAATTGGAAATTCAAATGATCAATACATAGGTATTAAAAGTTCAGTCTTGGGCTTCCCTGGTGGCGCAGTGGTTAAGAATCTGCCTCCCAGTACAGGGGACATGGGTTCGAGCCCTGATCTGGGAAGATCCCACATGCCACGGAGCAACTAAACCTGTGCACCACAACTACTGAGCCTGCGCTCTAGGACCCACGATCCACAACTACTGAGCCCACGTGCCACAACTACTGAGCCTGCACGCTAGACCCCGCGAGCCACAACTACCGAAGCCCGGGCGCCTAGAGCCCATGCTCCGCAACAAGAGAAGCCACCGCAATGAGAAGCCCACGCATTGCAACGAAGAGTAGCCCCCGCTCACCGCAACTAGAGAAAGCCCGTGTGCAGCAACGAAGACCCAACACAGCCAAAAAAAATAAATAATTTTTTTTAGAAGTTCAGTCTTACCAGAAGAAGAAGAAAAAAAAAAACTGTCCATTAAATCAATGAGATACCGTTCCTGCCCTCACTTTCATCAAATCAGCAAATCGTTTTTTAAGTTATGTTACTTAAAAGCAGAGAGACAGATACTCTCACATACTGCTTCTGAGAGTATAACAGATACAGAATTTCTGGAAAGTAATCTGGCAGTATATATTAAGAATCATCAAAATACCCATATTCTTCAACCCTAGAATCCCAAGTATAGGAAATATAAAATTTTAACAAAGCTTTCATCACAAAGATATGGATCCCATTGTAATAGTACAAAATTGACAATACGTTGGCTATTATTATATTGTTCTTGTTACTCTTCATGTTCACTCTCTCTTTCAGTCTCCAGACGTTTCTGAGCACCTACTGAGTACCAGTCTGGGCTCAGCTCTGCCAGTGGTGCCAGCAACGAAGCCCCTCCCTCGAAAGTTCACTGTTGCAGGGGCTTGATGGGGTCTGGGGGTGGTGGAACGCTCTTTGAGGGGGTGATGTTAACAACCTGAAGCGGGCATTGACAGGAGAACAGGGAGGGGAGCCTGGTGCCCAGCAGAGCCCTCAAATATCGAGGCAGGAATAAACGAGCAGACAAGCAAATATCTGATGGGTTATTGGTATACCTTTCCTTCTGTCCTTTTAGCGCAGGCCTCCCAGCCCCTGCATCCCTCCAGCTCTCCAAAGCCCAACCCCAGGCCTCTGCACAAAGGCCTATTACCAGCTATGATTAAACTACAGTATGGCCAAACATGAAATGTTTACCAAAACAATAACACTTCTACTTTTTCGTGATGGGGAAGTGCTATAATGTGTTGTTAATAGAATAATACAGTATATTAAATTCTACAACAGTATAGTCCCAGCTGATATGCAAATGTGGTTGGTACACACCATGCACAAAAATAAACTCAAAATGGCTTAAAGGCTTCAGCATAAGACATGACAGCATAAAACTGCTAGAAGAGAGCATAGGCAAAACATTCTCTGACATAAACTGTACCAACGTTTTCTTAGGTCAGTCTCCCAAGGCAATAGAAATAAAAATGAAAATAAACAGATTGGACCTAATCAAACTTACAAGTTTTGCACAGCAAAGGAAACCATTAAAAAAAAAAAAACTAAACTAAAAAACAGCTTATGGAATGGGAGAAAATAGTTGCAAATGATGCGACAGATAAAGGCTTAATCTTCAAAATATACAAACAGCTCATACAACTCAACAACAAAAAAACAAACAACCCATTGAAAAATGGGCAGAAGACCTTAATAGAAATTTCTCCAAAGAAGACATACAGATGGCCAGTAAGCACATGAAAAGATGCTCAACATCACTAATTATTAGAGAAATGCAAATCAAAACTGCAATGAGGTACCACCTCACACCAGTCAGAATGGCCATCATTAAAAAGTCTACAGATACCAAGTGTTGGAGAGGGTGTGGAGAAAAGGGAGCCCTCCTACACTATTGGTGGGAATGTAAGTCTGTACAGCCACCATGGAGAACAGTATGGAGGTTCCTCAGAAGACTAAAACTAGAATTACCATGTGAGCCAGCAATCCCACTCCTGGGAATATACCCAGACAAAACTATAATTCAAAAAGATACATGCACCCCTATGTTCATAGCAGCACTATTCACAATAGCCAAAACATGGAAACAGCCTAAATGTCCATCGACACATGAATGGATAAAGAAGATGTGGTACATGTATACAATGGAGTACTCCTCAACCATAAAAAGGAACGAAATAATGCCATTTGCAGCAACAAGGATGGACCTAGAGATTATCACACTAAGTGAAGTAAGTGAGAAAGAGAAAGACAAATGCCATATGATATCACTTAATATGTGGAATCTAAAATATGACACAAATGAACTTATCTACAAAACAGAAACAGGCTCACAGACATAGAGAACAGACTTGTGGTTGCCAGGGGGGAGAGGGGGAGGGATGAACTGGGAGTTTGGAGTTGGTAGATGCAAACTATTATACAGAGAATGGATAAGCAATAAGGTCCTACTGTAGAGCACAGGGAACTCTATTCAGCGTCCTGTTATAAACCATACTGGAAAAGAATATAAAAAACTGTATGTGGATAACTGAGTCACTTTGCTGTACAGCAGAGATGGGCACAACATTGTAACTCAACCACACTTAATTAAAATTTTTGTTTTAATTTTAAAAAAACAAATGTGGTTGCTATCTCTGGGTGGAGCAGTTTGGCATGGGTTTGGTCTTTTTTTCCCTTCCTCCTTTTTTATTTTGCAAATTTTTTTGTATACTATTTTTGTCATCAGAAAGAAATGCTATTAAAAACACAAATTGAAATGAGGAAACTGTTCCCTGGGACACTGTTTGGGAAACCACACTGTGAAAGAGTGTGTACCGTACGTGCTGGTCTGCATGTCTGAACAGTGAGGTCTGGGGAAATGATTTTTTAAACCATGAAGGACTCAGGTGGGCAAAGGGAAGTCCTCCTGTCCCTTGGAGAAAAAAGAGCACTGCGTGATGTTTTCCCTCTATCCTTCAAGAATTGAGTAAGACGCTCTGCTATGGCACTATGACTCTTAGCATCACCAACGTCATTCTGTCTTACAAAGCAAGATTTTTGCTTTATACTCTTTTGACAGTCAGAGTAATCCTGTGTTCAGTAGCAGTAGAACTTTGTGCCATTTTCTTACAGGTGGAGACTTGAAGAAGACAGGTTTACCCGAAGGCTGCTAGGTCCTGTGCTGGGATCACCTAGCACCTGGCCATCTCCAGAATGGGGAACAGACCATCT
The DNA here is from genome assembly GCF_949774975.1 of Lagenorhynchus albirostris. Lineage (NCBI taxonomy): Eukaryota > Metazoa > Chordata > Mammalia > Artiodactyla > Delphinidae > Lagenorhynchus > Lagenorhynchus albirostris. The sequence goes on from NC_083100.1 coordinate 114,440,436, forward strand.
TCATACCTTCCTCCTGGGACAGCAGGCTTCATCTTTTAGAGAGGCAGGGAGGATGCAGAAGAATCTACAGGCAGAACCAAAAGGGGATATGTCTTTCCAGAAGCATTATTTCAGGCAGCATATGTGTGTTATGGTGTCCATAAGGGCCCCTGACTCAAATTATCCTCACTCCCTCCAAGTGTAAAACGTCACCATGACATTGTAGGAGGGCCAGTCAGACCTAGAGTCAGAAGTCAGCTCCTCAGTTTACCACTTGCCCATCCTTGGGTATGTCATTTAAACTGTTCAAGCATCATCTGCAATATGCGAGTATATTACACTCTTTCGATTGTTGTGGAAATAAAGAACAATATATATAAAGCTCCTGGAATATTAGAAGTGACTCTGTAAATGGTGGCTCTGTACAGTGAGTAGCAGATGCTATAAATTTACTCTGCCCAGCTAATTGTCCTTCTTTTTTGATGCTGCCTTGTCCCTTGCACCATGATGCATACATACCCCAGGTGAGCCATTCACCCAGGCCATAACCATTGGCTCAGGGATGAGCACATGACCCCAGTAGAGCCAATAAGAGTCTTCCCTGGCCTTGTAGGAAAATATGCCTGTAGGACACAGAAGTTCCTCTTTCTGCTGGGGTTGCTGATACACGAGATGTAAGTGTGGAGCCTCCAGAAGTCAGCTTGGTCACCGTGAGAAAGATCCTGCCTAGCAAATGAAGTCAACAAGAGTTGAGAGTTGGAGAGACGGAGACAGAGAGAGAAACAGAGGCAGAGAGACAGACATAATGATATTGTTTGAGAACGTGGTTTCAGTCATGCTTGAATCCTGCCCACTCCCCACCTCCCACTATCCAACTAAACCAACCAATACATTTGTTTTCTTGCTAAAGCCAATGTGAGGTCACCTGCAGTTGTCATGACTGATATATCGTTATCAAAATAATGTCCTTCTGAGAGACAACCCTGGTAAATCCCTAACGCAAGTATCCTCAAGTTAGAGTTTCTCTTGAGTGCCTCTATCTGGCCCATCTGAATTAAGGTGAAATGTCCAAACTTGGATAGTTTTGAGGGAAAGTGGGAAAAAACAATGACACTGGGATATTAGACCTAAACCAGGACTGTCCTGGGCAAATTGGGACGTTCGAGTACCTAGTTAAGGAGTAGGCGTTCATAATACAGGTGGAAAGAAGCTAAGGACATGCCATTCACAGCCTGGGCTCAAGCTGGTCCTCAGTGCTGATACCCATCTGTTCTCCCGGGCATGTCCACTATCCTGGAGGGGACCTTTGCAGAGATAGGAAGACAGCCCTCCAGGGGACCTTCTGAAAGGGGACCTGTCTCCAGGCTCCACCTACTTGCTTCCAAACCTAATGACCCAGATGGTCAGCTCCAGTTATCATCCATTTTAACCAAGACATGCAGGAGGGGCTGGGGAACAGGCCAGTCACCGGGCCACCAACCAGCCCCAGGATATTTCCAAGGCTTCCAGCAAAAACCAGTAACTCCCTTTGGCCACCGGCAAATGAAATCTCCAAGAGCAAAAAAATGTTTAAGATAATAGACTTCCCTGTATTCCTCCCCCATGTCTTTAAACATTTGTTGACCTGTGTGTGGTCTATGGTGTGGCTGAAAGGTAATAGACCAAAAACATGACAACAGCAACATAGGCTTCAGAGCCAAAAGGCCCCAGCTCTGTGATTCTTAGTGGTGTGAAACTGGGCCAGTCACTGCTCCTTTTAATTGAAGCAAGAATATCACCAGGCAAGGCTGTTGCCGAGGATTAGAGGTAACCTAGCAGTCCCTGCCCGGGGCTTAGTGGCCTCAGCAAATGGTTACTATCATGACATCCTGTCCTGAGAGTCAGGAACAGTGTCTCTGGTTGGTGGCCCTCTTTGTTAGTGAGACAGAGTAGGCTGACCTTTGCCAGGTTTAGAGATGGGTCAACAGAGGTACAGAAAAGCAAATAGCCCTTTGCCCAGCAATCCTTCAAAAAATCATGGCTGAGTTCCTTTAGAAGTAAGATGCCAGCCTTTGGAAATGCTCACTGGAAATTTATTATAATTGTCTTTGTATTATCTAGGGGAAAAAATGGTTTACTAAACAAAGTGTCATGACAAGATTGCACATGTATGTTTTTAAGCAGTTCTAAAGTTTCATTTATCTATGAACAAACTAGCAAGCTCTGGGAAGGAATACTAAGAGGACTGGCCAGTTCCTTGAAACTGGACTTCATTTACAGTGTATGAGGAACCCTTTAGGAAAGCATTTTCAGAGTGTATAACAAAAGCTTTACAAACCCTTGCACCCTAAGATGCGTCTGAGACTATCCTTGAAACAGTTATAAGTACAATGACATTCCTTACAAGAAAAATAGTGAAAAGTTGGAAACAGCCTAAATGTCCAAGCATGGGTTGGTTAAATGAGTTAATTTCTAAATTTTGGTATGTTTTAATATTAATCTACCATTAAAAATTGATAGGGCTTTCCTGGTGGCACAGTGGTTGAGAGTCCGCCTGCCGATGCAGGGGACGCGGGTTCATGCCCTGGTCTGGGAAGATCCCACATGCCGTGGAGCGGCTGGGCCCATGAGCCATGGCTGCTGAGCCTGCACGTCCAGAGCCTGTGCTCCGCAACGGGAGAGGCCACAATAGTGAGAGGCCCGCGTACTCCAAAAAAAAAAAAAAAAAAAAAAAATTGATAAATAGAACTTCTTTGAAATTTAAAAACTCTGCTCTTCTAAAGACACCATTACACTGTATGAAAATGAAGAAGTAATCCCCTCAGATAAAAACTACCCATGATACGTATATCTACCAAAGGACTTGGATCCAGGATATATAAATAATTATTGTAACTCAATAAGAAGAAGGCAAACAATCCATTTAAAAAAAAAAAAACATTAAAGAAAAAACAGGAAAAAGAAAGGCAAATGATTTGAAGAAACCCTTGGCCAAAGAAGGTGGTAATAGGCACATGAGAAGATGCTAAACTTCATTAGTCTTTAGGCAAATGCAAATTAAAACCACAATGAGCTAACACGACACACTCCCCAAAATGGCTAAAACTAAAAAGACTGACAGCACCAATCTTTGGTGAAGATGTAGAGCAACCGGAACTCTGCCCAGAACCACCTCTTCCCTTGCCTCAGATTCCTCCTCCTTTCCTCATGGCAAATTTTTCTTTTTCTTCCTGTCTTTTCCTCCTACCTCTTCTTCTACTCAGGTTCATTGTATATGCCTAGAAGCTAATTGCGGGCACAGCTGCATGTTTCGCCTCCTGAGCATACTGGATGCAGACAGACACCTGAATGGAGAGGAGTTGCCCAGCTCATCCCACCCATGCCCGTACAGGCTCTGACATGCACTGGAGCTTTGAATGTGTCCTTCCTGAGGACATGTACAGACATACCGAACTTTCCTACCCTAGTTTCCTCATCTGGCTACCTGACAACCCCTCCTCACCCTTCAGACCCAGCTCACCTGTTTCCTCCTCCAGAGAGCCTTCTTCCACCCATTGAATTCAGGCAGGGTTAAGTGACCCTCCTCTAGGCTCCCCAGAATCCTGTGCTTGCCTTTCTCACACACCTAGCACCCACCCCCCAAATGTCATTCTGTAATAGTGAAGAGAAGGCACTCTGGGACCCAATTCTTCACTAACTCAGCATCCACTGTGTTCCTCCTGGCCGTGGGGATAATAGGAGCTGGGAGAGGAGTTTATGATCCTTTGGGGGGAAGAATCAATCACTTCTTGCTCAGACCCCAGGTTGAGAAGTGACAACACCTGCATGGAATTGTGGTTGCCTTTGAGTGGACCTGATGCTCAGTTGGAGAACCACAGCCTCCAACTGAGGTTCTGAGGGGCAGGGACTGGGTCTGATGAGCTCTGACCCCCAATGCCCTCCATCAGCTGGGCACAGATCAGTCACTCAGCGTAGGTAACCAGGATGTGGCCACTGCACTTGGCCCTGGGCATGATCCCCTCCACCCCCAAGCTCAGGGAAGGCACACAGCACCAGAGGACGGAGACCTACCTGGAGAGTAGCTGGAGCTGATGGCTTATCAGTGGGCAGGCTGCACTCATTCCAAGGCACCTGCCTTTTTGTCTTTTCATATATGCCCCACCCTTGTCACCTCCTCTCTCTCTGACATTTGCTGCATTAAGTATGCTGCATTTGCTTATGGTTATGCGTCTCTGACCGTGCGTAATTCTCTTATTTCCTGCAGACCTGTATTGCTTCTGTATTGCTTCTAAAGCCAGCTGCTACCGCCCCAGCCTAGTTCCTGGCCCCCAGGAGCTGGTGGAAGCGCCAAGGATTCAGCCGAGCTCTCACTGGTGGACCTATGGGGGCAGGGGTGTGGCGGGCAGACAGTGATGCACATTCACAGGGTGCAGGTGGCCAGCATCACTCTTGCAATGAAATCATGTTTCTCGCATTTTATATTTTACAGAGTGGGACAGAAAACATAATAATAGTTTTTGTTCATTCTAAGTAAACATCTGACAATGTCCAATTCAATGGGTCCTGCCCCCCACCCCCCAAACACAACAATGCTTCCTTAAATAAAAAATGGCTGAAAAGATGTGCATTCAAAGGTAGTGGGGACAGATCTCAAGCCACAGTCCTGGCTGTGCAGGAAAAACTTGACTCTCTTTACTCTTCACTCTTAAACCCTTCTTTCCCCGGCAGGTCCCTCCTGCCCCCCGCCCCCTGCTCCCATGTCTCCAGACATAGAAAGCTCTGGCCTCATGTGTGTCTCCTGGCCACTTCCACACACCATAGCATCGTTCTCCCACCCTTCTCTCCAGTCTGGGATCCTTGTGTCAGCCACCCAGCTGCATCGTGGGTCTGTTCCAGGGCATGGGAGAAATAGCCCCCTTCCCTCATGACTGGGTTTTAGGACACCTAGCTTTGGCAGCCTCTCAGACAGACCTAAGGAATCACTTTGTTTCTCCCTCCATGTTGGGGCCTCAGGGAACCTTCTGAAGCTTCCCTAGGGCCCACTGCCCAGACAGGATGGGCAGGTTTCTCCTGGCTTACACGTGACAGCTGGGGACTCTGGGCAAGGTGTACTCTGCTCTCAGATTCTCCCAAACCCAGATTTCCATCCCTCTCCCTGTCCCCAGGGATTGGTCCTGGCAGCAGGGTCGGGGCCTCTTTCTGAATCTAGAAGAAGCCACGTTCTCTTCTCCGATTCTCCACAATCCCACCTTCAGAATAGATTTCTGATCTGAAAGGAGGCACACTTGCTCTCCACTAACTTGTCAGGTACCATCCCCAGCCTACTGGCTTATAAACAGGTCCAGACTTTTAAAAATCAAAAGCCAACAACCTAAATGTCCACTGACAGAGGAATGGATAAAGAAGATGTAGTAGATATATGTACAATGGAAAACTACTCAGCCGTATGAAGAACGAAATAATGCCATTTGCAGCAACATGGATGGACCTAGAGATTATCATACGTAGTGAAATAAGTCAGAAAAAGAAAGACAAACACCATATGATATCACTGATACATGGAATCTAAAATGTGACATAAATGAACTTATCTATGAAACAGAAACAGACTCACAGACATAGAGAATAAACTTGTGGTTGCCAAGGAGTGTGTGTGGGGGGGTGGATTGGGAGTTTGGGATTAGCAGATGGAAGCTATTATATAGAGAATGGATAAACAACAAGGTCCTACTGTATAGCACAGGGAACTCTACCAATATCCTGAGATAAACCATAATGGAAAAGAATATGAAAAAGAACGTATTTATATGTATAATTTCTGTACAGCAGAAATGAACACAACATTGTAAATCAACTACACTTCAATAAAATTTAAAAATTAAAAAATAAAATAAAAGTCAAAAGCCAAGAATTTGATCCATTCCTTGAAGCAAGGAAAGCAGAGAGCTCATTTGTTTGAACCAGGGAGGGTAGCAGGTAACAAATTGCCGATAAGAGAAGCAGTGGTTAGCATTCCAAATACTATCCTGTGTGTGTGTATATTTACACATACACATATATATAGTTTACGTGAACCCCACTGTAACCATGGAGCAGGGAGGTGTTTTTTAACAGCCTCATAAGGCCCCAGCACAGCCTGCCTCTAAGTACAGAGACAAAGGCTGGGGAGAGTAGCTCAGCCGACCAAGCAGTGAAATCTCCGGTCAGTGTTCAGCCAGCACTGAGCCAGCCAGCCCTGCGAGCTGGGGACACACACAGGAGGATCCCGCCCACAAGGTGCCTGCCCACAAGGAGTCTTCAGTCTGGAAGGAGACTGACGACACCCTGTGAAGCACCCAATAGTCGACGATCATCCGTAACATCATGAAGTGCTGTTGCCAAAATTTCTACAAGTGGGAGAGAAACCCGAACAAGCACACACACTTTGAATGACTTTTGCATCCACACCAACGTAGACACCCTTGGAGGTGCTGCAGCTCCGGGGGGCGTGGGGGAGGTGCGGGTCCCTGCAACAAGCATCACTCAAAAAGCCTGACCCCGTGCAAGTCATCTGCAGAAACTAAGGCATTCCCAAGCAGTGAGCAGACTCCTGGCCTGGCAGCTCAGAGAAGGATAGGAGGCAGCCCAGGGCAGGGTCCACCCTGCCCCAGGGTCCAGGCGGGGACAGTTTGGCAGCCCAGAGGAAGCTGAGTTCCGGGCATTCTTGGAGGGGGCCTGGCCGGGGCTCTGGAACCACTGTATCTATGCTGCATCTACAAAGCCCTGGTTAACTCAGCCCCCAGGTCCACCTCCATCTGAACCCTCCTCCGCGTGCCCATAGTCTGCCCTCCTCCAGGGCCCTCACCTCCCCCCGGCATTGTCCTCTGAGTTGGACCCTGGCCTTCCCCCCCACCAACTTGCCCTCTCCACTGCCCACGGAGATTTTTCTTAAATGTTCATCAGATCATGCCATTCTCCTACCCTTCACTGCCTCCCCAGAGATTGTAGAATAAATGACCAGCGTCTCCTTCTTTGCCTCACTGCTTCCAGCTCATCTTTCTAAACCCAGTTCAAGACTCCTGCCACCCAGGACACCTCCCCAAGTCTGCCAGCTGGGCCAGCGCCTTTGCTCTGGGACCCGATACCTCTTCTTCCACTGTGTTACCTGTCCCTCCAAGGAGGAGACCTCCACCTTTATTCGTCACCGTGTGCCCGGTGTCCAACAGCATTGATGCACTGAGTGCTCGGAAAAAGCAGAGGAGAGTGGGAAGCAGAGAGCACGGGATGCTACGTTACCTGGACCCTTTTGACTAGACGGCGCTCTCCTCTGGGGCGAGTACAGCTCACTTCATCAGTGCACCTGCCGGGCAACCAGGATGTATCTGCACCCAGTAGGGCTCGATCCCAGCCCCTCTGCCCCCACTTCATGATTCTCCAATTGGGGTTGTGGGTCCTGATACACTCCATCCTAATAATTTTTTTTTCTGAAGAAGTTTTTATTTTGCCATCATTTTTTTCTTTACTTTCCATTTTTTTCCTTAACTTTATTTTTTTTAAACTTTTATTGAAGTAGAGTTGATTTACAATGTTGTGTTAGCTTCAGGTGTACAGCAAAGTGAATCAGTTATACATACACATATATTCACTCTTTTTAAGATTCTTTTCCATATAGGCCATTACTCTTTGCTTTTAATTTTGAAATAATGACAGTTTCACAGGAAGTGACAAGGTAGTTGAGATCCCATGTACCCTCCACCCCATTTCCCCCAGTGGTAATATCTTACATAACTATGATCCAATGTAAAACCAGGAATGTGCCGTTAGCCCAATATACGTGTATAGCTTTCTGTCACTTCATTACACGTGTAGATTCATAGTAACTATCACCACGGTCAAGATGCAGAATTATCCCGGCCCACAAAGCCCTCCCCAGTGCTGTTCCATCATGGTCATACCCTCCCCCAACCCTCCTCCCACTCTGGCAACCACTAATTCATTCTCCAATTCCATGATGTCATTTCAAGAATGTCGTATAAATGGAATTCACAGAGAATGCGATGTGTTGAGATGGGCTTTTTTCATCCATCCATAGTTCATTTCTTGGTGTTACTGAGTAGTATTCCATGATATGGATGGACGTACCTCACCTTGCTTAGCCCTTTACTTATTAAGGGACATTTGGGTCGACTCCAGTTTTTGACAACCACAAATAAAGCTGCTATGAACAATCGTGTACATGTTTTTGTGTGAATGTAATTTTTATTCCTCTGGTATTTATCCCAGAGTGTTTATAGCCAGGAGTGCAATTGACAGGTCATATGAAAAGCGTATGTTTCCTTTTTTTAAAAACTGCCAAACTGTTTTCCAGAGTGGCTGTACCATTGTACCTTCCCACCAGCAAAGTATGAGAGATCCAGGCTTTCTGCATCCTTGCCAGCATTTGGTGTTATTTTTCATTTTAGCCATTCGATAGGTGTATAGTAATCACTCATCATAGTCTACATTTGCATTTGCCTGATGGCTAATGAGGTTGAACACCTTTTCAGTGCTTATTTGCCATCTGTACATCCTCTTCAGTGAAATGTCTCTTCATGTCTTCTATCTATTTTCTAATCAGATTGCTTGTTTTTTCACTGTTGAATTTTGAGAGCTCTTTATATATTCTAGATCATTGTCCTTTGTTGGCTATGTGGTCTGCAAATATATTCCCACAGTCTGAAGCTAATTCTTTTCGTCCATTTAACAGGATATTTTTTAACAAAGGCTTTTAATTTTGAAATCCAATGTATCCTTTTCTTTTCTTTCAGAAATTGAATTTTTGGCGTCATATTTAAGAGCTCTTGGGAATTCCCTGACAGTCCAGTGGTTAGGACTCCACGTTTTCACTGCCTGGAGCCTCGGTTCAATCCCTGGTCGGGAAACTAAGATCCTTAAAGACGCATGGCGTGGCCAAGGAAAAAAACAAGAAAAAGAAATCTTCACAAAACCCTTGGTCCCAAAGATTTCCTCCTATCTCATCTTCTAAAAGGTTGATAGCTTTATGTTTTATATTTAAATCTACAATCCATTTTGAGTTAATTTTTGCAAAAGATGTGAGGTGTTGGGTTGCCTACTGATATCCAATGATCCAGCACCATGCGTTGAAAAGACTTTCCTTCCTCCACTGAATTTTCTTACTACCTTTGTCAAAAATTAGTTGGCCATACTTGTATGGGCTATTTCTAGGTCCTCTGTTTTGTTCATTGACCTATGGGTCTATTCCTTTGCTCATACCACAGTGTGAATAAAGCTAGCTATATAACAAGTCATGACAACAGATAGAGGGTCTCCTCATACTTTCTTCTTCCTCAAAGTTGTTTTAGCTATTATCATATAATAAAGAATTGACTAGCATCTGTCCTGGGTTCCTGGAAGAGAGAAGACATCCTTAGAATTTCCAGAGTAATAGAAATGTCTATTATTCATGAGCCCTTTCGAATCCCACCTGATTTTATTTCGAATCCCACCTGATTTTATGCTAAAAGATGAAATGACTCCTGATGGGGGCTGGTCACCAGAAAGACTAAGCACGTGATTAGAGGGTTGGGGCTTTGAGCCGTGTCATATCAGCCCAACCTCTGATCTCAGGGGAAGCAGAGGGGAACTGGAGATTGAGTTCAATCACATGGCCAATGATTCAATACATAACAAAGCCCCAATAAAAACTCTGACACTGAAGCTCAGTGGATCTTCCTGGTTGATGTGCCTTGATTCCACAGGAAGAGGGCACAAAAAATCTGCCGTTCCCCCCAGACCTTGTCCTATGTGTCTCTTCATTTGTTTGTTCCTGATTTGTATTCTTTATAATTAAACTATAATCATAAGTATAGTGTTTTCCTGAGTTCTGTGAGATGTTCTAGTGAATCATCTAATCTGAGGAAGTGGTGGGAACCCCCGGATTTGTAGGCAGTTCAATAGAAGCGCATGTGTCCTGGGACCCCGCTTGCGGCTGGAATCTGGAGTGGGAGTAATCTTGCTGGTGACTTTGACCTTTGATTTGTGAGGTCTGGGCTAACTCTGGGTGGGTAGTGTCAGAATTGTATGGCAGTACATCCACTGGTGTCAGAATAGTTGGGGCTGAAATGAAAAAGCCATTCTAGTTCCTTCACATTCCCATATAGATTTCAAGATAATCTTGTTTATACCCACAAAATTTCTTGCTGGGATTTTGAGAGGAATTGCATTGTATGTCAATTTGGGGGAGAACTGACATCTTTTCACATTAGGTCTTACAACCCATGAACACTATATGTCTCTCCATTTATTTAGGTTTTCTTTGTCTTCTTTATTCAGGATTTTCTATGTAGACAATATGTCACTTGTAAATAGGGATAGTTTTATCTCTACCTTCCTCAATCTATATGCCTTTAATTTCCTTTTTTTGTTTGTTTGGGTTTTATTGTTTTTGTTTTGGTTGTTCTGGTTTTTTTTTTTGTTTTTTTTTTTTGTTTTTTTTTTTACATATTGCCCTGGCTAGAGCTTCCAGTACTATGTTGAGTAGCAGTGGTAAGTGTGGACATGCTTGACTTGTTCTTAATGTTAGGGGGAGAGCATTAGTCTTTCACCATTAAGTATGATGTTAGTTGTAGCTTTCTTTTAGGTGTTCTTTATCAAATTAAGGAAGTGTCCTCTCTTCTAGTTTTCTAAGAGTTTTTTTTTTATTGTGAATTGGTGTTGAATTTTGTCAAATGCTTTTTCTGCATCCATTAATACAATCATATAATTTTTCTTCTTTAGACTGTTAATATGATGGATTACATTGACTTTTCTAACATTGAGCCAGCTTTGCACCCCTAGAATAAACTCCACTTGGTCATGGTACATAATTCTTTTTATATATTGCTGAATTCCATTTGCTAATATTTTGTTAAGAATTTCTGCATCAACATTCATGGCACATATGATAATCTAAACATCTAACATTAGTATATTTTAAATGAATCATTCAAGGATGTATTTATATGCAAGTTAAGTTAACAGACACTGGCTTAAACACATATAAGTTTGTTTCTCCTAGATGTTAAGAAATCTGAGGAAAAGCAGTGCAGGGCAAACGCAGCTGTTCCAGGATGTCATCAAGGACACAGTTTCCTTCCATCTTCTGACTCTGTTACTCTAGTAATAGTCTGTGGGACGTGTATCCTCACAGCTGCAAGATGTCTGTTACACCTCCAGTTTTAGTGGGGGACAACAGGAGAGCCAAAGAGTAAAGGATTGAAGCCACATGCCCCCCAACTGTGTCCCTTGTACAGAGGTTACCCAGAAGCCCCACCCAATGAATCATTTTTACTTTCATCCCATTGGCCAGAACTGAGTCACATGTCATGCTTAGCAACAGGGAATTTGGGAAAGTGAGTATTAAAACTGACACAGAGCCATAATCAGTGCCCTGAATAGAATGGAGGCCCACTGGGCAGCCACCCATGTTGGTACCTGCCTTATCTGCATGACACCTTATAACTGAGACCTGTCAGCCACAGCAGACTGGAGTTTATGTTTCCATATAGGGTCATACTGTCACCAAGTACTGTATCTCATGGTAAATATAAAAGATTTTATACATCATTGTTGGCATCAAGAGACGGTCAAACAACTACATAATGCCCGGTAAAAAGGTTTGACCATAGTTTTAGTAGAGAAAGTACTTGGAGAATTGAGTCTTCTCATGACACCGAGTCCTGTGGGCACCTGAAAATTAAAACGGCAGCAAGAGCTGGCATCCAAGTGCTACCCTACAAGGTATGAACGTCTTCCATCACAGTACATTTACGTTGTTATTTTGATTCTACAGTTTTTTCCAACTTTTCTTAATGGAAAATCTCACAAACAAAGAAAAATGGAAAGAATAATACCACAAACCCTCATATACCTATCACCTCGATGCAAGAGTTGTAAACACTTTGCCACATATATATGGTTAAAAAATATACATATAGTGTATACATCATATATTATATATAAATTTTATATATAAACCATGTATATAATATTATATATAATGTATATATATTTTTATATATGATATATAATTTCAATATATACATAATATATATGAACCATTCGAAATTTAGCTGCAGATATCATGACACGTCACTCCTAGAGACTTCAGTGCATCTCCAAAGAATAAGGAATTCTCGTAAATTACACTACCACTGTCACACCTAAAATTTCAACGATAATATGTCTAATATCATCTAATATCCAATCCATATTAAATTAAGTTTAATTTTACCAGCTGTCACAAAGACATATATGTATGTATAAAAGTATTTATATATATATATATATACACCTTTATATATATATGTATATATGTGTATATATATACATATATATATATATATATATATATGGGGTTTTTTGTTAACAGGATTCAAGCAATGTTCACACCTTGCATTTGTTGCTGAGACATTTTAGTCCACTTTGAAGAGGCCCCACCTTTTGGGGGGAATATGCTATTGCCTGTTTGAAGAAACCAGGTCAGTTGTCTTATAGAATGTCCCATATTCTGAATTGTGTTTCCTTGGGGTTTGGTTTGACTTGCTTCCCTGGAGTTCTTATAAACTGGAAGCTGAGTCTAAACACTCTTTGGCAGGTTTACCTGACCCGTGATGCTGTGCACTTCACACCACATCACTACAGGAGGTGCCTCATGTCAGCCAATCCCATTGGTAGTGATATTCGGTTTGGCTAAGCTGGTGACAGCCTGCTCTTCCCACTGCGAAGGCATGTTTTTATCTTGCAATTAGCAGATGAGAGGCAGGATGGTAGTTTGGCCCCATGCAAGTCCCCGATCCCTAGCACACTCTCAATTAAGGGAGGTTTAGCATCCATTGATGATCCGTTCTCAAATCAATTCTTTCGTTGGGGATTGAAAAATAATTGTTTACTAACATTCTTTCTACATTCCCTGCTAAAAAGATAGTATAAATGCTTAATTTTTTCTCTTTATTTCCAGAATAAGGAATTGGTATAACAGTCATAATAGTAAATGAGGTAGTAAATCAGGTGAGTTTTTTCATCTTTCTCTCTCTTTCTTTTTAAACATTGCTATGGTCTCATGGGTCTTCATTTATTCAATGTTTTTAATCAGTTCATTCTTTATTCTTTTTTCTTGCTCAAATTGTTCCAAATTTGGCTGGTGGGAGCCCCATTTAGCTGGTTCCTTGTCCTTTTGTTACATCCCTATTAGTCTTTCAAGGTCAGGGTTGTCCTGAGAAACAGAACCAATAATATATGTATTTGATTTATTTTAAGGAATAAGTTCACACAGTGGTAGGGACAAACAAGTTTGCAATCTGTAGGGTAGACCAGCAGGCTGGAAACTCGGGTGGGACTTTTACGTTATAGTCAGGGAGGTGGAATGCCTTCTGATCCATTTTTTGTTCTTAAGGCCTTCAAGTGATAGGACGAGGCTCACCCACATTATCCAGGATAAACTCCTTTACTTAAAGTCAACTGATTGTAGATGTAATTACATCTACAAGACAACTTCACAGCAACATCTAGATTAATATTTGACCAAACAACTGGGCACCATAATCTAGCCGAGTTGACGTATAAAATTTACCATCACGAAAAGCTTCCTTTCTTTCTGGCAAGCTCACCTTGTATTTTCTCTCTCCATCCCTGGAGTCAGCCATTTCTCTGAGAGTTCTAATTTCTTTCAGTGGAAAATGGTATTAGAATCTAAAATCTGGGTGCTAGGTGTGCTCATTGCTACTGAGATATGATTGCTCCTGGGCCCTCTCAATGGGCAGAGCTAGAAAATTCACATTAAAAAAAAAAAAAACCAGGGACTTCCTCCGTGGCGCAGTGGTTAAGACACCACACTCCCAAAGCAGGCGGCCCAGGTTTGATCCCTCGTCCGGGAACTAGCTCCCACATGCACGCTGCAACTAAGAGTTCTCATGCCACAACTAAGGAGCCAGTGAGCCACAACTAAAGAGCCCACCTGCTGCAACTAAGACCCAATGCAACCAAATAAATAATAAATAAATATTTATAAATAAAGAAGTAAAAACCATATGTTCTTATTGATAGTCCCAGTTCAAATTTAATATTAGAGGGCTTTTCCCCCCTCTTTGTTTTCATGTTTGTATCTTTTCCCCCTTAACTTGATAATTTTTGTTTCAATTAGTGTAATTACTTATTTACTGTCTCCTACAACATGAATCAAATAATTTCAAAATTACATTACTAGTATTACTTGGAGGACTAAAACTCTTAAAGTTTAAGGTTTATTTTTAATTTCTTTGTCCTTAGAAGTATAGCCATGCGGAACAAGACAAAAACAAAAGGAAAAACAAAATAAAGCCTTATGCCTCCCAGTCCTACTGTAAGGTTTTATTAATTTTCAGGAAAACATCACTATCCCTCATGTTAAATTAATGTTGTTTTGAATTTTACTGGTTTTGTACTGTTTATATATGATTTCTAAATTTGTTTTGGTTTTATGGTACCCAAAAGTATAAGCGCTATTAGCATAAGAAGTTGATGCTTAATTTTATATTTCTATATAGTTAAGAAACATTATAATCAAAACAATCTAGTCCACAGTTTTAAGTAAAGAGCTCACAATGAAGTCAGTTGTAGTTTCTTCTTTCTTGGATAGCAAGAAAATGTACAAGGTTAGTGAAAAACAGCAAAAATTCACAAATTCTGTTTTTGTATTTTTCCATAATGAGTCACTTCTTTAGAAGCCTATTTCATTCTCATAAACGAAATATAGTAATTAAAAAACAAAGCTATTTTTAAAATATAATTTAGGCCCACGCCTGGGGTAAGGGAGAATTTCTTCCTTTAAGAGATGGCAAACACTGTTATAGGCCCGGACTTGGTTTTTAGAAAAAGCAGAAAACACAAATGAGTTCAATAAAGAGAAGATATTCTTATTGCTTTAGAGCTAATGATAAATAAGTGCCTCCCTAGAAGGAAGGGGCGGGAGGGAGGAGTCCAAGATGCCCTGATTCATTCTTTCCCGACAGAAAATGAAGGGCTGGTCCATGCTGCTTTCTCTGCTTCACAATCTGGTCCAGCCAGGGAGCTGGAACCATCTCTGAGTCCCAGGTACTGCCCACCTGGGGGTCCTGCCCACCTGGGGTACTGCGCACCTGAGGTGACTGCCTCCCTGGGCGTACTGCCCCCAGGGGGTACTGCCAGCCTGGGGATACCGTCACACACAATAGCCTACAGCTCTCTCACTTCTGTCTTGGCTAGCCCAGTGCTGGGGATGCTTCAATCCCTCATTTCAGTTCCCGTTGCCTACAAACATGTCTACAGCTCTGCACACATATACACACATATTTGTTTCTAACTCTTTGCTTCCCACTCCGTTCTCCCTTCCTCTCTGGCCTTCACACGGTGCTCTCACGAAGCTAGACCATGAGAGCTGGAAGACCCTCAGACACCATCTTGTTCAGCCCCCTCACTAAGGAGCCTGGAAGCCCCAGTCCAGAGAGGGCCATGGTCTAGCCAACGGACACACTTCCAGTAACACAAACCTCCTGCCCCCAGGCCTGCATCCTGTTCCTGACTTTCTCTCTCGTACTCCAGGCGCAATCCTCACAAAATACCTCTATCCCACAATCCCAACAGAGGGAGGAGAGCGGGAGGAAGAGGACGGGGGCAGAGTGCAGTTGGCTAAAATGATAAGATTTCTCTCCCCTGTTCCTTGCCGCCTCCTTTAAAGAAGCTGGGAGAGTTAAATACTTACTTTACCAGCCTCCATTGGAACTGAGTGGACATTTGACATAGAAATGAGAATTAAGTGAAAATCTTCTGGGATTGGGAAGGTTCTGCTTTTTTTGATTCAAGGGAAACATGCAGCTTTTCCTCCTTTGTGCTTCGTTGAATACAAATAAAATGTCTGGAGCCACAGCAGCTATTTTGTGGTCACAAGGCAATAAGCAAGAGACTTGCAGATAAGCTTGCACCGACATCAGGAGTTGCTAAACCAATGCAAGCAGTTACCTGATCTGAAGAATCTTGCTATATGACTAGGCCTCTATAAAGAGGATTTTCTGTTTTTCATAGCAAAAAGCATTCTTAATTCATACATACATAAACCACTTACAAACAACTTAATTCAACAGGTATTTACTGAGTGCTTATCATGAATCTGAATCAGAGGATCTAGAGGTGAATAAGACATTGTTCCTGACCTCAAGGAATTCACATCCCCAGGATTACATTTTTGTTCTGTAAGTTAAATATGAATGTCCCCATTTGGCAGGTGGGATAAACGGAGCCTCAGAGAGGTTGCAGGAATTTGCCCAAGGTCACACAGTACTTGGAACTGACACCTGGCCCATACAAGGCAATCAATCCATGGGCAGGCCAGCAACCAAAGACCTGATGGGCAGTGATGGTGAACCCAAGCGACCAGAAGTATTCTGAGGCCCTCCCCCAGGGTTCTTTTTTCTTTGAATTGAGAAACCCAGGGAAGATCAGCTGGTCAGCAAGGATGCTGAAGTGAGAAGTTGTGAGGTGGAAACCCTCCAGCAGTGAGATAACACAGGTGGAAGCACAGAGAAAGAGAGACTAAGATACTGAGACACTGAGAAAAAGATTAAGAAGAAAGGAGGGGAGGGGGAGGGGAGGGGGGGAGGAGGAGGGGAGGGAAGGAGGAGGGGAGGGGAGGGGGGAGGGGAGGGGGAGGGGGAGGGGAGGGGAGGGAGGGGAGGAGAGGGAGGGAAGGAGGAGGGGAGGGGAGGGGGGAGGGGAGGGGGAGGGGGAGGGGAGGGGGAGGGGGAGGGGAGGGGAGGGGGAGGGGAGGATGAGGGGAGGGGAGGGAGGGGAGGAGAGGGGAGGGGAGGAGAGAGGAGGGGAGGGGAGGAGAGAGGAGGGGAGGGGAGGGGAGGGGAGGGGAGGGGAAGATCACAGGGACAAGAGCCGGAGCAGCGCCAAGGACCCAGGCCCCCACCCTTGCCCACTGGCCCCAGCGAGGGGCAGCTGGACAGACAGCAGTCACAGGAGAGGCAGAAGCTGTAGTGACACCATAGGAGGCAAGAAGAGACCTGGGGCTCCCAGACCCAGAGCAGAGACACTGGGACCCACAGCGAATATGGACCAGGCACTGTTGCCTGAAACCCAGACAACTCCTTCTAGGAGTCAAATAACAGAAACGAACTGAGGGCGACTCAAGCAATCAGGAGAGTCTGCGACACTACAGCTGGGGATCAAGGGGGCCCCCCTGCCCCTGCGCTCACCCCAGCCGCCCCCCTGCCTCCTCCCCGCAGCCCCGCAGCCCCCAGAACACTCACTGAGCAGAGGCTTGGAGGAGGAACGCTTCTGAGAGTAGGGGTCTCCAGGACCCAGTGCCCCGGGCTCTGATCCCCACGAAGACAACTTTTACTCCCTGCACTTACCCCGTGACCTATGCTGACTTTTCCGAAAACTGAGACTCCAAATACGCTTAAAAAGCAAACAAACAAAAAATACAACCAAGGGCTTCCCTGACGGTCCAGTGGTTAAGACTCCACGCTTCCACTGCAGAGGCGCGGGTCCTCCCCCTCCCCCACCCACCCCGTGGTCGGGGAACTAAGATCCCACGTGCGGCGGCACAGCGCGGCCAGAAAAAAAGTAAAAAAAATATAACCAAAACCTTTGTTCTGCTTTTTTAAACTTCCCTTTTCGCTTTCAGCAGAAGTAAAGGAAGAGAACTAGGAAAGGAGGGAAGGGGAAGGAGGAAGGAGAGGGGAAGGGGAAGTCTCTGTCCTGGCTGGGAGCCCCGCGTCCTCCTCGTGGTCCTGGGGCCTGCGGAGGGCCAGCCACAAGGAACCGGCACTAGCAAGCCTGCAGGGGGCTGCCTGGGAGGGTCCTCGCTGCCGCGCTGCCCCCGGGCCTGACCCTGGGCCGACGTTCACCACTGTGATGGGAAACAGCGACAACAGCCATCATTGCGGGGGGCGGGGTCGCTCCAAGGAGGCGCTGTGTGTGGCGCTTGTCTTGCATTACCTGTTTAACCCTCATACCATCCTTGCGAGGTGGGTAGATCTCACCCCAGTTTACAGAGGAGGAGACTGAGGTTCAGAGTGGCTGAGTGCTTTGCCCCACATCTTTCAGTTAGCCGGTGCCCGCAGGCTCTACCTCTGACTCCAAAGCCTGCGTTTTGGATCCCATGTCAGAGGCTGCGCACTGGCGGCCCCTGCGCTGATTCCAGCCTGTACACGTTTTGCCTGATTCACACAGCTGGGGCCTGTCCAGTGTTTTAAATGTGATTAGTTGTGAACACTTAACAATCAGGAGAGTGTACCTAAAAACTCACATTTCTGGATTCTCTAGAAAAATCAGGATATCAGGCCCCCCTGTGCCCATATTTGCTCTGGGCAGTAATTGGCCAAGCTGACCCCTTGGTATCAGAACCTGCTCCCTGTTTTCTCTCAGTCCTTATCGAAGCCCACTGGTCCTCCTCCTGGTCTGCTCCACTGAGCTGTGGTACCCACATGTCCTGTGGACAGCTACACCAAGCTACATGGATAGATGGAGGGAGGGAGGGAGGGAGCGAGGGAAAGATGGATAGAAGGGAAGAGCTCAGTGCCTCTTAGCTGCCTGCCCAGGAAGTATCTATGGGCAACAGCCCAGCATCTTGTCCGCCACCTACCTCAGTCCAGGATGTCTGTCCTAACAAGTCAGCCTGGTTTCTCATCCCCTCACTTCTGAAACCCAGTCACCCACAGTCCCCAGTACCACAGAATGATCTGCCCCTCCTTCAGCCATCCCTGTGGCAGCCTCACTTTGTGTCAGAGCCTAGGGCAGAGACCCTGGAGAAGCCCACACCTGCGGGAAGGCAGATGTTCATTCATTCATCCGGCTGTGAGAGCATGCAAACAACACCTCCTCGGGAGTCTGTCGTGAGGATAAGGTGAGATGAGGCAAGCAGGTGCCCGGGCCTGCCCAGTGCCCAGTACTAGTCGGCTATAGAAGGTGGGGAGTCGGGGGACGGTGAGGCAGGAGTTAGACCACGTGAGTAGATGCCCATTAGTCCCCGACACTGGCACAGGTTTAAGTAGAGGGACCAAGGCATCAGAGAACAGAGGAGGACTTGGGGTTGGGGAAAGGGGGAGACAGAGAGAGGACAGGACCTTGGGAGGAGGGGAACAGTGGAGGGGGATAGGGGAGGGGGCTGAATGAGTGAGAAGAAGCACGGGCCTGATGGGGATCTGATGGACGCTGGGAGTCTTCCAGGATCTCGATGTCCAGACGGAATGGGGCTGGGAGGGGGGACGCAGGACTCAGGGGGAGCCTTGCGGTCTGGTGCCCGTGTCCATCCATTGTGGGAAGAAGGGGATGGAAGTTGACCCCCAGGTTAATGAGGTAGGCACATCTTAGCAATAGAACAGGAACTCCAGGGCTTGGGGGGGGTGGGCGTGCATGTTAGCCCCCAGGGGAGGGAGAAGGGCTAGGTGGGGATGATGCGCAGAGAGGAGCCCTGCGGGGTTGGGACTCTGCTTATCAGTGTGGATGGGTAGTGAGATCAGCAAGGGGGTGGGCGTGACTAACTCCCAGGATGAGCCTGGAAGCCCCCCTGGTCTGAAAGCCGAGCCAGTCTTAGCCATGCCAGGAAGCCTCTGGCTTGCATCTCCAAATGCCTGGCTCACACACAAGGCCCAGTTTGAGTGGAAGTTGGTCCTGAGGCTTGCGGCAATTTTCCCTTCGGTCTGGGAAGTCCCGAACACACTAGTCAACTTCTCCCGCAGAATGAGACTGAGGCTGCTCTCCTTCCAGAAAAACAGGAGACAGTTTGAGGAGACACCTGCCCCTCCATTCAAGGGCCAAAGTGCACTCCTCTTACAGAGCCCCTGCAGAACGGAGGCCTGAGCCCAGGAGAGCTGGAAGGGACGGAGCGGCCCTGGGAGTTGCTGGACACACCATGGGGAGGAGGTCTCAGCCAGGCAGGCCCAGAGGCCACCTGGTGTCACCCAGTTCCAGGTGTAAAGAAAAAAATGTTGCCAGCCGTTCCAGTTCTACAGGGATCAGGCCATCGGCCACTGCAGCTGCTCACCAATGGCGCACGCTGCGGGAGATCCAGGATGGAGAAAAACAGGAACTTTCTGTGCTTTGGTTATAGTGATCCCTAGATAGTTAAGACGCGTATCTAAGGAAGAATTTCAAACGACCCTGCATCTTGCATCTTTCCATACTTAGAAAAGTGCTAATATCATCAGCTTGAAATGTCTGTTCTTAGTGATTAGTAGTAATCTTTTGTTGCTTGACTACATGCTTTTACCAGCAAAAAAGTTCATCTATATCCTGACTCCTTCCTTACCCCTTTAGAGCAGTTCCTCAGAGCTACTGAGAGGCTGTCTCCCAGACTGTAGTCCCCAGTAAGGTCTCCAAATAAAACTTAAAACTCACAATTTTTACGTTGTGTGTTTTTCTTTCAGTCAACTCTGGGGACAGGTACAGTGCGCTCATCTCAGACACCAGTGCTTGAACTGACAGTGAAAATTCAGCTGCCTGGGGCCTAGGTTCCCCTCCCTGAGGCTAGCACGTCCCGGCCCACTGGGGACATTGCCGTGGGAAGCCCAAGATCTTCTCATAAGTTCTGGGTGAGACTGGCTTAGCACCAAGAGAAACGGTTGGCCAAAGTCAATGGCCCTCATCCTTGACTATATCACCTGGATGCCCCTCTTAAGTGTGGTCCAGCCATGAGGACCAGGAAGGCAGGCTTGTGGGCCAAGCCCCACCCCGAGGCCACAGCCCAAGTCTCACAGGCTGATCCCCCTTTTCTAACCACCCCTCTGGGGATACACGCCTTCTCCAGCTGGGTCCCCCCGTGCCGCCTGCCTGTGGGCAGTGTCTGGGGTATGAGACCTGGCACCAAGGCACTCACAAGTGCCTGTGGATCATTCTCAGGGGCCCCTCTCCCAGAGGCCACCACTCAGCCCCACAGGCTGCGTGTGGGTGCAGCCAGCCCTGTGCAGCCATACTTACAGATGGGCCCCCCGCCCCCCGCGCCCATTCCAGGCTCTTCGTAAGTCTGACTCAAGTCTTGGGCGAGGAGATAGGTCACTGCTCACGCTGGGTCGCCAGCAGCCTACTCAGCCCAGTGAGACAACAGCACCATCAAATGAGGAGGAAAATCTGAAACGTTTGATCTTAGGGACTTCCCTAGCGGTCCAGTGGTTAGGACACGGCGCTTTCACTGCCGAAGGCCTGGGTCGGGGAACTAAGATCTCAGAAGCCACGTGGCACAGGCAATAAAAATAAATAAATAAAGTCAAACGTGTGATCTTAAACCCTGAGCCAAACAACCTTAAACCAGAGGGCATTTACCGTCAACCATAACAGAGCCCCTGGAAGTGGGATGGACCCCGGGGGCACGTGCAGATTCAGCGGCTCAGCCAGGCCATCTGTGACCAGTGTTGCCCCATTTTCCGCTCTACCTTCCTCCGTGTTGGCTCCTTCCTCAGGCTGCTCACAGGATCTGGGGATTCACCTCGTCTTCTCCTGACACAGAGAGGTACCATCTCTCCCAGGCACTCTCTCAGAGGACAGCTGTACTTTGCGTGTGTGTCGGGGCGGGAAAGACACACCACAGAAGTTACCCCGAGTGGCATTTCGTACACTCACGATGTGTAGCCATCAGCGCTGCCCAGTTCCAGATCAATGTCAGCAGCCCGGAAGGAGAGCCCGTAGCTATGAAGCAGTCTCTCCCATCCTCTTCCTCTCCCCAGCCTTAGGTAACCACTCATCTGCTTTCTGTTCCTATAGATTTGCCACTTGTGGACGTTCCGTGTGAGTGGAATAATACAATATGTTGTCTTTTTGCCTGGCTTTTTAAACTTTGCCTAATGCTTTGGGGGGCATCCATGTTGTCGCATGGGTCAGTACTTCATTCCTTGTTATGACTGAAGAATCCTCCGGAACTGACAGAATTTCAAATACCTTTTTACCCCCAAGACTTCTCACGTCTCATTGGGCAGAACTGGGTCACACGCCCATCCCTGAACCAATCACTGGCGAGGCCCATGGGTCACCCTTAGGGGATGGCTGTCTGGGCTGCACATGGGATCACGTGGGGAACTTCAGGAAACCCTGAGGCCCCAGCCCTACCACAGAGGTTTTGACTTAATTGCCCTGGGGTGCTGGCCTGGGCATTCAGATTTTCTTAAAATTCTTTGTTCCTGTCATTAAGGGTGGATACTTCAATTTAAGAAATAAAATTTAAAACCTGAAATAAATGGTGGAAATGATGAGATGATGAAAAAACAATTAAGTCAAGAGATGGGCAAAGGGAGCGGATGATGGGGTGCCCTGAGTGGGGAGACGATGTCACACATTTCCTAGTCTGCAGCTCAGGCAGCCAGGACCTGCTGTGGTCAGGGCAGCTGCCAGCCCTTGCCTAAGGGCCAGTGCAGCAAGAGAAGCCCAGACTCCACTTGTGCATGACTCCAGGGCAGGGTTTCCCTGCTTTGATGTACACTGGACCCCCCTCAGGAGCTCCTTGAGATAGACTCTGGAGAGTGGGGTGCCCTGGCATCTGCATTTGGTGTTCCTCTATTCCCGGTGGTTCTGCGGGTACCAAAGGTTGAGAACCACTGGCTTAGGCATTAACCCTTCTGTTCCTCAGACTTTGCCCTATGCTGGGCCGTGGCTTCTGGAGACCTTGAGCCCTGGAAGGCAGAGGCCCAGAAGGAGAGGCGCTTCCCACCACAGAGAGCTGGTCCCGTGAGACCTGGCCTGTGGCTGCACCTCTGCTGGTCATTATTTAACCTCATCACTTTCTCTCTCTGACTTCCCAATCCTCTCACTGCTGGCCAAGTGCTCTTTTGTGCTGCCAACTCTGGTCCTGCCTGAAATAGCAGTTCTTCCAGAAAGAGGGAGATTCCAGGCGGCACCAAGGTTGCCCCTTTGCTGGCTGCACCCTTCTTCCCATCTGCTCCCTCCACTCTGGAGAAAAGACATTCAACCAGAGAGGTTAGGGATTAAAGATGGCTTTTCTGGAGGGTTTACTTTTAAAAGGGCAGCATGGTGAAGAAAATAAGATCACTAATGATGGTTTGTGGTGGTGTTGGTGGTAGCACTTTCAACTTAATTATTGCTGGGCCATAGGAAAGGCCTATGCTAGCTTGAAGCTATTATAACCTGACCAGCATGCTGAATTCTCTTATTCATTTTAATCATTTGCCAAATAACTCTCTTGGGTTACCTAGGTAGAAGGTTGTACTACCTGCCAACAAGAACAGTTTTGTCTTAAACTATAATTCGAAAAGATACATGCACCTCTATGTTCATAGAAGCACTGTTTACAATAGCCAGGACATGGAAGCAACCTAAGTGTCCATTGACAGATAAATGGATAAAGAAGAAGTGGTACATATATACAATGGAATACTATTCGGTCATAGAAAAGAATGAAATAATGCATTTGCAGCAACAAGGATGGACCTAGAGATTATCATACTAAGTGAAGTAAGTCAGACAGAGAAAGACAAATGCCATACAATATCACTTATATGTGGAATCTAAACTATGACACAAATGAACCTATCTATGAAACAAAAACAGACTCACAGACATAGAGAACAGGCTTGAGTTAATTTTTATGTATGCTTCTTAAATCCTGTAGCTTTCTCTCGGAATTATTCTCATTGTGCTGGAATGCATCCTCTCACAGGTAAGATCGAAGATGATTTATTTTATCATCCTTGGTTGCCTGAAATTGTCTTTATATATTTTGCCCTCACCCTTGAATGATAGCTTGGCCGGTTCAGATTAATTCTCCCTTGGACTTCTGAAGATATTCCAGCATGCAGTGTTGCAGTTGAATCTGATATTAATCTGCTTTGCTTTTCTCTGTCCTTCATGTTCTAAATTTCATCCTACATGTCTATTCATCAACTTATTTTCTATTCTGCTTGTCATGTGATGGCCCCTTTCACTATGAGAACTTTAGCCTTTCTTCAATTTGAGAAATTTCCTCCTGTATTTATTCTGGTATTCTTCATTTCCACTCTCTTTATTCCCTCTTTCTGGAACTTCTGTTTAATGGATATTGAATTTCTAAATCTAGCCTTCATATATCCTAACTTGTAGTTCTCTCCCTCTCTCCTTCTCTCTCTCCCCACTGCATTCTAGAAGTTCTCAACTTGATTTTCCAGCTCATTTATATGCTATTATCCATAGGTATCCAACCTGTTCATAGCCCATTTATTGAGTATGCTTTGGAGTCACTTTTTATTTCTGAGCTATCAGACTGTTTCTTCTAATAACTTTCTGAGGATGTTTGTGCTTACTGTAAATGTTTAATCTACCTGCTCTGTTAGCTCTGTTTCTTTGGGTGTCAGTTCCTCTGTTTATTGTGCTCTGTGCCTGTTTCACGGCAGTGTTCTTCCTCAGTGTTTAATGACTCTTGGCTGTGTGCTCATCTTGGATTTGAGATGCTTTTTACCCCATCTATGGCTAATGTCTCCCATCGTTGTGTGGGAGGCATGACAGTGGGTAAGAAAAACGCTGATGGAAAAGTGTGCCATTACCCAGTGCCCATTCTTCCTGGGTGTTGCCTTGTCTCTATTCCTACTGCAACATCTGAAGCCATTACCCTGTCATTCACCACCACCCCCATCCACTGTCTTCAAGCTTGAAGCACCTTCAAAGCCACTCCCACCTTCTTTGGCAGGTCTCTCCTACACACATTTTAGGCAATGGTTTCTTTCTTCCAATTCCACCATCTTTCTTCTTTCAGGAATTCCTTGCGATGTCAAATCCACTGAGGTTACCACTTTGCCAGATCACTTAGGGATTATACGTATTTACCTTTCCTGATGTTTCTAAGGATTTGGGATAGGAAAAAGTAGCTGGAATTCAGGCTACCATTTTGTTTGTTTGTTTGGCCGTGCCACATGGCATGTGGGATCTTAGTTCCCTAACCAGAGATAGAACCCGTGCCCCCTGCAGTGGAAGCACAGAGTCTTAACCCCTAGACTACCAGGGAAGTTCCCAGTCTACCATTTTGAACTAATTTATAAACAGATTGTTCAAAAGCTCAGAGCAACCCTAGGAGCTCAGTATTAATTATTATTCTCATTTTACAGGTGAGAAAACAAGCTTAGAAAATATATATATAATTTGCTCAAGACTTCACAGCTGGCAAACAGCAACACTGGGACTGGAGTCCAAGTCTGGTCAACACTAAACCCAGCACTCTGAACTAGCTTCCAGTGCTGGTGAACTGAATGTAACAGAGACCAGTCTCATGATTATTCATAGTACCCATAAAAAGTTCACAACCTCCAGGTCTTCTGCCTCTGGACCACATTTGAGGACCACTGCTACATGTCATGTCTCTGAAACTCTCCCACCCACCACAACCCTGAATTCTTTTTCTCGGTACGCGGGCCTCTCACTGTTGCGGCCTCTCCCGTTGCGGAGCACAGGCTCTGGACGCGCAGGCTCAGCGGCCATGGCTCATGGGCCCAGCCACTCCGCGGCATGTGGGATCTTCCCGGACCGGGGCACGAACCCGTGTCCCCTGCATCGGCAGGCGGACTCTCAACCTCTGCGCCACCAGCCCTCTTAATTCTCGACTCTTGTATCACTCATTAATTTACTCATTAATTCACTATTTACTGAGTACAGACACTTCTAAAACAAAATAGACATTGTCCCAGGCCTCACGGGCCTTCCTGTCTACTATGCAGATTGCTCATGTTACCGATGAAGATGCCAAAACCCAGAACAAAAAGGACTTGCCCAAGATTGCAAATCAGTGGCAGAGCTGGCATCAGAGCACTGTATTTCCTTATTCCCAGACCAGTATCCCCTTTTCTTCTATCATTTTTAAATAAGTAATACGGGGGAGGGGGATGAAATAGGAGATTAGGATTAACATATATACACTATTGATACTATATATAAAATAGATAACTAATGAGAACCTATTGTATAGCACAGGGAACTCTACTCAGTGCTCTGTGGTGATCTAAATGGGAAGGAAATCCAACGAAGAAGGGATATATGTATACATATAGATGATTCACTTTGCTGTACAGTAGAAACTAACACAACATTGTAAAGCAACTATACTCCAATAAAATTTTTTTTTAAAAGGGAACATCAAAATAAATAAATAAATAATACTTGGGTGTTTTGGAAAATTAGAAAATTCAAGTCAACAATGAAAAAGGAAGTAGAAATCACCCATAACCTCACATTGCAAAGGCCCAAGATTAACACATTGGCCTGTATCCTTCTAGACATATTTCCATGCATGCATAATGTTCTTAACATTTGTAAGGTCCTACAACATCTGTTTTAGCTTACAAAAGTGAAATCACATTATATAGACTATTTCTCCTTAAGAATATACTGTGTAGGACTTCCCTGGTGGCACAGTGGTTTAGAATCCCCCTGCCAAGGCAGGGGACATGAGTTTGACCCCTGGTCTGGGAAGATCCCACATGCCGCGGAGCAACTAAGCCCGTGCACCACAACTACTGAGCCTGCGCTCTAGAGTCCGCATGCCACAACTACTGAACCTGCGAGCCACAACTACTGAAGCCCGTGCACCTAGAGCCCATGCTCCGCAACAAAAGAAGCCACCGCAATGACGAGCCTGAACACCGCAACAAAGAGTAGCCCCCGCTCGCCACAACTAGAGAAAACCTGTGCACAGCAACGAAGACCCAATGCAGCCGTAAATAAATAAATAAATTTTAAAATAAATAAATAAGTAAATAAGAATATACTGTGCAAATATTCCCATGTTAATGAATACTGCAACATCAATCTTAATCATTGTATAGATGTATTACATGCTATTTAATCGTTACTCTATTGCTGGAAATCAAGGATGATTTCCAATTTTTCACAATCATACACCACCCTTCAGTTAATATTCTCATATCTCACAATACTAATCTTCAGATCAGACAGACTGTGGTCAATATTTGTTTTGCCACCTTGGACAAATATTAACCTCTTTTTTTAAATTTAATTTAATTTAATTTTTTTAAATTTTATTTATTTATTTACTTACTTATTTGGCTACATTGGGTCTTCGTTGCTGTGCACGGGTTTTCTCTAGTTGTGGTGAGCGGGGGCTACTCTTTGTCGCGGTGCGCGGGCTTCTCACTGTGGTGGCTTCTCTTGTTGCGGAGCACAGGCTCTAGGTGCGTGGGCTTCAGTAGTTGTGGCACATGAGCTCAGTAGTTGTGTCTCACAGGCTCTAGAGCGCAGCCTCAGCAGTTGTGGCGCACTGGCTTAGTTTCTCCGCGGCATGTGGGATCTTCCCAGACCAGGGATCGAATTCGTGTCCCCTGCATTGGCAGGCAGACTCCTAACCACTGCACCACCAGGAAAGTCCCAACATTAACCTCTTTGAGTCTCAGTTTCCTCATCTGCAAAATGAGATAAAAGACACATATTACACATGGTGCTTCTTGTTATTAAGTAAGATAAGGTACATAGAAGGCCTGGGATGGATCTTGGTTCATTGTAGGTGCTATAGTAACGGTTGCTGTGTGACAGTGACGATTATGACTCACCACTTTATCTCCTAGGAGTCCTGCCTAGTATAGACGGAACCCTTGGTCCACTTCAAGCATGCCCTAAAGGAACTAGCTTGTCTGAGCCTAGCGTCCAGGAGATGTTACAAAATATAGCCAGCTCCACGCTACGTGGGATCCACGGCCACTAACTTTCCCCTGCCACCATCCCTTAGGTCCTCCAAAAGCCCTCCCATCGCTAAGGAGCACCTGAACCAGTGGGATCTCCAGGAGAGAGCAGTCTGGGGTGTGGGAGGGAGAGGGACAGTCAGACTCCATCACGCTAGAATGAATAAGACTGGCCAGGACCGGAATCTTACAAGAGCTAATTTAAGCCTTGCTATCCGGGGAATTCTACACGGAACTCACAGGAAGGCCTGATGGCTGCCCTCAAAGAGCCCAAATCCGAGATCAGGACTGAGGGACCCCAGCGCAGCAGGAGGCATCCCTAACTTACAGGAAAAGGTCCTTTTCTTTTTCTACTTTTACTGCTTTCACTTCCTGTTCCTCTTTGGTGTGGAAAGTAGGAGGGGTGGGAACGAAAGTAAAAAGGGAGACAGGGATGGGAAGAGGAGGACCAGAAGGGGAACACCCCAAGTCTTCCCACTGCGGGCTGTTGTGCAAGCACGCGTTCACTCTGCTCTGGGGACCACGGTGAGCCCGGGACGTGCCCGCTAGACTCGAGAAAGTGGTTCTAAGAGAGCAGCCACTTATATTAATAGCCAATATCTGTGGAGCGCTAATCGCATGCCAGGATGATGCTAAACTCATTTAATGCCCACTGTGAAAATAGCTATTGTTGTTGTTTTTATTATTATTTTGCAGATGATGTAACTGAGCCAGGGAGGGAGACTCTGAAACCAGGTCTTTTGGTCCCCTATGTCTATGGACTCGTACTCTTCCAAACCAGGCTTTGAAAGCAAAGGGCCGCTTGTTTCCCAAACCTGCGCCCTCAGCACCCTAGGGCCCATCCCCTAGTGTCATAGGGCACATCCTGGGGTGTCTGCATATCCTCTCCCTCCGCACCCCCTCAGCCTGGCCTCCAGATGCAGACCCACCCTTTTCTATTTATTTTATTGTTTGGCCCTGGCACATGGTAGCATGTGAGATCTTAGTTCCCCCACCAGGGATCAAACCCACACCCCCTGCATTGGAAGGGCAGAGTCTTAACCACTGGACCACCAAGGAAGTCCCCAGACTCACCTTTCCAAGGCTCGGGCTTTAGAGATAGATACCCTTGTCTCTCAGGACTTTGAAGAAAACTTGGAAACTGGCAGGTCCTATAAATTCCTTCATTCATCCATTTGCTCATTCATTCATTTATTCAGGTCAGACTCAACAAGCAACTAATCTGGGCCAAACCCTGACTGGGTGCTGGAGAAACAGGATGAACCAGACAAGGCACAATATTCCGGGTTACAAATCACTTTCCCCCAGAATTTTGAAGACATTGCTCCTTTGCCTTCTTCTAGTTACCAGTGTTGCTGTCTAATGTTATTAAGTCTGAAATTTAAAAAATTTTTTCAAATTATGTGTATTACTTTTTCAAACGACTACCAAATTTTTAGCACAAAAATACTTAAGTTATTTGGACCTAACTACCTAATCAACTATTAGGTGCTTCTTCTGGCCTAGGAGGAGCTGTGAAAAAATTTCTGAGACACTGAAAGCACCAAGAAGTGAGAAAGTTTGGGGAGCTCTGCTCTAAAATAAATTTCTATAATTGCATTTGCTGGGTCAAAAGGTAGGCAGCTTTGGCTTTTTATACATAAATCCGAATTGCCTTCCAGAATTTTTTGATTTATGATTTAATCAACAGATTATGAGAGTGACAGACAATTTAAAAGTAACATTGATGTAGAGACCCCAAATATCTGATTTCTTCCCTCTAGGAGCCCGTATTGCACAATGAATCCAAAGACTTTCTTGGACTTAACATTTATTTCTATATATGCAAATTATGCATTTTAATTTGTTTTAATCTGTGGGCTTTAGGTATTTGTTTTAAAAAAATTAGAAGCAAATGCACCAACAATCCCATAAGTGTTTCTTTCTGGTTGAGGAATTTCCAGTAATTATTGCTTTCTTCTTTAGAACTGTATTATCTGAAATTTTTACAATGATTGTATTCAACCCTTTTAGTCAGGAAGAAAAAAAAATCTTTAAAAAAAAAAAAAGGGCTCTTAACATTTGGGATTAAATTTGCACCTAAATTCCATTAGTAAGAACTAAGGGCATGGTACTAAAGTATCTGCCAACTGTCATCCTCCTTTTGAGAAATGAAACCCCTGGTCATAAAACTAACCTTTGCTTGCAGTTAGAAGGGAGCGAATTTAAAAAGAAATAAATAAATAAAAAGAGAAAAAGCAGAAGGAAAACTGTCTGTTAGCAAGTCTAAAGTCAGACAAATGTCTGAGGGGCAGAAAGATGGAGCACGTCCAGGCCCAGCTCACCCATGGTCCCAAACCCTCTGTGGGGCAAGGAGAGGCCAGTGCCTCTAACCAAGGTGCCGATTTTAGATGTGGCCACAGGTTAATTTTAGAAGGCCTGACATTCTGAGTCATCCTGAAGTGGCCTGATTGGGGCTGATCAGGGGAGCCCGTTTCCACCTGGCTGTCTTCTCAGGTGTCCCAGACCCCTGGAGCTCTGCCAGCTCTTGGAATAGGAGGCCTTGTTCCCATCAGCAAAGGCCATCTCACCAAACGGGGAGCACGTAGATCACCAGCTGAAAGTGGCAGGACCACCTCAACACATACAGAGTCCTGGCTGCTCTATTTCCAGGAGCGACTCAAAGCCAGCTAGTATAAGCACACCTGAAAAACAGACTCCAGCCCTTTCCAGGACACCGGCAGCTCTAAAGCACCTGCTGTATACAAACACAGTGGGACGATGATTCCCAAGCCTAATCATCCGTGTTCCGCAGGGACCTTATTAAAACTATAGATGCCCGAGACCAGCCCCAGATTCGCAGATTCAGTGCATCTGGGGAGGGGCCCCTAGGTGTTCCGAGGGTCCTCCAGGTCTGGGAACCGCTGCTGTCAGGGACCCAGAACTGAGTGACCCACTGCCCTGGCCCTAAAGACACTCACAGGGACCATCAGGGTGGCTGCAGGGAATGGACTATGTGACTGGCCAGTCTGAGTCATGTGTCCCATTCCTGGCTAGGGTGGGGTCTCATCCCAGCACATGGGCTGAGAGCAGGAGTAGGGCGGTTCCCAAAAAGAAACTGGAGTGGTTTGTGGAATGGGAGAGAGAGTGTTGGGCAGGCAAAAAATAGTAAATGTCCTCCCCTGTTGGCTCTCTCAGCAGCTCACCCGGAACAGCTTCAGCACCAAAGAATCCAGTCACCATCATGCAATATACATCGTTTGTTTTTCTGCCCAGTACTGCCTCCTCTAAAAAAGGCACCTCCTTCGTTAAAGGATTGCCCCTCCCGCAGGAGCACTGAGTTTCTTCTTCCATCACCCCAGTTATTACCCAAGTTTGGGCTGGGTTTCTGTCACTTACAATCGAAGAGTTATAACTGGGAATTCCCTGGCAGTCCGGTGATTAAGACTCTGCACTTTCACTGCCGTGGCCCCGGTACAATCCCTGGTCAGGGAACAAAGATCTCAAAAGCTTCGAGGCATGGCCAAAAAAAAAAAAGAGTTATAACTAACATTCATGTTATATGTCAATTTGTCCAAAAAGAGGATTAATAGGCCCCAAAGGAGATGCTAGGGCCAGAGTCCTCCCTCAAAACCCGACAGACATCACCTATTCATGATCTATTCATCAGTCAAATTCGTGTTCAGTCGTTTGAGAAATTCAATCAGAGAGGTTTGGTAAATCAAGATATGCTTCCTGGAGGAGGGGACGTTAAGGCTGAGTTTTGACGGGAGAGACCACAGGGCGTTCTCAAAGCAATACTGCAGGCTGAAGGTCTCTTATTCCAGGAAGGCCTGTGAATACTCCTGACTCCATGGCCAGAGCTTCAGAGGCTCACATACTGTACTCTCGCTATTCTTAGCAGCCTACCATGGTTCAGAAAGGGCTCAGGATCCCTGCGGCTACACGTCCTGGGGGAAAGATGAGCTGGCCCTCAGCTGTGCTGCCCACTTAGCCTGTGAGCTTAGCAGAGAGAACTTGATTCACATTGCAGGGGGATTACAGCCACGGGGCTCTGGGAGGCCTCTCTTGAGGGTACCTGCGTGGAAAGTGTGTCCAGCTGACAAGTCTCGCAAAGCCCAAGGGATCCTGCATCCTGACAGCTTGGAGGGCCCCCTGCCCCCATGGGTCCATGAACACTAGTATCACACTAACCTTGCCTGGGATTCTGGACTAATCTCTCTTCTGGCATGGGTTACAGGACCCACAAATATCCTCAGAGGTCTCTGCTGAAAGGTCTAGGAGATATAGATTGAATCTATATAGAAAATATAGATTGAAATATGGATTGACAGAGCATTACACAAGGGCACGGTTTCCTGGAGTCTCAACTTTTCTCCTAAAGCACTCGTATGCATTTTTAACACCATACAATTTAATACCATACAATTTACCCAACAGTTTTTATATAGTCTCAGCGCTGTGCAAACATCACCACAATCAAACATCACCACAATCGATTTTAGAACATTTTCATCATCCCCCCCAAAGCAACCCCTCACCTTTTAAGTTATTACCCCCACCAGCTGCCGCATCCCTTGCAGCCCTGATTTATCTTCTGTCTCTATAGATTTGACTATTCTAGACATTTCCTACAAATGGAATTATACAATATGTTCCCTTTTGTGACTGATTCTTTCACCAAGCATGTTTTCAAGGTTCATCCATGTTATAGCATGAATCAGTACGTTTTTATGGCTGACATCGTTCCACTGTATGAATATACCACACTTTTTTTATCCATTCATCCACTGATGGACGTTTGGGTTGTCTCTGCTTTTCAGCTATTATGCAAATATTTTCTCTCGTTCTGTGGGTTGGACTTCACCTTCAAAGTGCCCTTTGAAGCACAAAAGGGTTTAATTGTGATGAAGTTCAGTTTATTTACTTTTATTTTGTTTCTTGTGCTTTTGATGTCATACTTAAGAAACCATTACCAAATCCAAAGTTATAAAGGTCACCCCTATATTTTCTCCTAAAATTTGTGTAGCATTAACCCTTACTTTAATCTTTAATCCAGTATGAGTTAAATGTTATATATAGCTTGAGGTAGGGAATCAAACTTTTTTTTTTTTCTTGCACGTGGACATCCAGTTGTCCCGGCACCATTTATTGAAAGGATTATTTTTTTTTCTTTTAAACAGATTTATGGGCTTCCCTGGTGGCGCAGTGGTTGAGAGTCCGCCTGCCGATGCAGGGGACACGGGTTCGTGCCCCGGTCCGGGAGGATCCCGCGTGCCGCGGAGCGGCTGGGCCCGTGAGCCATGGCCGCTGAGCCTGCGCGTCCGGAGCCTGTGCTCTGCGACGGGAGAGGCCACAACAGTGAGAGGCCCGCGTACCGCAAAAAACAAACAAACAAAAAACAGATTTATTTAGGTATAACTGATATATAAAAACCAAACATATTTAATGTATACGATTTGATGAGTTTGGATATATGCATATACACGTGAAACCATCACCACAGTCAGGGTAGTAGACATAGCCATCACCTCCAAAAGCATCTTTGTGTTCCTTTTCTTTTGTGGTAAGAACACTTAACGTGAGATCTACCCTCTCAACAAATTTCTAAGTGCCTAGTACTGTACTGATAAGTATAAGCACCCTGTTGTACAGCAGATCTTTAGATCTTACTCTTCTTGCATGAAACTTTATACAATTTCAACAACACCCTATTTCCCTCTCCCCCAGCCAGCGCAACCACCCTTCTATTTCCTGCTTATACAGATTAATGGATAAAGAAAGGGTGGTGTATAAATATCCTGGAATATTATTCAGCCTTAAAAAAAAGGAAATCCTGTCATTTGTAACAACATGGATAAACCTGGAGGACATTATGCTAAGTGAAATAAGACAGTCAGAGAAGGACAAATACTGCAAGATTCCACGTATATGAGGTATCTCACACAGTCAAACTCATAGGAAGGCAAAATATACATCAAAATGGTATTTCAAAATATTACATTTTAAAACAAATATAAATTTTTGAGACGTTCACCTAAAATGATGGTGATAACCAGATGTTTTTCACCTCTGGGAAATGGGTATTAAACCTAAGTTAAGGGTATTACAAACATAGTATGAGAAATTCCAACATGTGAACTGATGGTGCTTATTCTAGAATTCATATTATTGATGGTCTTCATCACACACTCAAAAGCATCCTCTTGTTTGGGAGAAAAGAGAGCAGTAGTATATGATATAAGTCTTTCTCCTAAATAATATCATATTGCTGAAGCTGCCATCTGTAGAAATTAAACTGACTGGCATTCTGGCTGGTGTTGACGTAACAAGTAGTAGCAGTCAGACCGGCATGAGCATAGCTGCTAACTAGCCTGGTCCTTCAATAGTCAAATAAATTTTATTTGACTGGATTTTTCACAAATAAAATCTCAAAGATTTTTTTTTTTGAGAAAACTAATCCAGTGGCACAAGATTCCATCATTGGAATCCCTGAAACATTTTACTCTTAAGAAATTAAAATTAGCTTATTACCCCAATTTGGATATGAGGAAATTAAATGCCAGAAAGATCAAGACAGAGTTACACAGGCAGAGGCAGAGTCCAGAATGCACATATGACCTGGTCCAGAATCCGTGTCTCTAAATGCAAACTATACCAATAATGAAACCACTATCCTTATAATAAGACCAAAGTAGGTGGAAAGGACTATTTTTTTGTCCATTGAATTGGTTTGACACCTTTGTCGATAATCAATTGACTGTAAATGTGAGAGTTTATTTCCAAATTCTCATCTATTCCATTATCTACATGTCTATCCTTATGCCAGTACCACACTGTCTTGATTACCATAGCTTTGTAGTAAGTTTTGAAATTGGTAAGTGTAAGTGCTCTGGCACTGTTTTTCTCTCTCTCTCTTTTTGTTTTTTTTTTTTTTTTTTGCTTACACTTCATTTATCTGCTCTTCACAGTAACCTCTTTTGCTTTTTTTTTTTTAACAACTTTATTGGAGTATAATTGTTTTACATTGTTGTGTTAGTTGGTGCTGTGTAACAAAGTGAATCAGCTATACATATACATATATCCCCGTATTCCCTCCCTCTCGCGTCTCTCTCCCACCCTCCCTATCCCACCCCTCTAGGTGGTCACAAAGCACAAGCTGATCTCCCTGTGCTATGCAGCTGCTTCCCACTACCTATCTATTTTACATTTGGTAGTGTATACACATCAATGCTACTCTCTCACTTCGTCTCAGCTTCCCCTTCCCCTTCCCCATGTCCTCAAGTCCGTTCTCTACATCTGTGTCTTTATTCCTGTCCTGCCCCTAGGTTCTTCAGAACCTTTTTTTTTTTTTTTAGATCCCATATATATGTGTTAGCATACAGTGTTTGTTTTTCTCTTTCTGACTTACTTCACTCTGTATGACAGACTCTAGGTCCATCCACCTCACTACAAATAACTCAGTTTCGTTTCTTTTTATGGCTGAGTGATATTCCATTGTATATATGTACCACATCTTCTTTATCCATTCATCTGTTTATGGACACTTAGGTTGCTTCCATGTCCTGGCTATTGTAAATATTGGTTATTCTGGGTCCTGTGGGCTTCCATATGAATTTTAGGATCAGCTTATTGATTTCTACAAAGAAACCAGCTCAGATTCCAATAGGGATTGTGTTGAATTTGTAGATCTATTTGGGGAGTATTGCCATCTTAACAATACTAAGTCATCTGATCTATGAACAAGGCATGCCTTTTCATTTATTTAAGTTTTCTTTAATTTTTTCAGTGGTATTTTGTAGTTTTCCACGTGCAAATCGTATACATCTTTTGTTAAATTTATTCTAGAGTGTTTTATTCCCCTTAATGATATTATAAGTGGAATTGTTTTCTTAATTTCATTTTTGTATTTTTCATTCCTAAGGTATAGAAATACAACTGATTTTTGTGTATTGAGCTTGTATTTTGCTGAACTCATTTATTAGTTCTCATAATTTTTTGTGGATTCCCTAGGATTTTCTATCCAAAAGGCCATGCCATCTGTGAACTGAAAAAGTTTTACTTCTTTCTTTCCAGTCTGGGTTCCATTTATTTCCTCTTGCCCAATTGCCCTGGCTAGAACCTCCAGTACAATATTGAATAGAAATAGTGAAAGCAGACATCCTTTTCTTGTTCCTGATCTTAGGGGAAATGTATCCAGTCTTTCACTATTAAGCATGATGTTAACTGTAGGTTTGGGGGTTTTGTTTTAGTTTTGTTTTGTTTTTATAGATACTCTTTATTAGATTGAGGAAGTTCCTTTTTTTTTTTAACATCTTTATTGGGGTATAATTGCTTTACAATGGTGTGTTAGTTTCTGCTTTATAACAAAGTGATGTAGACCATTTTTAAAGTGTTTATTGAATTTGTTACAATATTGCTTCTGTTTTATGGTTTTTGGTTTTTTGGCCCCAAGGTATATGGGATCTTAGCTCTCCAACCAGGTATCAAACCCACACCCCCTGCCCTGGAAGGCAAAGTCTTAACCACTAGACTGCCAGGAAAGTCCCAAGGAAGTTCCCTTCTATTCCTGCTTTGTTGAGTGTCTTATCATGAAAGGGTGCTGGATTTTGCTAATGGTTTTCCTTATTGTCTGTTCTACTGAGATAACCATGTGGTTTTTGTTTTTAATCTATTGATATGGTGTATTACCTTAATTATTTCAGGATATTAAACCAATCTTGCATTCTGGGGATAAATTTCACTTGTTTATAGGATATAAATCTATTCATGTGTTGCTTGATTTGGTTTGCTAGTATTTTGTTAAAGATTTTTGTATTCATATTCATTAAAAAAAAGATTGTCTGGCATTTTCTTGTGATTTCATTGTCTTGTTTTGTTATTAGAGTAATATTGGCCTTACAGAAAGATTTGGGAGGTCCTTCCTCTTCTATTTTTGGGAAAGGTTTGTGAAGAATTGGTACTAATTTTTCTTTAGACGTTTTGTGAAATTTACCAATAAAGCCATCTAGGCCTGGGCTTTTCTTTGTGGGTAGTTTTTTGATGACTAATTCAATCTCTTTTTTTATTTTAAGTCTATTCAGAGTTTCTCTTTCTTTTGAAGTCAATTTTGATGGTTTGTGTCTTTCTAAAACTTTATCAATTTTATCTATTGTCATACATTATTTATAGTACTCCTTTATAATCCTTTTTGTTTCTATAAAATCAGTAGTAATATCCCCTATTTCATTTATGATTTTAGTTATTGGAGTTTCCTCTCTTCTTTCTTTGTCAAAGTTGTTATAACTGTCCATCTTGAGGATCTTTGTAAAGGACTAACTTTTGGTTTTATTAATTTTTCTCTACTGTGTTTCTGTTCTCTATTTCACTTATATTCATTTTAATATTTATTATTTCCCTTCCTTTTGCTTGCTTTAGGTTTACTTTATTCTTTTTCTAGTGTCTTAAAGTGGAAGGTTAAGCTATTGATCTTAGATATTTCTGTTTTTTTAGCATAGGTGTTAACAGCTATCAAGTTCTCCTAAACTCTGCTTTAGCTGTATCCTGTAAGTTTGATATGTTGTATCTTTCATTTCACTTATCTCAAAGTATTTCTAATTTCCTGTGTGATTTCTTCTTTGATCCATTGGGTATTTAGAAGTACGTTGTTTATTTCCACATATTTGTGAGTTTCTCAAAATTCTATCAGTTATTGATTTGCAATTTTATACCATTATGGTCAGAAGATATACTTTGTATTATTTCAATCCTTTAAAATTTATTTAGGTTTGTTTTATGGCCTAGCAAATGGTCTATTCTTCAGAACGTTGCAGGTACACTTGAGAAGAATGTATAGTCTACTCTTGTTGGGTGGAAAGTTCTATAGATGGCTGTTAGTTCTAGCTGGTTTATAGTGACATTCAAGTCTTCTATTTGTTGATTTTTTTTTTGTCTAGTTCTATCCATTATTGAATATGGCATATGAAGTCTCCAGCTATTACTGTTGAATTATCTATTTCTCCTTCTAAATATGTCATGCTTCATGTATTTTGGAGCTCTGCTGGTAGGTACATATATGTTTATAATGTTACGTCTTGCTGATGAATTGACACTTCCATCATTATAAAATGTCCCTGTTTACTTAGAGTAACATTTTTAAAGTTTATTTTGTTCCATGTATAACCATTCCATCTTTCTTCTCTTTACTGTTTGCATCACATCTATTTCCATTCTTTTATTTTAAATCAGCTTGTATCTTTGAATCTAAAGCATGTCTCCAGTAGACGGCACATAGTTGGGTCTCATTTTGTTTTATTTGTTTATTTTTTTTAATCCAGTCTGATAATCTCTGCCTTTTGACTGGATTGCTTGATCCATTTACATTTAATGT
Source organism: Lagenorhynchus albirostris (assembly GCF_949774975.1). Taxonomy (NCBI): domain Eukaryota; kingdom Metazoa; phylum Chordata; class Mammalia; order Artiodactyla; family Delphinidae; genus Lagenorhynchus; species Lagenorhynchus albirostris. The sequence continues at coordinate 114,478,380 of NC_083100.1, forward strand.
TATCATTGATATGGTTGGAATTACATCTGCCCTTTTATTTTTTGTTTTCTATATTTCTTATATTTTTTTGTTTCTCTATTCCTCTGCCTTCTTTTGTATTATATAGATATTTCCTAGTATAACATTTTTATTCTCTTAGTGTTCTTTTACTATGTATTTTCAAAGATTGTTTCTTAATGGTTACTCTGGGATTACAATTAACATCTTAATTTATATCAATCTAGTTCAGATTAATACCAATTTAGTTTCAATCATATACAAAACTTTCTTCCAATAAAACTCCATTCCTTCCCCTCTGCTTTATGATGTTACTTTCATACAAATTACATCTTTATACATTTTGTAACCATTAACACAGATTTCTAATTATTGCTTTATACAGTTGTCTTTTAGTTCAGATGGGAAAAAAAGAGTTAATAACAATATACGTTTATAGTCCTTTTTATATTTAACTATGTAGTTACTTTACCAGTGCTTTTCATTCTTCACTGGCTTCAAGTTACTGTGCAGTGTTTCTTTTATTTTGAACTGAAGGACCCCCATTAATATTTCCTATAAGACAGGTCTCCTAGTGATGAATTCTCTCAGTGTTTGCTTGTATGAATAAATTAAATATCTTAATTTATTCTTCATTTATGAAAGAGAGTTTTGCTAGATATAGAATTCTTGTTTGAGGGTTTTCTTTCACCACTTTGAATTTATCGTTCCACTGCTTCCTTCACTGTTTCTAATGGGAAATCAGCTTTTAAACTTATTGAGGATCACTTATACGTGATGAATCATCTCTCTTACTGCTTTCAAGATTCTTTGTCTTTGTCTTTTGAGAATTTGATTATGATGTATCTAGGTGTGGATCTCTTTGAATTTACCCTACTTGAAGTTTTTTGAGCACTTGGAAGTTTTATATATATATATATATATATATATAAAATAATATCTTTCATCAAATTTTGGAAGTTTTCATCCAATATATCTTAAATATTTTTTTCTGCCTCTTTCTCTCCTCTCCTTCTGAGACTCCCACTATGTGTATGCTGGTATATTTCACAGTGTCCACAGGTCTCTGGGGCTCTGTTAATTTTTCTTCATTCTTTTTTCTTTCTGCTTAATCTGCTTCTCAGACTGGATAATCTCAATTGCTCTATCTTCAAATTCATTAACTTTTTTCTTCTGTCTGCTCAAATATACTGTTGAGCCCTTCTGGTGAAGTTTTCATATTAGTTATTGTACTTTTATTTTATATGTGTATATATCCATACTATACTAAAGGAAAGCATGAGAATGATGTCACAACAAATAGAGAACATCAATAAAGACATATAAATTATATGTTACTTATACATATGTTTTCTTGTAGTATGACATGGTTTTCTTAAGTTCTTTTAACATATTTAAAATAGCTAATTTAAAGTCTGTATCTAGTAAGTCCAACATCTAGGTTTCCTCAAGGACAGTTTTTATTGATTGCTTTTTTCCTGTGAATGGTTTGTACTTTGTATCTTTTCATGTCTCATAATTTTTTTTTTTTTGACCACACCATGTAGCTTGCAGGATCTTAGTTCCCTGACCAGGGATCGAACCCAGGCCCCAGCAGTGAAAGCACTGAGTCCTAACCACTGAATCAGCAGGGAATTCCCATGTCTCATAATTTTTTGAGAACATTTTGTGAAAAACTGAACATTTGAAATAATATGCTATGGCAATTCTGAAAAACAAGCTCTCCCTCTCCCCAGGCTTTGCTGTTTTTGCTGTTTGTTGTAGTTGAGTTTTTGTTTTGTTTGTTTACTGCCTTTTTTGAACTACTTCTACATAGTAGGGTATTCTTTGTCATATGTGGTCTCTGTAGTTTCTTCTCAGTTAGCCTAGTGATCAGTTAATGATTGGATAGAGATTTCCTTAAACACTTGGAACCAGTAAGTCTGCCAGTCTGTGCTGAAGGGCTGTGTGTGTGTGTGTGTGTGTGTGTTGGATGTGCCTTCACACTCAGCCAGGCAGTTTACAACTCCTACAGCCTTCACTTCCTGCTTTCACAGAGCCTCAAGACCAGCCAGAGGTGAGAATTTTGAGCTTTCTCAGGTCTTTCTTGCGTCTGCATACAGCTCTGAGCATGCTCACAGCCCTACGCATGAAGGTGGCCTTCTAGATTCCCAGGAATATTTTAGAGCTTTTCAACACCCCTCTGGACATCTCATTCTGCAGCTTTTCCTATTAAGCTTTTTTATTAGTCTAGTATTTAACCCAGCTGTTATCAATTGCCTGTAATTGTTTTCAACAAATGTTTCCTGGGAAAAGGCTTTTCACACTGTGTGTGTTCAGAGTCTGGTCAGATACAGACAACCCTGTAAGAGGGGTCTTCCAGGGAACCACCAGCAGGTCAAACAATTACAGTTCTCTGGTGATGGGGTTTTGAAAGAGCTCCAGGCCAGGTCTGCACCCTTTGGTGGCTGCCAGACTGCTGATGTTCACTGCAAATAGGGCTGTTATTTTCCAAAACTATCATAGTAGATAGGACTAGGACTGAATAAAATGCCACAAAGCCCATCATTTTTACCAAGATTCTGCCATTTTTCTTGAATAAGTATTTCCCAGATTTCTGCAAGCCTGTGGTTAATTTCCAGAGTTCTAAAAAAGTTCGTTCTGACCCTTTTTGCCAACTTTCTCATTGCTCTTACAGAGAGAGATTTCAGAAGTCCTTACTCCACAATTTTCGCCAATATCCACTTCATATTTTACATTCTACTCCACAATATATCCAAGTGGGTTCTGTTCCCAACTGTGGTTATTATAACATTATTTGATTTTAAATTATTTCCTGTAGAACGGAATCAACTCTCCAGAAAGATACCCTGAGTCTATTCTGTGACTTCACAGCCACCAACATACTATTTTTTTTTTGGCTGCGTTGGGTCTTTGTTGCTGCACGCAGGCTTTCTCTAGTTGTGGTGAGCGGGGGTTACTCTTCATTGCAGTGCACAAGCTTCTCATTGGGGTGACTTCTCTTGCTGTGGAGCATGGGCTATAGGTGCGCGGACTTCAGTAGTTGTGGCACGCGGGCTTCAGTAGTTGTGGCTCACTGGCTCAGTAGTCATACTCTTAAGAAGTACAGGTCATTATAACATTCTAATTATGTGTTGTCTCTTCCACCAGACTGTAACCTCCATTTCTGTCAGCTGTGCTTGGCACAGACCTTAAAATACAGTGATTGTAAGTGTGGGGGGGCAAAATGAATAGTCTGTGTTCTTATTTATCTGACTGTCCCAATGTTGGACAGGATAGCCCAATCATAACCCCACCAGACTGGGTTCAGTACTTATTCCAAGCTCTGACATAAACCTTGGTCATTCCCAAACTGTATGTTTTCTGCCATGGGCTCTTAAAGGTTTCCTGGTGGGAATCACCATCTTGAAAACCGACGTCAGAAGCCTCTGATGCCACCAGAAGATACATGTCTTTCAAAATGAATAAAACCAAGTAGATTAGAGAATGAGTGTTTCCACGGGCATTTCTACCACAGTTTCTTTCTTCTGAACTCAAATAGCAACAGCTCAAAAGAACAATATAAACAGTGAGCTCCAATGGCTTACCACAATCCAGCCAGTGCTTGTATACATGTTTTTGTAAGATTGGAAAAAGAGCAAGAATGATCTGTTATGTTCAGCTCTGATGGTTTTGTTGAACAGTATACATATATATATATATATATATGTATATGTTATCTACTATGTTGTATATAATTGTAACCTGTATATTAAATGTATTCTATATGATATATATATAATAATCAACAACATATATACATAAACATACAGAATTCTTTTACCAGGCGTTTCAAATGCACGGTTAAAATAGCACAGTTTCTTGGCCCCTGCGGAGACACCTGATATTTGGTGCTATCAGCCGAGGGAGCTCGCTCCCTATCTGTCTGGTGGGAGCCAGGCCTTGCCTCCCACTCTGTGGCAGGAGAAAGTGAAGCCCTCTCCCTCCTCACTCCCTGCTGGCCAAGGGAGGTTACACGACTCAGTCTCTGCGCAGGCTTGGCTGACTCCGTATTTCTGCCAGAGTCACCAAGCTGGTGAGATCATCTTTCCCAGCAGAGGAACTGAGGACCCAGGGAGGGTGGCAGTGGGCGTCCACTGACAGAGGTGCCAGGGGCGGTGCCCTCTCCAGATGGGCTCTGGACAGGGCCTGGGTGGAGATCGGGCCACCCTTTGTTCCTGCCCAGCTCTGCTCGCAGCCTCCCAGTGCACCCCTGCAGTCTGCGACGCTCTCTCCAAACACACCCCTGCTGTGTTTCAGCAGCCATGGCCGTCTGCACCGCATCCCCCTCTCAGACCTTTGGCCATTCCCCATTTTTATTATAAACAGTCCGGTATGTTTTCTTGATGACTGGGAATCAAGACCCCACTGGTGTAGGATCTGTGACCCCAAGTTTAAGCAGTAGCTTTTCGAGCCTTTGGAGAAGGTGACCTCCAATGACACACGTACCCTCTAGTTCCAAAAGCTTTTCTCGGGAGCCCCACATGCGGGAATGACCAGTCTGTGCTTGTGCTTATTCCCCACAACCCTCCTCCACAGCTCAGGTCTGGAAGTCCTGCCCTAGAAAGCCTCGCATACATAACCACATCCGTCCACTGAATAGTCCTTGTGCTGCTAAGGGGCTGGGACCCCGGCAGGGGCGGGGCGTCCTCAGGGAGAGGCCTGGAACAGGGCTGCTATCCTGGATGCAGGACACAGCCGCTCCCTGAGGGCTTGAGGGCTGCTCATAGGACTCTCCGGAGAGGCAAGGAGCTGATGGTTGGAAATGTGAGCTCCTCATGGCCCTGCCCAGCCCTGCCCACCAGGGTCCAGTCCAGGGGCAGGTCAGCCAAGCCATGACTGGGCAGGGAGGCCAGGAGCCGCGAGTCCCTAAAGGCCTTTCTGGGAACCTGGAGGACCCCCCACACACACACTCCCTGAGAGGCTACACTTGTGGGAGGAGGTCGGAAGACCGTGGTCCCGGAGAGACGGGTGAGCAGCAGATGCCAGAGGGCCCAGCTGTCACCAAGACCCCAGGTCAAGGGCGCATGTCCCTGCATGGATAGCATTTGTGTTTTCAAATAACAGGGCTCCTGGGCTTCCCTGGTGGCGCAGTGGTTGAGAGTCCGCCTGCCGATGCAGGGGACACGGGTTCGTGCCCCGGTCCGGGAAGATCCCACATGCTGCGGAGCAGCTGGGCCCGTGAGCCATGGCCGCTGATCCTGTGCGTCCGGAGCCTGTGCTCGGCAAAGGGAGAGGCCACACCAGTGAGAGGCCCGCGTACCGCAAAAAAAAAAAATTTAAATAATAAATAAATAAAATAAAATAAAAAATAACAGGGCTTCTATTTCATTCTCATCTTACTGACTAGTACAAGCCATGGTCCCCCCGCCCCATGCCATCATGCCTGATAGTGCATCTCCCCAAGGAAGACTCTGACTGCCAAGAAATTCTGCAACCCCTTCTCCAGCCGCTGCTGGAACCAGCTCCAAACACACCATAACGCTGCCAAGAAGACCAAGGTCCGCAATGCAAACCTCCAGGGCTTGTGAGATCTGGATTCACACAAGCACAGGGAGGGCACGGTCACAGCGAACAACTGTAGAAATCACGTATGAAACCCCAAATCGAAAAACAGAAAGAGAAACAAGACACTCAAATATATTCCATGAGCTTAGAATAACTTACAAGTTCAATTTGTAATATTTGCTTCCCCAGACCCCGGGCCCTTGGCGGCACGTCTGGCCCAGGGCTGCCAGGGGACCCAGCTCAGCCAGGCCTGGACGCCTGACCACAGAAACTGAAAGATAACGAGGGTGTTGTTTGAAGCCGCTGTGTTTTGGCGTAACCTGTAACGCAGCAATAGATAACTAACACAGAGAGATTCTCTATTGTTGAGGCAGGAGATAGATAGGCCCCAGGTGAGCAGCTTCAACCAGTCTCCTGCTGACACTTCGAGATGACTGGCCAGAGACAACCTGGAAGACTTCCCCCCATAGGAGCAACCTAAGCCGCCGCTACTGCGTGCAACTCACTCCAAGTTCGCCTGTGTGCTCTTCCACACATACTTTGCTTCTAATAAACGCCGTCTCTATTTCACCAATCTTGGTCTCTTTGCTGAATTCTTTCTTCAAAGAAGACAAGGACTGAGGTTCTGCTTCCAGCCATTCCACCGTTGGACTCATTGTGACCTTCAGGCAAAGGATTTCTTTTTAATTTTTTCAATTGTCAAATTAATATACACTCTTTAAGAAAACCTTAGGAGGAAAGACAGATTAAAATCACCAAATGTGTCACCTTGCAGCTGCCATCACGTTAATCATTTCAGCCATTTCTTTTTTATTTTTTCTTCTATCTAGAGGGTATTTTGCCTAGTTATAATCATTCAGCATACATAACTTTTCACCTGTTTTTTTAATATTTTTATTGGAGTAGAGTTGATTTACAACGCTCTGGTAGTTTCTGCTGTACAGCAAATCGAATCAGTTATACATATACGTATATCCACTGATTTTTAGATTCTTTTCCTACATAGGTCATTATAGCGTATTGAGTAGAGTTCCCTGTGCTATACAGTAGGTATAGTGTGCATGTATGTCAATCCCAATCTCCCAATTTATCCCTCCCTCCCTTTGCCTCTGGTAACCATAAGTTTGTTTCTACATCTGTGACTCTATTTCTGTTTTGTAAATAAGTTCATTTTTTTAGATTTCACATATAAGGAATATCAAATGATATTTGTCTCTGTCTGACTTACTTCACTTAGTATAATAACCTCTAGGTCCATCCATGTTGCTGCAAATGGCATTATTTTATTCTTTTTTATGGCTGAGTAACATTCCATTGTATATAAGCACCTCCTGTTTTTTTTTTTACTTAACATTTTTGGCTTTTGAAGTTCATCTTTATTAATTTTATCCCAAATGTCTGGATCTGAGACAGATTTCTCACTAACGACCTTGTAGTAAATAATAAGCACGTGGCCTTCTTCACTCTGGTCCTTACCTGGGTGATATGACAGGAGTGGATGGAAAATCTCCAGCAAGCAGGGCACTCCTGAACCAGGGCACAGAGCAGTTCCTGAGAGGAGGGAAGGCACACTTGCTCCTTGGGCCTTGGATTCTCACACTTACTTTCTGCAGTATCAGTACACCCCTCCAGGGACCAGGCAACCTAGACGTGGCTGCCTCCAATTTTCTAGGCCTCACACTCCCTGTAATGTACATAACTACCTACTCCAGAGTTAGGGAAACTTCTCTAGAGTTCTCTCACTATGTTTACTGTAAATTAACTTTTAAGGCTTGCTTTTAGCCCAGTTTTATGGACTGAATATTTGTGTCCTCCCAAAACTCATATGTTGAAGTCCTAACCCCACGGTGTAACAGTATTTGGAGATGGGGCCTTGGGGAGGTGATTAGGGTTAGACGAGATAATGGGGTGAGGGAGCTCATGATGGGAATAGTGCCCTTATAATAAGAGACACCCAGAGAGCTTGTTCCCTCTCTCTGCCAGGTGAGGACGCAGCAAGAAGGTGGCCAACTACAAACTAGGAAGAGAGCTCTCACCAGGAGCTGAATCAGCCAGCACTTGATCTTGGACTTCCAGACTCCAGAACTGTGAGATATAAATTTCTGTTGTCTAAATCACCCAGCCTATGGTATTTTGCTCTGGCAGCCTGAGCGGACAAAGACACCCAGGATTCCAAGTTTCAGGAAAATTTGATCGTAAGCCTGTGGAAACACAAAAATGGTTTCTCTACCCTTCATGTCATCATAAAGTAATGCTACTTTTCTTACAAGCTTGTAATGCTGTTGAGAAACTTGGTCTTCGAGATTTCAAATACCTCTTTGAAATTGATTACAGGAAGATAAACATAATCAATGAAAGTGTTAACCAAATTTCAAATACAGTCCTGGCTGAATAATCTATATATGTAAGCTACGTAGGAACATACTGCTAGTTTTTTAAATTGCATAACCTCAGGTGGGGTTACATAGCTCTGCTTTCCACCTAGATCTCAAAAATATCTTCCCTGGGCTACCCTGGTGGCGCAGTGGTTGAGAGTCCACCTGCCGATGCAGGGGACACGGGTTCGTGCCCCGGTCCGGGAAGATCCCACATGCCGCGGAGCGGCTGGGCCCGTGAGCCATGGCTGCTGAGCCTGCGTGTCCGGAGCCTGTGCTCCGCAATGGGAGAGGCCACAACAGTGAGAGGCCCGCGTACGGCAAAAAAAAAAAAAAAATATATATATATATATATATATCTTCCCTGGTTTCCTGCCGAATAGTCAATTTTAAGGAATAAATAAACAAACCAAGTTCTCTCCAGGCCATGCAGTAGAATCATCGGGGAAGCTTTTCAGACCAGTAGCCCAGGGGTTGTTCTCTGGAGGGCAGAGACACTTACAAAAAAGAAATCAAAAATATCTCCCAGAACCAGAAGAGCCTTTGTCCTCACCGGCACCAGCCACCACCTCAAAGTCACAGATACGGCCCGAGGAGGGAGGCTCATGGATGTTGATGGAGCCCATGGGGCTCTGGGCCTTGACCCCTGTGCCTGGACAGAGTGCTCGGGGCCGGGGCCACAGAGGCTGGAGCTGGGCAGCCTGTCTCGGGGTGTGACGTGGGCACAGAATTAGAATCACGGCCACTCTGGGAAACAGTGGTGACTTACTAAGGGTCCCCTGGGGTGAAGCAGGGCCAAAGAGAGGGTTCTGGGGGGTTGCAGGTCTTTCTCAGGATGAGAACTGCAGGGAGACCCCTGATGGAGGCCTGGAGGGCAGGGCACTCACAGCTCCCTGGCCTCCTGACCTTGACCGGTGCAGCTCCAAAGCTCTGCCACATCCCTTCCAGAGTCAGGAGCTCTTCCTCGGTGATTCCAATGGCACCCAGTGGTGTCAGTGCCCTCAGCCCCGCCTGGGCCCCTGAGGGCACGTTCCTCAGGAGAGCCTTGGAAGCCACACAGCAACACAGCCCAGGGCCTGTGGTCGAAGGTCAAGGTGTCCCGTCTAGACTGTTCTAAGGAGAAGCCAGGGGAGCAGAGAGAAGACTGTGGCTTTGTCCCTGCAATTGGGCTGCCTCTCTGCTCTTGGCTTCACAGCCCTGCAGTTAGTTTTCTTGTGGTAGGATTTTTAAATCATTTAAATATTTAGAAAATACCTATGCCTGGGCACTGCCCCAAACCTATTAGTCTCCAGAGAGCAGTCCCCTGGCTCTGGGCATTAACTTGTCCTTTATCCAGACTCTGTTCCCCAAACTTGCCTCACAGAGATGCCAAGCCTTCAGCCAGGGGGCATTGACGGAGCTTCTGCCGGGAGCCCAGCCCATGGGGCCTTGGGAGCCATGCTAAGAAAACACTGAGGGAACATATCAGATGCTCCCGCCCACAGGGTTTCAAAGCACAGTCCAGGCAAGCTGGACTCCCAAGAGACCCTTAAGGGAGTCCATGAGGTCAAAATTATTTTCATGGTCCCACTGAAACGTCACTTGAGTTTTGCCGGTGTTTGCATTGCGGGAGCAAAAAACAGCAGTGGGTAAAGCTGCGGGCCTTTGCACTGCTCAGGTAGCAGTGGCCACGTGATTCTCCATTGCATGTACCAGCTCCTCTTAAGATTCTCCCTGATGGAACCCTCCTGCACTGTCGGTGGGAATGTAAATTGGTGCAGCCACTATGGAGAACAGTATGGAGGTTCTTAAAAACTAAAAACAGAACTACCATATGATCCAGCAATCCCACTCCTGGGCATATATCCGGACAAAACTATAATTCGAAAAGACACATGCACCCCTATGTTCACAGCAGCACTATTCACAATAGCCAAGACATGGAAACAACCTAAATGTCCATCAACAGATGAACGGATAAAGAGGATGTGGTGCATATACACAATGGAATATTACTCAGCCATAAAAAAGAATGAAATAATGCCATTTGCAGCAACATGGACAGACTTAGAGATTATCATACTAAGTGAAGTAAGTCACACAGAGGAAGACAAACATCATATGATATCGCTTATATGTGGAATCTAAAATATACAAATGAATTTATGAAACAGACTCACAGACATAGAGAACAGACTTGTGGTTGCCAAGGGGGAGGGAGCTGGTGAAGGGATGGATTGGGAGTTTGGGGTTAGCAGATGCAAACTGTTATATAGGAAATGGATAAACAACAAGGTCCCACTGTGTAGCACAGGGAACTATATTCAATATCCTATGATAAACCATAATGGAAAAGAATATGTAAAAGAATTTTTTTAAAAGAAGATTCTCCCTGATGAAGCCGTAAAAAATATCAAGTGTATGGAATTCAAGGTGGCCTAGAGCTCTTCTACGGGGCACCCCAAGACCACCGTTGTCTGGAGAGAAGCACCTACGGGGCTGTTTGTGGTGTGAGCCGATCTGGATGCTTTTTTCATGCAGTAACATGTTTGAAAGTAACATTTTGAAAATAACATTTTCAATAACTTGAAAGAATGAAATCTCATTTGAATTAAAAGAATGACAAACACACAATGGTTATTCAGACTTGGGTATTTGACAGACATTTCTTCGAAAGGGAACAAAGTAAGCTTGTCATTTCAAGGGAAACAATGACAGTATTTGCCACCAATGAAAAAATCCGAGCATTCAAGCAACAATTAGAAATTTGGAAAACTCATCTCTGCCGTCCTGAGCTTGACAGCCTCCAAATAGTTGAGGATGTTTCTGTTGAGACGGGTGGCAGTGTTCTCGAATGTGATTTTTTTTTTTTTATATTGTCTGATGAAGAGCGTCAACCTTGGGGAAAACTGCGTAACTCAGTGAATCTGAGTGACATTACATGCATGAGTCAAAGAGCCATTCAAAGTACAGTTTAGAGCAGTGGTTTAAAGGTAAACTGAGGATGAAAGGTTTCAGATTCCACAGACAGGAAACAGTGGTACTAAAATGTGAGGTTCTGGAGACAGTACTCAAGCCCCACTTCTGGGGCCTCCCACCACACTAGTGGGGTTGGGAGAGTCTTTTTAAAGGCCTAGACGTGGAAGAGGAGAAGCAGCTCTGAAGGGCAGAAAGAGTCCAGGAAGTTGGAGTCGAAAACTCCACAGTAACTCCCACAGGTGGGTCGAATGTTCTTTCTATTGTCACATGGCTAGAAAAGCCAGAGAGGGAGAGAAGTATTTGTCTGAGCATACCTCCTCTTCCAGTCAGGTTTTTCCTGGCAGCTCTCGGGCTGGCAGTCATTCACACTTTAGCGAGAAACACTTAGGTGACCTCATCATAGCTCACTAAGACAGCTGCACCGTAGGAGCGAGCCTTTTGCTGCATGTGCGTGCGTATTGGAGGGGTGGAGGGTCCTAAAGCCTGCAGCTTCTGGGAGGAGAGCAAAGGTGACCAACGGCAGTGGACACACTTAGAAGCATCTGAGGATTCTGAGGGTCAGAGAATAAAAGCACTCGGTGAAAGGTCTGAAGTGGGTCTCTTGTAGACAGCATAAATGTGGGTCTTGTTTTTGTATCCATTTAGTCCGTCTATGTCTTTTGGTTAGAGTACTTAATCCGTTTACATTTAGGATAATTATTGATATGTACAGTACGTTCTTATCGCCATTTTTGTTCATTGTTTTGGATTTGTTTTTGTAGGTCTTTTTTTCCCTTTCCTCTTTTGTTCTCTTCTCTTGTGATTTGATGACTCTCTAGTGTTGTGTTTGGATTCCTTTTTCTTTTTTGTGTCTGTATCTATTATAGATTTTTGGTTTGTCATTACCATGAGGTTTTGGTATAGCGGTCTATATATATACATGATTGTTTTAGGTTGCTGAGCACTCGGTGAAAGGAATGAATGGTTTTAAATTTTCTGTTTTCATTATTAAGATGCTAAATATCTATAGATATAATCCACATCCTCTAAAGCTCTTCCAGGTCTCATATAATTTTAAGAGTTTAATGAGCTCCTGAGACTCAAAAGTTAGAGAATCAGTGCTCTGTGGCAGTAGCCAGGCACCCTTAGGTGTCACTTTGGCACCGATTACTCATCAGCTTCACCTTGAGTGTGTAAGGGAGGGCTGACATTCCCAGGGTCCAGCAGTGAGTCATCTGTCTACCCCGGGAGTCCATCATGGCCAGGCCCACCAAGACATGGACCCAAGGAAAGGGTGTTACTGAATTCCCTTCTGGTCTGGCCTCACATGTGGTGGGCAAAAGTGGATGGCGGTGTGTTTGCAGAGAAATTAGGACTGGGCTGCAAAGGAAGGGGAGGCAACCAGCTGCTCCGTGTCCCTGGCTGTTTATTTCCCCAGAAATAACCCTGCCTCAGAGCACAGAGCTGAAAAGGGCACACCAGGAGGCACGGGCTTGCATCCTAACAGCATCGTCCAGGAGGACGCAAAGGTGGCCCCTTCTCCCCTCACTCTGGAGAGGAGACCACCAAAGAAAGGTCCGTCGGGACACCCGAAAGGCTGTGGGGTAGAGCACATGGACCAGAAGCCCCTCCGGCCCCTGCACCCAGGGTGGGACCAGACACCACCAAGACCCCGTCCCAATCAGCGCCAGATCAACGCCCAGTTCATGGGAGTGAATTCCTGGAAACTTTGTAATGCCTGGGTGCATTCCTGGATGTAGCTGTGCGTTCATTTTTTTTTTTTTTTAGAACTGTGTGTTTGTGTGTGTGTGTGTCACTCAGAAGTCATAAGGTCAGGAAACCAGGCTTGGCCTTGTGTGTGATTGAGACGGATTGACCAGGACAGGTTGGAGGGACAGAAACTCAGAGACTCCTTTCAGAGGTCACTGAACGTGTAAGCAGCCACACAGAGGGGGTCCCTGACTTCCCAAGGGCCTGCCTGTCCTCCATCAAGGCCCCAGCTGTTGTAACAGACAGCCCCATGGCCAGGGAAATGCTTAGGGTAATTGCGCCTAGAAGAATCCACTCAAGCTGGGGTCCACATGTGCTAGAGGGAACTTTTTCTTCCCAGCAAACAGCAGCTCCTCAGCCCCGCCCACCCCCACTGCCATGTGCAGCCAGCTCGAGCCTGGGGTCCGGAACAGTAGGCTTCAGCCCACCTCTGTGCCCCGCCCTCCCCCCATCTTCTCCACAAAGAAAATCTGGCTCCAGACCCCCCTGTCCAGAGTTCCCGCTCCCTGCTCTCTTTAAGCAGGGGCAGAGTTTAACCCCCAGCCCAGCTCTCGGATACAGAAAAGGACATTCAGCCACCATTCATTCTGAGAATCACCCTCCCAGGCCCTTTGCTGGAATCCTGGGGGCAGCTGAGCCCCTTCCTGCTCAGAAGCTGCCGTGGGCAGGGCCTGCATTAAGAATGTCCAGGAGAGGCTTCCCTGGTGGCGCAGTGGTTGAGAGTATGCCTGCCGATGCAGGGGACGCGGGTTCGTGCCCCGGTCCGGGAAGATCCCACATGCCGCGGAGCGGCTGGGCCCGTGAGCCATGGCCGCTGGGCCTGCGCATCCGGAGCCTGTGCTCCGCAACGGGAGAGGGCACAACAGCGAGAGGCCCGCGTACCGCAAAAACAAACAAACAAACAAAAAAAAACGTCCTGGGCCCTGGTCTGGCACTGAGCCAGCACAGAGCTCCCGCCCAGCCAGGGCCCCAGGGGCTGTCTTCTGTGAATTCACCCTCTGCTGCTGGGTCAGACACAGACCTGTCCTCAGGAACACCAAGCCTGGTGCACCGTCAAGCTGAAAACTTCTCTCAAAGCAAGTGAAAGAGGGATGAACCTTTTTTTTTATTGAAATATAGTTGATTTACAATGTTGTGTTCTTTTCTGCTGTACAGCATATACACAATGGGATACTACTCAGCCATAAAAAGGAATAAAATAATGCCATTGGCAGCAACATGGATGGACCTAGAGATTATCATACTAAGTGAAGTAAGTCAGACAGAGAAAGACAAATACCACATGATATCACTTACATGTGGAATCTAAAATACGGCACAAATGAACTTATCTATGAAACAGAAACAGACTCACAGACATAGAGAACAGACTTGTGGTTTAAGATGGATAAACAACAAGGTCCTACTGTAGAGCACAGGGAACTATATTCAATACCCTGGGATAAACCATAATGAAAAAAATATGAAAAAGAATGTATATATATGTATAACTGAGTCACTTTGCTGTACAGCAGAAATTAACACAACATTGTAAAGCAACTATACTTCAATTTAAAAGAAATTTTTTTAAAATTTCTGCTGCACAGCAAAGTGATTGAACCCGGGGCACAGAGTGAACACGCAGAATCCTAACCACTAGAGCACCAGGGAACTCCCAGGGATGAAGCTTTTAAACATTAGGCGTCTTAATGTTTTCACTCTTGGCAACGATATCTCACTGGAGATTTTTCAAGTTCTTAAGCCAGATACATTTTCCCTTCCTTTCTTTTCTTAAAAAGTAAAACCACAAAGAACAGCATCATGGTTAAGTGAGGGAATGGCCTTGCTTTTAGGAGAGACAAGCTGAGGTGAACTGATGGGGGGAGGGGGAGGAGTGTCCTGTCTACAACTGACTTTCACGTGGTTCACACACACGCACAAGTGAGAAAGAGACCAAGCTGGTGTGTCCACATGTTAAGCGGTGATCTAGGTGAGGTAGAAATGGGTGTTCATTGTACCTTTTTTTTTTTTTTTGGCCCTGCCGTGCAGCATGCAGGATCTTAGTTCTCCCACCAGGGATCAAACCCACGCCCCCTGCAGTGGAAGCGCAGAGTCCTAACCACTGGACCACCAGGCAAGTCCCCATTGTACTATTTTTTCAACTCTTCTGTAGGCTTGAAACGTTTTTAAATTAAGTTTACCGGGGGGGGGGATGCCCCCCAAATTAACCCCAGGCTTCCAGGATTATCCCCATCGACCTCCTGCCAGAAGTTGGGCTTAGGGTCTATCCTCCAGCACCTTCCTGGGCCTTCTGAACCTTCCACAGCTGGAACTTCTGAGAAACCAAAATGCAAGAAGGAGCGGGGGAGTCTCAGAGTCCCCTCAGGCTCCAGCTTTCCACGAACGAGAACTTCTCGGGGGTGGCTTGCTGGCCTCTTTAAAGTGCTCTCCCAGCATGGCCAGGGCTGTCCTGCTTTCATGAACATCGGGGCCCAAAGCGGCCGTCGGGCTGGACGCTGCTCCCCCAGCACAGGCTGGGCGGCCGGGCCAGCAGCGCCATCTAGTGGTAGCACAGGGCACAAGCACCTCCCCTCGGGCCTGGCACCCACCTCCCCCCATCCCCACTCCAAGCCTCCTCCTCTGACCCGCTCCTGGGCAGCACTTTGAGAGGCAGCAGGCAGTGTAGGAAGAGCGTGGGCCTTGGATGCAGACAGCACACAGTAGGTGCTCAATAAATCCCTGTGGACTGCATGGACAAGGTGGATTCAAACCCAGACCTGGGACTCGCCATCATTACGATTTTTGAACGAGCACTGCCGTATCTCTGAGCCTCGGTTTTCTAATATGAGGAGTGGGGTAACGAGCATCCGGGGGCTGTGGCGAGGACTGAGACAGCCAAGGACTGCGAAGGTCCTGGGAAATCCCAAGTGCTTGTTCTCAAGCAGATGCAGCCAGAGACGCCCCAGGCGTTTAAGGAGACGGCTATCAGGGTCGCTGGGGGCCGAGGCAGGAGAGACAGGAAGGCGGGAGGCTCCTATTTTCAGAGGCTCAAGGTGAGCCGACAGATTGGGCTCAGAGTGGGGGAGGGGCCTTCTCCCCATTCTAAACCAAACCTGGGCGAGCTCCATGCGGCGGGGCAGTTGGCGAGCGGGCCCCCAAGTTCAGCAGCCCCCAAAGAGGCGGCGTCCAGGGCAGGGATGCGGCAGCAACAGCCCCGCCTTGTGAGCAGTCAGCGACCCAGACAGGGTTCAGGAGAGCAGCAACCCTGAGAACCGTCTACAGTCACGAGTGAGGCCGCCTGGGAGCCTGGGAGGAGGGGCCGAAGCCCAGTCAGGGGCTCTGAGCAGTTCAGGGGAGACCCCACGTGGCAGGATCTGTTCCCACCGGGGCACGGAGCCTGCAGCAGTCTACGTATGTTTTTGCCAGTGTGTTGCACACACCTAAGGTCTGTGGTTGCCAAAGTTGTGAAGCACACAATGCCAGCAGAGCCACTCAACATTGGCGATAGCAATCACTAAAAAGCCCACATAGAGGCACTGCCCTGGCGGTCCAGTGGTTAAGACTCCATGCTTCCATTGCAGGGGGCACGAGTTCAATCCCTGGCCAGGGAACTAAGATCCCGCTAAGCCACGTGGTACGGCCAAAAAAAAAAATGTCCACAAATAACAAATGCTGGAGAGGGTGTGGAGAAAAGGGAACCCTCCTACACTGTTGGTGGGAATGTAAATTGGTTCAGCCACTATGGAGAACAGTATGGAGGTTCCTTAAGAAACTAAAACTAGAGTTGCCATAAGATCCAGCAATCCCACTCTTGGGCATATATCCAGAAAAGACTAAAACTCTAATTCAAAAAGATACATGCACCCCAATGTTCACAGAAGCACTATGGGACAGAGGCGGTCAAGCCATGTGCTTGGAGGGGGCCGGGAGGGGCAGCGGTGGAAGCAGGCAGTCTTGAGTCTTCCAGCTATAACATTGCATCCCTCTGTGAATCTTGGATGCTCTATCTAACCTGTCTGGAAAGCCCCTACGCTTAGGCAACCCTTCCATTCCCGCATAAATTGCTCTGAACGTGTTAAACCCAAACCAGTGCAGTCAAGGGAATAAAGTGAGTTTAAGGCATGCTCCATGTGGTTGGTTCTTATAATTGATATAAACAGCAGGGAGCCCACCAAGGTGTTCCCTGTCTCTCCTTGAGAGGCTCTATAGAAAAAGCTACATGGTCAAAGGAATCTGGACACGTCCCACTTTCAGAGATTCACAATACATCCTGTCAATACATTAAGGCTCTGCGAAGTCCTGATGGGTTTGACCGTGGATAACTTTGATACATTGATAGGGCCTCACTGACAGCCCACAGAACTAGCTTTCTACCTGCTACGCAACAAACCTGATCATTGTTGGCTGGATACATAACATAACGTGATTTCTTCATTAGAATTCTGGTCAAGGTGGGTCAGAAGCCAACTTAATATCTGGATCTGTGTCATGACTTGAAGTCCTTGAGACCAGAGAACAAGCTATGTATTAACCAATCACCTGTTCTGTACCATATTCCACAGAGTTGCTCGTTTAACCCTCCCAACAATTCTGTGCCGGTGTTATTAAGCTCCATTCCACAGATGAGGAAACAGTGGCTCAGGAGGGCTGGTAACTTACCAGCAAACAGTGGAGCCAGGATATAGGCACCAGGCCTCCTGAAGACGGTTTTCCCCAGCATCTTTTCATTTCTTTCCTCCAGAGAAGAAAATATATCATATTTATACATATATATAATACCAAAGAGGTAAATATGTGATCTATATAATTTTATTTTTTATTGAAGTATAGTTGATTTACAATGTTCTGTTAATTTCAGGTGCACAGTAAAATGATTCAGTTATATATATATATATATATATATATATTCTTTTTCAGATTCTTTTCCCTTATAGTCATTATGAAATACTGAGTATAAGAAAAGACATAAATATGTAATATATATAATTTTAAAATATATAAACTGTACATATAATAAACTTGTAGCTGTGCTGTCCAATATGCAGCCACAGGCTACAGGAGGTTACTGAGCCCTTGAATTGGGGCTGGTCCTCGTTGACACATGCTATAAGCATAAAATAGTCACTAGATTTTTTGAATATTTTGAAAAAATGTGAAATATCTCATTAATAATTTTCACATTGGTTACATGTCGAAATGGTAATAGTTTGGGTATATTGAGTTAAATAAAATACATTATTTAAATTCATTTGGCCTGTTTCTTTTCACATTTTTAGTGTGGCGGTTAGAAAAATTTAAATTGCCTACGTGGTTCACAGTTTCTTTCTACCCAACAGCGCTATCCTGAAGCTTTCTACACCTCTCCCTACTCATGAGCTAGCACGTAGTAGGTACTTCATCATAGTTATTGCTTTGGGGACAAAGGTTGATCGATGTCTTGATTTCTGAAAATACACGGATCCAGGCTCTTCGGTCTCAGGGAGTCACAGGAGGGGAGGAGACCTCATGGGCCAGGCTGTGCTGCTGTGTGCGAGCCTGAGAACATCGGGAAGAAATTTACAAAAGGAAAGAGAAGATCAGCCTCCCTGGGAGGAAAGTGTGACGTTAAGGGCTTAATGGAGCCACAAGGAGAACCTCCCCACCTGGTCCCTTAGCTGACATCCCTTCCCTGTCGCAGCAGACCCTCCAATCCTGGTGCCCACGCTTCCAGGAGCCCCAGTGAAGGACTGTACGTAGCTGCAGCTAAAGACGAAGATTAGGGGGTCATGGTTCACGTCCTATGACCCATCCCACCCCGCCCCACTGGTTGGAACAGTGACCCCTGACCAGAGGCTTGCTACCAACCTTTGACCTTGACTGGAGGCAGAAGATGAGTCTGGCCTGCCCAAGTGCTCGCGCTAGGAAACAGGAGTGGGGCGCCAAGAAGGATGCCGTGTGGAGTGGGCGCTGATTTGAAGCTGAGTAATAGAGAGTTTGACTGGCCTTTGTCCCTAGTTCCTGGGGGCAGCAAGGGTTTAGAAACCCTTGGAATTTCCCAAGCCTTACCTGTTATTGTTATCGGTGATGGAGCCCTTGGACCACACCTGCTGGTTTATGCTAACAAGGTGACTCAGAAAAACCAACAATGTGATTACAGGGTTGGGACCTCGAGTGATGATGGGGGTTGGGGAGTGTGAGTAGGGGAGGGGGGATGGAGATGGAATCACACGGGCAACGATTCAATCATTCTTGCCTACTTCATGAAACCCCAATAAGAAGTCTGACACCAAAGCTCAGGGGAGCTTCCCTGGTTAGCAGTACTCTGCGTATCATCACACAGGGACGTGCCAGGAAGATAGCGTGGCCCTGGGGACGACACCTTAATGCATCTCTCCCTTTGTTCTGATTTGGGTCCCTGTGTCATAAAAAAACTGTAACCCTAAGTATAGCATTTTCCTGAGTTCTATGAATAGTTCTAGCAAACTACCGGACCTGAGGGGGTGGTGAGAACCTCCACATTTGTAGCCAGCTGATTAGAAGGGAGCCTGGCCTGGGGACCCTAGAACTTGCATCTGGGACTGAAATGAGGGCCGTCTAGTGGAGACGGTGCCTTCAACCTGTGAAGTTTGGCCCAACTCCGGGGAGTTGGCATCGGAAGTCATTGCCGTAGAATTTGCTAGTTTCCTTTGTGTAAATACTCCTGCAGTGGTTCTAAAGTTATCTTAGAACATATGATCAGGGCTTCCCTGGTGGCACAGTGGTTAAGAATCCACCTGCCAATGCAGGGGACACGGGTTCGAGCCCTGGTCCGGGAAGATCCCACATGTCGCAGATCAGCTAAGCCCGTGTGCCACAACTACTGAACTTGCACTCCAGAGCCCGTGAGCCATAACTACTGAGCCCGCATGCCACAACTACTGAAGCCCATGCACCTAGAGCCCATGATCCACAACAAGAGAAGCCACCGCAATGAGAAGCCCGCGCACCGCAACGAAGAGCAGCTCCCACTCGCCACAACTAGAGAAAGCCCACGCGCAGCAACAAAGACCCAACACAGCCAAAAATAAATAAATTAAAATAAATTAATTTTTTTAAAAAAGAACATACGATCAACTCCTGTGAGCCAGGTGGTATGAACTAGCTTCAGCGTAGGACCAGGCAGGAGTCAGGGCTGAGCCGGCTGCAGCCCCAGCGGAGAGATGCCCGACAGGTGACAGGCCGTGGGCAGCATCAGGACCGCAAGGGGAGAGGGGTGCAAGGCGGAGATGCTGCATTGCAGGAGCTGCCAGTCAAAGGCAGACCCAAGGAGCTGGGGTTTATAACCTTCTTTCCATGGACCAGACAGTAGCCGAGAACAACTCCGTGAGCTGGGGAGTCCTGGGCCTGGGAGATCCAGTCACTTCACAAAGTCCTGCAACTCGTCAGCCGCACAGCCAGGACCAAGCCAGGCATGTGCCCGACACCCAGCCCGAGTGGTTTCCAACACCTCCTGGACCTCATTTCCCATCTGGACCATGACTTTGTAATGGCTCAGTCCCCCAGGACCAAACTTAATGGTACACAGTGTTCCTGTCCTCGGCCACCACGCTGAACCGGGACTCAGAAGTCGACTATTTCCCCACCCTCATGTGGAATCAGCTGCAAATTGTATCAAGCAGTGATTTTGTGAGGCCTCTCCATTAAGCAACGTAGGGAAAGACATGCAGAGTGAGTCCAGCTACGTGCCAGATGCTTTGCGGACACGGTCTTATTTAATCCTCACCAAGCAAAGTGGCGATTCCTATCGCTGTGTTTATGCAAAGCCCTCAAGGTCCTTGAGTGCTCGCCAAGGTCAAGAGCTGGACAGCACTGAGGTCTGGGCAGACCCAAGCTGCTTCTGTCTGCAACAAAGCTGGGAGGCGCCTCAGGGGTCAGGAGCTTCTGGCGGGGTGAAGATGGGAGTAAGGCTGGGGGACGCCCATCTGGCAACGATGTTCAGGACGCAGGTGACAGGGGACTCGAACTCTGGAGCCGAGCGGATGCCACCTGCTCCCTAAGATGGGTCACCCTCACAGTGCTCCCCATGCCCTCCCTCCCTGAGGCAAGATTCTTTGCTCAGGGACCCCCATGCTGCTCCTCGGGAATCATCTATTTACGGAAATTGCTTCCACACCCTGGAGGAGGGTGTTACTTCTCTCCATCTCTACCAAAAGCCGAAACACTGTTTTGTTTCCTTTGTAAAAATAGAATTTTGAACGAAAAATCTTCTGGCCTTACCTTCTTTCACAGAGAAGGCAATTTCGAGCCCCTGGAGGTCTCTGGGGGCTGTCTTGACATCACGTCTCAGCAGGGGTCCCCTGGACATTTCCTCTCTGGTCCCACTCAGGCCCTGGGGAATTGGGCAGGGGGGCAGTTCTGCAAGGATTGCTGTAATCCTAGGTTCTCACTGAGGCTGTAATTTAGAATCCATGTGTGGTAATATTAACAGAACCACCTACCACCTGCCTGACATGTTAAAACCCACGCTGGGTACCAAGAGCCCTTGTAGTTTTATGACAGTCACAGCACGACCTGCCCTGAGGACCAGCGCTCACTTCCTCTCTCTGCAGATACCTCTGCTCCCGCCTTCCACCCACCGGATGGCCAAAGCAGAACCGGCTCCTTTGCAGAGTCCAAGGATGAAACAAACCAGAGAGTTCTAGAGAAGGTTTTTATTATCCAAGAGCTAAATTAGAGCCTTGATATAACACAAAGCATCCGGTAGTGACTGCAATCTTCTTCCCCTCTACAATCATCCCTTTAACAGGGATGGGCCTTTAACCAGAGCAGTCATGTGTGACGCTGACCTTGGGACCCGTCAAGATCATTCTAGTTCACAGCTTCTCTGCCCACATCTGTGTCTGTTCCTAAAGGCGTCCCATGCGGAAGTGTGGACTAATCCTCCTCCTGGCCTTATGTTCCCATGACAGGAGACATTTGTGGAATGAGAATACAATGCAGGGACCCAAACAAAACGGGCCTGGGAGTAAAGATATAATGAACCTTTCCACAGTGAAGGCAGGGGCTTCTGCTTCCGGCAATGCGATAGACTGCAGAGCGAAAACACCCTGCTATGAAATACCCAGAAATGCTGCAAGAAACATAATAAATGTCCTTTGAAATACATGGATGGGTCCACAGAAAAGTAAAAAGACCTAGAGCCAAACATTTTGGAGAGTGTGTTTATTTTCTATCACTGCCATAACAAATGACCCCAAACTTAGTGGCTGAAAACGACATAAGATTTATGTACTTATAGTTTTGAGGGTGAGAAGTCCACCACTGGTCTCGCTGGGCTGCATTCTATGGGAGGATCCACTTCTGTAGCTTTTGCAGTTTCTGGAGGCCACCTGCATTCCTTGGCTCAGGGCCCGACCTCACCTTCACGGCCAGCGTTGCCTTCCTCTGACCATTTTTCTGTAGTCACGCCACCCTCTGACCCTCTCCTGCCTCCTTCCCCGACTTACATGGCTCCTGTGATTCCTTGTATCAGGCCCTCCGAGATGATCAGCACCCTCAATTCCCTCTTTGCCATGTCCTCTAGCATATTCTGGAGATTAAGATGCAGAAATCTTTGGGGTGAGGGACACTATTCTACCACATGGAGAACACCAAAGTCCAAAATAAAAGGGTGGGGTGGGGGGCTAACACTTTGGCTGCCTTGGATGGGGGAGGTTAGCAGTTTCCAAAGGGCTTGCATTTCAATGACCATGAAGGCAAGAGAAGCCGGAGCACAGCAGAGGGGATTTAGAACTGAGCACCCGCCCTCATAAAAAGCTAGGAGCCTTAAAGCTTTTCACTTTCAAAGAATACACAAAAATCTGTCCAGTGGCAAAAAAAAAGGGGGGGCTACAAAAGAATTTGTCTCAAATTGTCTTAAAATGTGCCCATGGGGATACACGGCCACAGGCCTGCCCTCATGCATTGACCTTCCAGGAACCCAATGCTGAGAAACAAGTAAACAGCAGCTCTGTGCTGTGAACATCACTGGGGTATCTGGCAAAAGCAACTATAGAGCTCCTTTAGGGAACCCCTCCTCAGTATGGGCTGCATGTGTTCTACAGCTAAGGCCCCACCCACTGGGATGTGCAGTCCAGACCCACAGAGCAAGCAAGGAACAAGCCATTGTGAGCAAAAGGCAACAGAGATGAGGAGCCCCTGAACCAGACTCCCAAGAACTGGAGACAACAGAACAGGTAGATACAGACTATAAAGTAATTACATTGAAGATCATCAAAGAATTAAGGAAGGAGTCAGAGCATGATATAGGAGCAAGATGCTATTAAAATATATTACTAGGCTTGCTTAAAAATGAACCAAATAGTGTTTATAGGATGGAAAATAATGGTTACTGAAATGGAAAATTCAATGGACAAGTCAGCTGAAGAGGGCAATAGTGAACTGGAAAATAAGGCTGAAGAAGTTCCTGAGAGTGCCACTCGGGAGAGACGGAGATGGAAATTTTGCAAGAAAAGATAAGAGACATGGAAGACAGAATGAGAGGTCCAACTTCTGCTTAATAGAAGTTCCTGAAGGAATGTATGGAAAGAAGAGGAGAAAGAAACAGTATTTCAGAGAGATAATGGCTGAGAATTTTCCATAATTGATGAAGGACATGAATCTTCTAATTTAGGGAGTAAAATGAGCTGTAAGTAAGAGAAATAAAAATAATGAAATTGGAGAACTTTAAGGACAAGGACAGCCAGAGAGAAAAGATAAATTGCTACAAAGTACAGATAGACTGACCTCAGACCTCTCAATAGCAATAACCAAAGCCTAAAGACAGCAGAATAATATCTTCAAAATGCTGAGAAAGGGGGCTTCCCTGGTGGTGCAGTGGTTGGGAGTCCACCTGCTGATGCAGGGGACACGGGTTCGTGCCCCGGTCTGGGAAGATCCCACATGCCGCGGAGCGGCTAGGCCCGTGAGCCATGGCCACTGAGCCTGTGTGTCCAGAGCCTGTGCTCCGCAACGGGAGAGGCCACAACAGTGAGAGGCCCGTGTACGGCAAAAAAAAAAAAAAGCTGAGAAAAAATAACCATTAATAGAGAGTTTTATACTCAACTAAATGACTCAAGAAGGAGGTGACCTCTAGCTCTAGTTACAAATGTACAGGACAAACAGAGGATAGAAGAACATGCTAAGTGAGACTGCAGGATGAGCTCAACAATGCTCAGATTGTGGGAAATTACACAGGACAAACACCTTGGTTTCCTCAACAAATAAATTTCAAGGAAATCTTGAAAAAGAAAGAAAAAAGAGGAAGAAAAAGAGAACCCTAAAAGACACTTAAGAGACATATCAGTCAGTCTCAGTGATTGGGTCTCATTTGAATTGATTCAAACTATTTTTTTAAATTATAGTCATGAAACAACTACAAGTTTGAACACAGACTGGATATTTAATAATAATAATGAACCATTAAATTTGTATGTGTTATTATGGTATTCTGAGGTTTTTCTTTTAATAATCCTTATGGGTTATTAACAGATGTAATGATACTATGTGTAGGGTTTGCTTCAAAATAATCTAGTGAGTGAATATGCATAAGGCCAGATTGATTATGAGTTGACTTTTGTTGAGGTTGGATACATCAGGGTTCATTATTCTATTTATGATGGTTGTTAGAAATTTTTCACAATAAAGATACAATAATAACAGTCATCACAAAATAAATTATAAAATAAATAGAGGGACTTCCATGGTGGTCCGGTGGTTAAAACTCCACGCTTCCAATGCAGGGGACACGGGTTCAATCCCTGGATAGGGAACTAAGACCCCACATGCTGCATGGTGTGGCCCAAAAATAAAATAAATAGAATTATTTTCTACTATAAAATAAATATTTTCTATTATAATTATAATTTATATAATTATAAAATAAATTCTCTTGAAAGGCTTCTTCCAAGTTGAAAACATTATGTTTCTTAATTGTGTTTGTATTTCTGTAGGCATGTTCCTTTCTGGTATGTACTTTAACTTTCCAAGTAGTTAAATTATTATAATTAGATATACCATATTAACTAGAAATTGTAAGAGCATAACTAAAAAGAAACATCTAAATGAACCAGTTGGAACTGCTAGTAGTTCATGATCCAACCAGTTATAATAGAATAATTCTGCATTCTTCTGTTGATAGGAGTCCAAGTAACAGGAAATTTCTGGATCAGATGCAGCTGTTGTTTATAATGTTGTATGTGGCTGACAAAAGTAAACTAGTTTCTAAATTTCTATTACACATTTTGTTCCTGAGATTTTAAAAATTTATGATCCTCTCTGTTAATTACTTCTACTGAGTGTTGGTCCCCATTTAGTTTCACAAATCTGGACATTTTTTTTCTATTGCATTTATAAAACGTTTTTAATTGATGAAGGATAAATCAATTTTAGATGCAATTTAAAGTGGATGCATCTCGTTGGATTGTGGATGATTGCACTTCATTTGTTTGTGGTGAGTGATTATGCATGAATTTAATTTCAAGCTATGATGATTGATAGTTATAAGACTGGGAATAAATACATATTTCCTGCGATCGTAAACTTCTGCACTGTACCAGAAGAAAAAGGTAAAATTCTAAAGATATTTTAAAAAAGTCTTCTTCCAAGAGAACAGATAGATAAATTGTGCTGTATTAATATAATAAAATACTATAAAGAGTTAAAATGAAAGAAACAGAGCTACATGTAACAACATGAATAACTCACTTAAAACAACGCTGAGAGGAGAAAAAATGCAGGTTGCAGAGTGATACAGTGTGCACTATTTATATAAAATTTGAAAACATGACAAAAATGAGCACAAAATAAAGAGACTTCCAGTAAAATATTGAGTTTACTACTAACAGATTTTTATTGCTAGAACTTCTAAGTGATGTACTTCAGGAAGAAAGAAATTAAAACCGGAAGGAAGATCCGAGATGCAGGAAATAAATGAGTATTTACTATATAAAACCATAATTACAATAATGAGTAATATAGAGGATAGGAAAGGTGAAACTAAAATACTGGACGACAAAAACATAAGACAGAAGGGGGTGACCTTCAAGAAGAAGCAGAGATACGGAGTCATTTTAGACTTTGTTAAGCATGTGTGTTAAAATTTTAGGCGTAATCATTAAAGAGTAGAAATAGAATGCATAATTTCCAAGTCAGTAGGGCGGGGTAAAGGAAAGACAACTCAATCCAGTCAAAAAGAAGTCAGGGCTTCCCTGGTGGTGCAGTGGTCAAGCATCTGCCTGTCAATGCAGGGGACATGGGTTCGAGCCCTGGTCCGGGAAGATCCCACATGCCACGGAGCAACTAAGCCCACGCGCCACAACTACTGAGCCCGCATGCCACAACTACTGAAGCCCACGTGTCTAGAGCCTGTGCTCCACAACAAGAGAAGCCACTGCAATGAGAAGCCCGTGCACCGCAACAAAGAGTAGCCCCCGCTCGCCACAGCTAGAGAAAGCGCGCATGCAGCAACAAAGACCCAACGCAGCCAGAAATAAATAAATAAATTTATAAAAAAACAAAAAGTCAGGAAAAGAGTCAAAGAGGAGGAGGAGATAAAGAGAAAGCACAAAATAAAAAGTTAAAAATAATTTCAAATGTATCAGTGACCACAACAAAGGTTAAGAGTTAAAGGACAGGGGGTGGGGGAAGGATGGAGTGGGAGTTTGGGGTTAGCAGATGCAAGTTATTACATAGAGAATGGATAAACAACAAGGTCCTACTGTAGAGCACAGGGAACTGTATTTGATAATCCTGCAATAAACCATAATGGAAAAGAATATGAAAAAGAGTGTATACATGTGTATAACTGAATCACTTTGCTGTATAGTAGAAATTAACACAACATTGTAAATCAAGTATACTTGAATAAAATAATTTTTTTTAAAAAAAGAGTTAAATGACAGAGATCACCAAGTGGGATTTTTTAAAAATCCAGCTATACTCTGTTTACAAGAGACACATCTAAAACAAAAGAAAACTATATGATTGAAAGTAAAAGACTGTGGAGATGGGAACTAATAGGAAGAGAAATGTCACGTAGATATTAACAAATAAGGTTGGGATGGCTAAATCACTGTCAGATAAAAATAGACTTTAAGGCCAAAGTACCTGGAGGGACCGAGAGCATTACCACATAATGATAAATGGAACAGTTCACCAGGAAGATAAAACAACACTCGGACGCATCTAACAACATGAACTCAAGCTATATTAAGCAAAAACTGACAACTCCACAATCAGAGCAGGAATTTTTAAGACACCATTTTCAGTGATGGATAGGCAAACATTAAGAAGTATCCAGATGTTTTCAACAGCACAACAGCAAGCCTGGCATAATAAGGCAGATGTGGAACCCTGAACCCAGCAAGCATCATGGAACATTTTCATAAATTAACCCTGTATGAGGCCACAGAGCAAGTCCCCACACCATGCAGATCCCAGGACAATTAAATTAGCACTTTAAAGGAAAAGCTTGCAGAACTAGAAGACACGGGGCTCTAAGCAGCTGTCAGGAACTGCCGCCCACCCCAACCCTACTCCACTCCAGGCAGGGTTCAGTGTCCATTCTACACTGGGGCTGCCCCTGGTCTGCAAGAGCCAGGAAGCCCAGGCACATACTTCCGTGTTGGCGGCTGGCATCCAGTGGGGGCCGGTCCTATCCCTGGCTCAGCTCAAAGCCAGGCCCCAGATCTGTGGACAGGAGCAGTGACCAATGGACCAGGACCTTCTCCCCCTACCCAGAATGTCTCTTTTCAGGTAAGCTGCAACAGCTGCAAATAGAGCAGTGGGCGGCAGGGACCCCACATTCCCCTCCCCCAGCTGAGTGAGGGGGGCTTCCAGAGACACTCGGAGGGAGCCTGATCCCCCTTGCCTGGAGTCTGCGGGCTCCCGAGACCTGAGGCCAGCTCCCACCACCTGCAAGTGAGCCCACGCAGCACTGGACACACGGGGAGGAAATGATACCCACTAGGGTGGGGACAACAGGGCGTCAGGCAGGGGGTTAGATTCTGGCCAGGAGGAGAGCTGGGAGGGGCCACGCGACCCAGGCTGGATGCCCAGGGCTGAGGGGACAGTCACGAAGCCGCCTGGAGGAGAGGCCCTGCAGCTGCAGGTTTTCATTTAGGAAGCCCCAGAGGAGTGGAGGGACACCCGCCCAGGCCGGAGAGCCTGATGCCAGGTCTCCTGCATCAGACGGGAGCAAGCTTCCCGCCCTCCTTCCTCCTGACAGCTCCAAACTCAGAGAAGACAGATAGCCTGAGGGCTGTGGGGTGGGGGGTGGGGGCAACGCAGAAAAGGAAGAAGAAGCCAACCTCCCCCCCCCACCTCAGGCTCCCAGCCGGAGCTGCCCAGAGCTGGGGGAGTGGAAGTGCCCAACTTTACACGAAGTTCTGGGATGTTTATTTACACCGGACTGGACGTTTTCATCCGTGATTGAGAGTGTTACGGTGGCTAAAAGTAACTGGAGGTTTTTTCCTTTTCTAGGAGTGATCTAAAACGTATTAAAACTGCCCAAGCTTTCATCTGAGGCTAGAAGTGACCACAGCACCGGTTCGAAGGGACGGCCGTGAGAGAGGGTATGTTGTTTTCAGTCTCACCCTGAAAATTCTGCCCAGCCAGGAGCTGGGGATGCCAGTCTGCTGGCAGCTCTGGTTTTGTCAGCTGGGCATTCCCACCGCCCCCCTCCTCCTTTGGTCAGGGCACCTATGGATCACAAGGGAAGCCAGTCAAACGCCTTGGGGAAGGGGACCCTCCAGCTGGGATGCCGGTCACTCAGAGATCCTGCAGCCAAGGCCCTCGGACAGTGCTTCCTGGCTCCTGGCTGATCAGCTCTTCCTTCAGTTTGGTGACTGGCCCCAGCTCCCGTCCCCCTCGTGTCTGCCTCTTGCTTTTGACCACCACAGTCCCCGTGGGCACGGCTCCTGGGCCTCCGGGGGTATCCCTTGCCTTGGCCGTCTCTCAGCCTGGCCAGTTGCTGACCCCTTTAGTTTTGACCAGCACATTTTTAGAAATGGAGTTTGAAAACCTTCCTGCAGGGAGCGTACTCCGCAGGCCCTCACCACCCCCTACTGTCCAACAAACAGTGGTTTTATTCCCGGCCGACCGGCGATTCCTAGGTTCCTGTCCTCTCAAGGGAAAGAATTCAGTCAAGAGACAGAGAGCAGGTTTAGGCAGCAAGTTTTATGAAGCAAAGCATAAGTACGCTCTCCAGAAGCAGCCCTGCAGTCAGGGCAGGGCTGGGCTTATTAGAGTGGTGGCAGTCCCTCCCCACGGCCTACGTCATTTGACTGACAAGCTGATTGACAGTTTTAGGTTATATGACGTTTCTCTTACTGCGCAGGTGTTTACCACCGAGAAGCACCCAAGCGAAAAGCATGGGGGAAGGGGCGGGGCAAAAAACGCAATGCTAATTTATTATAAATACGGCATAATGGACCCTGGGTTACTTTGAGTCACTTTTTAGGTCTTGGTGCCCCTGCACCAACCTGTGTTGGCGATTTTATCCTGCTTAGTCCAGATAAGCCTGGAAACTCAGTGGTGGTCCTTGACTGGAAGAGGGAGGATCTCTGATTACCAGTGGGGGGCCGGGAGAGATGACGCCCTCCAGGATGGGGCAGCACCCTCTCATGTCTGACTAGCTACCTAACAGTTTTTACCAACTTCACCCCTCCCTGGTGGCAGCACCTAGCACTGCTCCCCTTTCCTTACTAACACCCCTGGAATTGTGCCCTGCCTTGGCTTCTCAGCTACGAGGGCTAGCTGACCCCTGTCTGGCAGGTCACTCAAATCTGAGCACAACAATTGTACTTTAGGTAGTTAAATCGATGGTTTCTAACCATTATTGAAAGAGAAGGTATAGCTCCCTGAAGAACCTAATTTACAGTCAGTTTTGCTGGTTTGTAAACAGTTTGAAAAAGAAATGAACTATGAGATTATTAGTCAATCAAGTCTTTGGTTTTTGAAGACACTTTTTATTATGGAAACATTCACATGGACACAAAGCAGAGAATGGAGGCCTGAATCCTCCAGGTACCCATCACCCAGCTTCTACACTTATCAACATCGGGCCAATCTTGGTTCATCTTTTCCTCCCCCAGCCCCCCACCCCCCAACACACACACACATCACCCACCCTCCACAGCAAGCTGGGTTATTTTAAAGCAAATCCAAGATATCATAACATTCCATCCATAAACATTGCATATTTATATCTTTAAGGAAGGCCTCCAAAAGATAAGATCTCTCTTGTTAATGTAAACAACAATATGTAACAATAATCCCTTAATATCATCAAATACACATTGTTCAAATTTCCCTAATTATCCTTTAAATCTCTCAATCTATAACAGTTCCCCCTTCTTCTTTTTCTTTTTTCTTGTCACTTATTTGTTGGGGAAATAAGTTATTTGTCCTGTAGACTTTGCTGTGGGCTGGATTTTGCTGATTGCCTCCGCATGCAATCTTAACATGCCCCTCTATACCCTGTATTTCCCATAAACTGGTGGATCTAGAGACTTAACTGATTCGATTTCACTTTCTTTGGCAAGAATGCTTCACAGTTGGTGCCATGCACGTCCCGCTGGTCACACCAGGAGGCTCCTAAGGTCTGGCTGCCTCTCTCTCTGTCTGTGGAGACCAAGAGGTGGGCACAGGTGCGACCCACCTGTCTGTGCCCATCCCTGGGCAGGGCCACACATCACTAGAGGGTCACCTTGTAGAATAAGAGTTCACCTCAAGTTTCCTGGTGTCTCAGTATTTTTAAATTTCAGTCTCCAACAGAATAAAATTGTATCTAGTTTATAAAATTTAATATATATATACTGCTAACTCAAAGGAATCCAACATTTTTTCAGTTCATGACATAATTTCATATTTAACTCTACATATTTTTACAGCACTCACACTAAAGTTATTCTGTCATCGCACTTTATATACTCAAACAAAAATGGTATGTGAAATTGATACTATTTCTATTTTATTTAAGGATTACTTTGCAGAATGACCAACTAAAGAGGGGAAGAAAGATTTATGGTATATATTCGTAGGAAAGTGATTTGAGGGTAAGGATTATGTAAAGAGACTTATGGAATTGAGACTAAGAGGTCTCAAGCATGAAGGCACAGAGAGAATGTTATAAAATTGTGTTTTTTACTAGCGACCAACAGGTGGCATGAGCTGAGCAACAGAACATTGGAAGGCTCCTAGGCACCCAAGGCATTCAGTCAGAGCCTTCTGTCAGCACCAACATCTGGATCACATTTCCAGTTTGGATATTTAAAATAAGACTATAAAGATAAAAATATGATTTTGTCTAGAGAATGTCCATTTACATATTTATTTTTCCTTGAAATAAAAATGTTCTAAAGTTACACTGTTTTCTACAGTGTTTGTTTAATTCATTTTTCTCAATGTAGGCAATGAAATTTCACGTGCTCAGATTTTCAGTTCTTGTACATCTGCTGAGTACTTAGATTCGGTTAGAAAATCTGATTATTCTTGACTTCCCCAGGTGTTTTATTTCTTATTTCTTATTTCTTTCAAACCAAAAAACTAATATTCAACTTCTTTAGGAGCTATGACTAGAAAAAGAAATATTAGTTTGGAGAAAAAAATAAGAATATGGTCCTTTTAATTCGGAGCCCTGCTGCAGGATCTAAATCTGGGGCTTGGTGTCACCTGGGTGTTTTCTTCCCGTAATTATGGTATTAGAGAGGCATTCCTTTTTTTTCTAATTTATTTTATTGTAGTTCATTTACAGTGTTGTGATAATTTCTGCTATGTAACAAAGTGATTCAGTTATACATATATACATTCTTTTTCATATTCTTTTCCATTATGGTTTATCACAGGATATTGAATATAGTTCCCTGTGCTATAGAGCTAATTCCGAACTCCCAATCCTTCCCTCCCTCACCTCCCCTCCCCCCTGGCAACCACAGGTCTGTTCTACAGAGGTCTCTTAATGTTTCCTCTTCAAATTAAAAACAAGAAGTTGGAATTGTATCCTAACAGGCAGGCCCGGATGCAGTATTAGAGAAGGTATATTCAAGCACTGAATCTATATGTATGCCAACATTTCCTGGCCCAAATGCAGAGGAGACTATGGGTAAGTGAATAGTGAGTCCAAGGGTAAGACACCATATGAGGCATGAGAATTCAGTGCCACTGGCTTCGCAACAGCTGTTTCTCCAAAAAAATAAAAAGAAAAGGCAACTCTGGTATGCAAAAGTAAAGCAATCTTCTCACATTACTTTGCATAAAGATTTCAAAGTCTCCCAGAAACCAGGAGGCCAATTTATAACCAAGACAGCCCCCAGAAGGGATCCTTTTCTCCCCCACCATCATCCGTGGCCCACGAACACCTGGTGTGTGTCGGTCTGGCAGCTGGGTGAAAACGCCAGGCTCACTTTCTGTTAACAAAACGCACGTGGATGGGCTCCCCTGGCATCAGAAGCCCATGGGTTTTTGCATGAACAGTTTTAGTCCATGGAGATATTTTGATCTCAAAACGTTGAAGCAACTAAGAAGAGAAAGAGAGAGAAGGACTTCAAATTTGGGAAGCAGAAAATTCACAGCACTGCTGGAGTGCCCATACTCCTGTGACAGCCCCAGCTGCAGGGAGCCGAGGGAACGAGAGATGTGGGAAACAGGGCGTCAGGTCCTATACAGGAGCCCAGCATGCCCACTGAGCAACAAGGCCCATGGGACAAAGATACGCAATCAGAATTTAAACTGAGCAGGACCCTGTGGGGCTCCTGGGCACAAAAACCTTTCCATGTCCCCATTTCTTGCTTGGAGGAAACAGGCTTCATACGACTTCCTTGACCTTCCCTGAGTTCCAAAGAGGGGACTCGAGCAGTTACTAATTAGGGAAGGGAGGGGATGCAGAAACAAGGGAGGAGCAGTCAAGAAACAACAGTGCAGGCTTGGGGCTGGGTTCTGGTTCCTCCTCAAGAAATATACGTTACAGTATCTTTGAGCACTTCTGCAGAACTAAGGTCCCCCCACCAGGTGGAGGATGGTAACTTCAGGATGAGCACAAGATTCCTGGAGCCCCGCCCTGTTACCTCACCACCAACCAATCAGCCCTGCAGCCCTTACCCCCAATTTTGCCTGTAAAAGCTTCTCCCCACAAACCATCAAGGAGTTCGGGGTTTGGGGGGCATAAGCCACCCATGTCCCTGCTTGGCCCTGCAATAAACCTTTCTCTGCTTGAAACTCGGACGTGTTGGTTTGTTTGGCCTCACTGCACGTCGGGCACGTGAACTTTGCTCAGTAACAGATGTTCAAATGACTTACACTTTATGAGCTAGTTCAAAGTTCTAACTGTGTTACTTCCGCTGTAGGTCTGGAAAAAGAAGGAATCAAAGGAGCAAGGAGGAAAGAGGAACAAAGTGAAATTCCAGGGTTCCTGCTGGTTTGGAGTCTGCAGTCACTTCAGTGGTGGTACGGACACAGCAGGGGCACAGCCGTCAGACTTTATCCATTACTGTCTTTAATTTAACTATTCTTCATGTGCACCTTTGATTCCCTTTCTCACTTCTGCAGTTCAAAAGGAGAAGCAGCCCTACCTCTCAGGGTGAAACTGGGACGTTTTAAAGAACGCTTAAGTATCTGTCAGCCTCAAGCACTAATCTCCCAAAAGGCAACCTGCTCTAAGGACCTCTGTCAAAACTACATTGGTTCCTGGAGGGGAGGCAGGGCCTTGCTCAAGGGCCGGTGGGGACGGTGCAGGGTAGCAGACCAGCCATTCATCCCTCCCCTGCTCCAACCTCCTAAGAGAGCATCAGTGCTGGAGAACCTATATTGTCACATGGGATGCAAACGCCCCAGCCCACCCTGACTCTCCAGCCTGGTGTCCCAGGTAAAGCAGCAAGACCCCCTGATGGGTCCTCTGGGTGAGCTGGGGCTCCGGGGGTGGAGGTCAGGCAGGGAGCAGGGCTGCACTGAAGACACAGGCTAAAATCATTACT
Source organism: Lagenorhynchus albirostris (assembly GCF_949774975.1). Taxonomy (NCBI): domain Eukaryota; kingdom Metazoa; phylum Chordata; class Mammalia; order Artiodactyla; family Delphinidae; genus Lagenorhynchus; species Lagenorhynchus albirostris. The sequence goes on from NC_083100.1 coordinate 114,511,951, forward strand.
GTGTCATTGTTAGAGAGCCAAGCTGAATGACCTGTATTTAGGCAACTCTAGAACATTCTGGCATCGAGATGCCTTCACCTCAACATCTAATCTCTGACCCTTTGTTCTGACCTCACAGGACTGCTCGCGCGTTCCCATGTGGCAGAGGAAAGAATCACACACAGGTCTCCTCACTCCATGGCCAACATCCCACAGGGCCTTTTTCCTTTCTGAGTGGCAGTACATGCTCATTGAAAAATGAAAACTACACAGGAGATGTAAAAGCCAGAAAACAAGACCGCCCTTCCACCTCAAGTCTCCAGTTCCCAAGGAGCAAGGGTGTATCCTCTAACCACTCTCCGTGCAATATGAATGTCTTGTTCCTATTTTCAAGGAAACACATTAATATTGCAACATTAAAGCCAAACCTTCCCTTCCCATAGGCCACAGGCATAAGTCGCTGTTTTGTTGGGATAGACACTCTTTATTTGCTTAAGGAAAGCCCTTCCATTACAGGTGTGCTAAGAGAGTTTCTTCATGAATGGGTGTTGAATTTTATCAATTATTTTGGGAGAGGGTCATAAAGTTTTTCTCCCTTAATTTGTCATTGTGGTGAATTCTGTCTTAAGGTGGGCCATCCTTGCATCCCTGAACAAACCTGATTTGGTGACGGTGCGTTTCTGGTCCATACATTGCTGGATTTGGCTTGCCAATTTTTCATTTAAGGTATTTTTCATCTTTGTTCATAAATCAGATGGGCCTGTAGTTTTTCTTTCTTATTTTATCCATTCTGGGTTGTGACTCTCAAGGTTATACAAGTCTCATAAAAACAAGACTTCCTTTTCCTATTTTCTATTTGTGTAAGATGATGATCACCCGTTCATTGGAGGTTTGATAAAACTTGCCAATAAAACTGTCTAGGTCTGGAACATTTGGTGGTAGATATTTTTACTACCGACTCAATGTATTCAAGGTCTGTTCTCTTTCTTTTGAGTCCATTTGGGTAATTTACACCTTTTCTAGTAAATTGTACATTTTATCTAAGTCTTCAGATGTATTGGGAAAAAAGCTGTTTGCAGTATTTTCTGGATTTAAAAAAAAATCAACTGCATTTGTAGCTATGTCTCCTTTCTCATTCCTAGCACTGTTTATTTGTGCCTTCTGTTTCTTCTTTTTTCCTCTTGGCAATTACAAACAATGATGTCCCCCCTCTATACTTGCACAAGTAGAAATGAGGGCTCTTGAAGCAAGAACTGTGGCAGGTACCCGTGTATGTTATAGTAGCAAACAAAGAAAACCCCCATCACCACCACCAAACACCCAGTTTCTGACCCTTTTCCCACTCCACCATCTGTGCCCTCATGCCCTCAGCATCCGCTATGGTTGTCCAGGCCGTCAGAAGCGGGAAGCATCCAGGAAGCAGTCAGCCCCCCCGAAAGGCTGCCTGGAAATGGCCTCTGCCCGTCAGAGACATGGTTGTGGAACATACAGCAGCACTGATGGAGCCAGGACCTTCCCAAACACAGTCCCCGTGAGCAGACACTGAGAGCAGGTGTGCAGACAACACAGACTCTGCTTAGACTATTCTTATTCCTCACACACCCAAAAGGCAGGTATTTGGCCCATTTTGTGGATGAGGAAACATGCTCAGCAGTGTCGGAACCACAAACTGGCAGAGCTGGGGTTGGAGTCCATCCTCCACACGGAGATGCCTCTCACCTTGGGCATGACTGGGCCTGGCCAGCGTCCATAGGGCCCACCGCTGCCCGGGACGGCTGCCCTGGAAGGGACACCTCTCGCCTTGGAGGACTGCAGCCACCCGTGTGCCCACAGAGGTGCGACGACCGAGGGACAGGCCGGCACCCGCTTCTGCTGGTCTCACCAGGTCCCCGGAGCTTTCCCACCAGAGCCAGGTGGGCCCAGCTGGTGTCCTCCTCGCCCCCTTCCACACCCACCTCCCTGGCCATGGCCCCTCACCTCCTCCAGCCCTCCTAGCCTGCCTCCCATGCCCACAATCCCCCACAGGCCGACCAGGCTTCCCCATCCCTTACGCTCTCTGATGCCATCGTCCGTAAAGGTCCCAACCCCTGAGTGCTCTGCCCTGGGCTCTGCCGGCCTGCAGGAAACACCTCAGTAACATGAGGGGAAAGGCAGGCAGGAGACAGGACACGTGCCTCGTGCCCTGCACCTGCCACGCGGCAACCGTGGCAAGTGGCTCCAACTCCCTGAGCCTCAGCTTCCTCATCGGTGAAATGGGGAGATGGGTCCCCAGGTCATCCCCTCGTGCTTCCAAAGCCGGGAGTCATAGCTCCCGAAACTTGGGCCTAGGTTTTCCATGGCAGGCTCCCCAAATCTGCAGGAAAGGCTAATGGATAGAATTTTCTCTACTGCGGGCTTTTCTTTCATGAAATTTCCTTCAGACATTATTTAGTTCCTGCTGCAGCCTGAGCTCAGATACTGGACAAGCGCAGAAGTAAACACTTGAGCATTTAGAGATTTGCATGGAAGGTATTCTCTCACCAAAACCAAGCCTTCCTGATGTTTCAAAACCCAAACAAGCTTGAGAGCCACCTCCCTGCTTAAAAGGCTGATTCACAGAAAATGAGGTGCTGAGGGGGCGGCAGGCGGTGAGCGTGACTCCCTCCATGGTGACGGTGACAGTGACAAGCTCTGAAGGAAGGAGGCCTGGGAGGCCGGGGCTTGAACAGCAGACGCAGCCACCAGCAGAAGTAGAGATCCCCCGTGCCCCACCACGTGCACTTCCTTAGACCACTGACATCAGAATCGCCCAGAGCCCCACCCCAGACCCACCAAGCGATTCTCTCTGTGGTCGGGGCCCAGGAACCTGATTGCGAGGGGCTCCTGGTGACGGGATGGTCCATAATGTTTGAGGGCCGCTTGCTGGACACCTTCCACTAGCCTTTCTGCAGAACCCCTGTGGGAGTGCTTGGGCTCCTGTAACCACCCACCCCTGCTACACACACACACACACACACACACACACACACACACATCCCAGTTCTGCCCATGGGACTCCAAGGAAGAAAGGAACAAGGCAGGTGGCCATGGGGCTAGAGGTGGCTACTGCAGGGGGCGGGAGGCATTTTAACACATAAAAGAGATTTAACAGGAAGCTCTGAAAGTTCTCAAAATCCTGTTTCCTTGTTTTCACCTAAGTCTTGATCCAGCAACGGAGCCCAGCCAGTCACCTGGATGAAGCCCAGCCCGCAGGCCCTACCTGAATCACAAGGAGGTGGATCTCCAATTCTGCAATCCTCCGCCCGATGCAGCTTCGAGCCCCGTAGCCGAAGGGGATGGACCCAAAATTGTCAACCCTGCGCAGGTTTCCTGGCCGCAGCCAGCGCTCAGGCCGGAACTCCTTGGCCCGAGGGAAGTTCTCATCCTCGTAGGAGGTGGCATAGTGGCAGAGGGCCAGCTGGGTCTGAGCAAACCGTTTTCACCAGAAAAGTAATAAAGAACTTAATCAAGGGAAAGCAGAGCAGAGGTCACAGCCCCAGCTGGACCGACCCTCCAGAGATGCTTCGGGCCGGGAGGAGTCATGTAAGGGCCCAAGAGGCCATGCAGACCCGGGATGGCAGGTCCCCCTTCAAGTCACACCCTACCCGGAATGAACATCAATGCAGCCACAGAGAAGGCAATTCAAGTCCTTCAGAAACTCTCCCTGGAGGGAACTGCTGCTTCCATGGGGCCTCCTGCGGGGGGTGGGGGTGGGGGTGGGGGTGGGGGTGGGGAGGGAGGGTTGAATAGGCCTGCGAGCTACAGATATATCTGCCTTTGTTTTTGCCAGAGCAGCGTCACACAATCCACATCTCCTTGCTCGTAAAGCCCCATCTTCATCATAAAAATACATGCAGAAGAAAAGGACATCTACAGCTATTTGCTTAGGTACAGGGACATCCGAAACGTGGAAGCAAATTTCCAATCCAACCGCCCCTGCTCAGCCCAGCCCCGCCACGTCCGCCAAACTCACGCCTCTGGGAATCAGATACCCGCCAACAACCAGGTCTTCCTGGGTGACCCGGCCATTCCCCGGCAGCACTGGAAACAGCCTAGAAAGAGCCAACGGGGACGGGAAGGCAGCGGTGACTTTCAAAATACGTTACTAAACATTTAAAAGTCTGGATATATTGCCATTTTCGTCTTCTAAAAAGTAACACATGGTACAGTTTCAACCAGGAAAGCTTGCAAGGGTCTTCATGGGCTCCCTAGCTTTGCCCGGGAAGCATTCTGGGGCCTCACGGTCAAAAAAATTTATAGAACACAAAGCAAAGCCTTTAAAATGCTACTGTGCTCCCAAGAGGAATAATTCTTTCTTTTTTTTTAAATAAATTTATTTATTTATTTATTGGCTGTGTCGGGTCTTTGTTGCAGCGCGTGGGCTTCTCATTGTGGTGGCTTCTCTTGTTGCGGAGCACGGGCTCTAGGCGCGCGGGCTTCAGTAGTTGTGGCACACGGGCTCAGTTGCTCCGCGGCATGTGGGATCTTCCCGGACCAGGGATCGAACCCGTGTCCCCTGCATTGGCAGGCGGATTCTCAACCACTGCACCACCGGGCAAGTCCCAAGAGGAATAATGCTGAATTTCTGAAATCTATGCAAGCATGGGACCCCTTTATCAAGGAATAGTTCATAGGACTCAGGGCTCCAAGAAATAGATTCTGAGAAATGCTACATCAGTTTTTGGATTCTCTGGGAAGTGATCCTACGAAAACTCTGAATAAACTTTTTTTTATTTTTTGCCGTACGCGGGCCTCTCACTGCCGTGGCCTCTCCCGTTGCGGAGCACAGGCTCCGGACGCGCAGGCTCAGCAGCCATGGCTCACGGGCCTAGCCGCTCCGCGGCACGTGGGATCCTCCCGGACTGGGGCACGAACCCGCGTCCCCTGCATCGGCAGGCGGACTCTCAACCACTGCGCCACCAGGGACGCCCAACTGAATAAATTTTAATTGACAAATACCAGTTAACACACAGCTGGCTTTTTTCTTTCTTTCTCCCTCTCTTCTTTTTTTTTTTTTTTTTTTTTTTTTTTGAGATTAAACAGCATGCTGAAGATGGAAGATGCAAGCCAACTTGAAATATCATTATCGAGTCAGGTTTAAAAGCATTATTTTAGTGTGTACTATGTAAATAACCTTTGCTCCGTGTCACGGCATTTCCTCCACAGAGGAATGCTGTGGTCACGATCCTGAGCCTCACAGGAGGAAGAACCTTCACTAGTCACCTAATCCCACCTCCCACCCAAGCCTGCCCAAGACCACCCGTATCCCTCATGCTCCGGCGTTTCCCAGGGTCAGTAAAGTCCTGTCCGGAAGTAAATAAGCCTCACTACTTGGTGTCTCCACCTTGACTAGACATTCACACGAGGAACACAGTAAGCACGTCTAGTAACTGGCCACTCAGCCCAGAACATTTTCCTGACAGTCAGTCCTGTTCTGCTTTATCCCCAGAGGAACACACTGGGAAACAGTTGATGAAACAAATGTCTAGAGTGAGTACAAAGTTCGAGGATGGCTCTAAAGATCTTTATGAAGAAATGAATATTTCTAACTGTAAAACAGAATAGCCTTTCTGCTGCTCTGTCGAGGGCAGAGAGGAAATAAAATGGTCATGAGTCCCTCCTTCCTAAACATTTCTGCCACCGAGGGTCTCTGGAGTATTGGGTTAGGAGCCAGTTTTTAAGTCAAAAGCACATTCATTGTGATAAAGAATCAGAGAGTTAACGGACACGGTTTTTGACATGAATTTTGGTGAGCCTTTTACCTCAAGGTTTCCTTAAGCAGAGCTCGGACGAGTGGGACTTTGGGGACGTCTGCAGCCGTGGGAACATGCCTTTCCCCCAAATTCCTCACTATCTCCCGGTACAGGGTCTGCTGCACTTCCGGGTGCCTCGCGAGGAGATACACTGCCCAGGACAACGTGAACGATGTCTAATAAAGAAACCGGCAGACACAGGCACGTGGGTGAGTAAAATCAAGGATTTCAGGCGCAGGCAGCATCGGACGTGAAGTCATGGGAGAATAAGCGCAGGTGCAAAGCCACGCCCATATACGTCCATCGGAGCATTTTATGTCTTACTGAAGCAAAAGATGATCTCCCTTAACTCCTCCTGGAAAAAAACTGACAGAGGCTTTTGGAAAGTAACATCAACGATGGGATTCAAGCGCTCTTTCAATGAAGAGCCACAGGAAAAATTATTTTGGAACTTTAAAAAATCATTGAAGAGCAATCTGCCTCTTCTTCCATGGAGTTTGAGAGCACGTAGGAACGCTGGTTAAGCCTGGAAGTTGTGCCTAGAACTTTCTTCGACCTTCTCTACAAGGGTCACCTG